>NW_020799132.1:2192864-2239685 GCF_003259725.1 Athene cunicularia
GGGGGGGGGGGGGAATTCAGGTCAGCTGAATCCACAGGAAAAAAAAAAAACACCCCACAACCCCATCCCAGCCCCCAAATCTCTTTTTTCTCCTGAATTTCCAAATACATGCTGGTGGGAAGCGTGAGGCCTCAGCACCACCAACCCCAGGGGCTCAATGCCGGCAGAGACATCGGTCCCCGCGTCCTGTGCAGAGCTGACATCAGTTCCTCCCAGTTTTATTGACACAGTCCCAGCTCTGGCCTGATTTTTTAATTGCCTCATAATTCCTGCAGCACTTAGAGTTTTTATAAGCCTCCTGCTTTCCCCCAGGTCAAGAATGAGTGCCCCCAGCTCCCCCGTTTTCTTAATCACCAAATAGCGAGTGAGCAGTAAAAGAGGAACGTGGATGCCATTTCCTTACACCGATGGGGTACGCGCGCTGTGCGGGGCACTGCAGCTTAAAGGAGGAAAAATTTGCACAATTTATGGAGCTTTGTGGCCTTTCTTGGCTCCTTCCATCTCTTGGTGCCAGCAGGTACCCAGAAAAGTGGAGAAGATGTTGGAAAATGGACAGATGTCCTTCATGACCTGAGCGCTCCGGGCTCCCACTCTGGGGAGGTTTTTGAAGGCTTTTTGGTCAGACACTAGAAATACCTTACAGAACACGGTAGCAGTAAGAGCTGAATTTAAACCTGCTCGGTTCACCAGGAGAAGTGGGCCTGGTGGACTGCCTGTGGGTGGTAGGAAGCAGGTGGGCTTTGGCTTGCTTTATGGCAATTAGGAACAGATCGAAGCTATACTCTCTTAAGCCAGGTGTAAGGGCTGGTTTGAGTCGCAGCCAGGCGGGGTTTTCTAGGCAAGGTTTCTCATTGAAACAGCCACCATGCAACAAACCCGAGCGTGGCTGAACACAGCCAGCACTGATGGAGACAATCCCATCTCACACTAGTGACGTTCACATCGCACACGAAGAAGCAAAATTCTGTGCTCTGTTATCTGGCCAAGACAGAGAAAAGATATTTTCCTCCCCAAACAACCAGGCGGATCCCCTGGGGCCCAGAGCCACCCCCTGCTCAGGGCAGAGAAATTCCTCTGCAGCAGACACGCAGCAGGGCTTGGTTTGTGAACAGGAGATACAGGATAATATATGTTGCCGGGTCACTTGGTCCTGTTTGGGTTGGCTGGGCGATGTGGAGTTCACACATCTGCCAGGATCGCCCTGTTCGCAGCACGGTTACATTCTGCAGCCCTGGGAAAAACCCTCGTGGGGGAAACCACAGGTTTATCTGCTGCGAGGGGAGAGTTTTCCAATGCAGCTCCATAAAGGTGACACATCTCCAACCTGAGGCTACACGGAACAGGTCCCATAGGCAGGATGTGAGCTGGTTTTTGGTGACAACGCAGAGAAGGGCTAAAAGTGACAGAGTTTGGAGAGATGTAGATGTCAGAGGTTACTACCTGGTGTAGCTGGCTCTGCAAGACATTATCCATCAGCAGGGAGAGTTGGCCTCTAACATGTGAGCTTGCACAGAGATAGACACTGATTATTCGGATAGGAAGCCAACACAGCAAACTGCTGAAAATGGGTCTAAAAGGTAAAGCTTGTGCTGATTGCAGGATTTTCACTCCAGCACTGCAAGCCCCGACATGTCACCTCCTCCTGCTTGGAGCTCCTGTTCTCCCATCACTTGGGCAAGCACAACCACCACCTTTCCCGTATCAGAGGCGAGCAGAGGTCCTTGGAGAATGCTCAAGGGTGCCTGCACTGACCCAACTCCATTAACTACTCAGAATCACAGAATCATCCAGGTTGGAAAAGCCCTTGAAGCTCCTCCAGTCCAACCACGAACTTCACCCTGACTGTTCCCAACACCACCAGATCCCTCAGCACTGGGTCAGCCCCCCCTGGATGGGAGTTGGGGGGAGGACGAGCAACGCAGCATCCCCTGACAAGAGAGACAAGTCCTTCTGACCTGCCAGTCAAGCCAGTTACCCAGACTGGGGGAAATGGCCAGCCACGTGAATCCTCTGCTGGGGCACTGGAGCTGCTGGCAACAGCTGATTGTGTTTATTCAGATGAGAACAATTTTCCTTCACTTGTGCTCTCGACAGACCCTCTGAGCCCGCCTGCCAACAACAACACGAGGGCGGGATGGGGACCGTATCTATTTCCAGTTGAGCTGTCAGCTGGCCTGGGGGGCTGTTGGGTTCACAGGGCTGCTGACTGAACAAGCATCCTCAGCTTTGAAAGGGAAACGTGAAATCACACAGCCCCCAGCGCACTGCTGGACCACCCCGTCTCCTAATAACCCACCTTAGAGTGCTCACACCCCATCACGGTGGTACTCGAGGCCACGGGGATGGACAGCAGGAGCTCGGCCAGGGCCAGCGTTTGCCGTGGGGGAAGAGATGTCAGGGAGACAGCACATGCACAAATACACATAGGCAGGGGGTAATTTGGAGGCCTGGGCCTATCTGGAGAGGCCAAGTCCGCTCTTCCCGTGAGAAAGTCAGATTGGAGCTTCCAGTGAGCCCAGTTAAGTTCAGAAATACCTCTTTATCCCTCAGCAAGCCCTCTGGTAACACTGGAAAGGGACACAGCTTCTCCTGACCCCTGCTTTCCCTGGGTACCAGGGCGAGCAGAAATAGCACGGGGGACAGGGACTGAAGCGGAAAGGTCCCAAGTGGCCGCCCCCGTGTCCCAGGACAGGAGGCAGGGAGCCGCTTTCCTGCGCACGACTGTCTCCATCCCCCTCCACACATCCCCGGAGCACCTTGGGCTGGAAGAGTCACAGCCCGCACATGGGCATCGCCTCAGGGTGAACCCCAAGAGCTGTTTTTACAGACACCCCCCTTGCACCCTTCCCACACCAAAGGCAGGTAAGATTGCTCACAAAACTCAGCCTGCACGCACCCCAAGTGCCTCCAGAGCCTGAAAGACTAAGTAGAGGGACACAGCCACAACCCAAGCTCACACACTATATGGTTTTGGGGTAACCCACATAGACATCACTATTGCAGTGCTGATAAATTCAAAGGTATCTAAAGGTTGCTTGATTCCACATGCTGGGGGCTGAATAATTTCATTAGCATCTTAAGTACCAAAGAAGAAAACATGTTCCTAGCTCCGAGGCTCACTGAGCAGCTCACAGACATCCAAGAGTGAATCAAACTGCAGAAGGAACAGGAGCAACAGAAGTGGAATGAAAAAGAAAGCCCTTCATGTTTTTTTCAGCCAGTCCCTGATGCTAGAGAGGCAAATCACGATTTGCGGATGCCTAGAGATGGAGAAGTGGAGACCATCTGAGAAGGGAGTGAATAAATAAGAGTTTGTATGAGGGCTAGAGAGATAACTTGAAGGGAAAGAGAGCTAGACAGGGTTTTTCCAGCTGAACAGAGTTTTGCCAGACAGCATTTCGCAGGCATGTTTCAATTTGACGGAAACACCTATCCAGGACTGCGAAGGCATTGCGTTTCAGGAGGGTTAGTGCCTCGTGCTGCACCCTCATTCCTCTCTCGTACTCAGTCTTATTTGTAAAGACAAAAGGAAATATTGCTTATTGCGAATGTTTCTTCTCAGGTTCAGTTCCTAACTTCTAAATTTAAAGATGAGACCGACAGTCAGAAATTTTTGAATTTCTGACAGGACGGAAATTCCTTCTTTTTTTAAAAAACCTCTGCTTTCTGCTGGCAGGCAGACCGAAGGATCGTGGTGCACCAATTGCGGGACTCTCCTGCCTCAGTTTCGCCATGCCCAAAGCAAGGACAAGGCTACAACGTCGGGAAGGAGCGAACTCATCTCCAGCACGTGCGTTGTGTCAGGGCTGCCGATCCCCAACGGTTCCCTTCCAGATGGCCACGGAGACCCAGACGGAGCCTCAGACTGCTCGCTCCTGGCTAGGCGAACACCGGCGAGAAGCTAGAGCGAGCCGAGAGGGTCGGCGGAGGGCTTCCCCTTGGCGCTCGCAGACAGGCTCTTCCTCCTCACCAGACGTCTTGGCTGACGGCTCTCCGCTTCGCTGGCGGGAGAAGCGCCAGCTTTGTCTCCTGGCACATGCTGGCGGCGGTGATGGAGGGCGAGACTCGCGGCGATCGAAGGGAAGCCGGGTCGAGCCGGCAGCTCAGCCTCCCCTAAGTGCATCTCCAGCACGCGGCCGCCCGGACCGCGCCGCTGCCTCTGCCGACAGTTTTATTGCTGCTGAGGGCTGAGAGAGGTCCAGGGGTGACCTGGCCCTGCATCGTCCCTGCTTGACAGCTGCTCTGACAGCAAGAAGAGTTTTGGAGAAATGAGGGAGAAATCCCCTGGAAAGCAGCTATGGAAAGTCGGCCACCCTCGGGGAAGTTTCTGCTTGGCCTTCCCGCAGTGCAGAGGAAGGCTGGCAGGAAAACCTCCCCAGATGAGCTTTTTCTAACAGGAAAGAAGAGGAAAAAAAAAAAAAAAAAAGCTGAGGTTTGCTAAGGCTGCCTGTCAGCTGCCCTCAGCCCTTCCTGCACATCGCCTCCTAGCCCTGACGCAGATCCTCCCGCAGATGGGTCTCATCGTCTCCTCCACAGCAGAGCCCAGCACTAGCCCAAATGCAGTCTTTGATAGCCCCAGGTGACTGGCGGGCCATTAACCCCCCCAGTCTGGACCTACCAGCACAGCTTCACTCAGCTCCCCCCTTCCCCCAGACCTTGTCCCTTCTGGGATTTTAGCCAAGCAAAACGCACGTTTTAATTTCTTAAAAGTAAAGATAGCATTTCACGGGGGAAGAGCTGATGGAGATGACAGAGAGAACCACCATCCTTGACTAGGCTTAGTCAAAGTCCTGATTTCTCTTTTTTTTCCCCCCATTTCTGTCTTCAATGCCCGTAGCAACTCTTGGGCATCCTTGCTTGCTCCTGCAACCACCTGCATCCTCCCAGGCTCCCGGTACCCATCACACTCTGTGCTGAGACCACTGTGGAGCTTTTCAGACAGAGCCCATCACCTTGCAGAAGATACATGAAGCAATGGGGGGAAATGTCTCAGAGAAAGGCAGAGCCAGAGCTGCAGTGGAAACAGCCACGTTGGATGGGATTATGGGGAGACGGGATGGGGGTGGCAGGTCTCTCCAGCCCTGCAAGCATCCCACCCACACACCCACATCTGCCACTGAGGGGAGGTCAGGCACGGAAATAGCACCTGGAGATGAAAATATTTGGCCGTGCCGGCAGCCCAGGTAGCTGCTGGGTGCGACGAGCACCGAGGCTGGGAAAGTTTATAAGGTGGGCTGCGGAAAACTGGCTGGCGGCTCCGCAGACAAAGCCTGGCTCCTTCCAAAACAAACAGCACCCGCTCCAAGCGCCAGCACATGGGGCTGCGGGGCTCCCAGCCGCCATGGGGTACGAGGGGAACACTGCAAAGGGAGCTGGAAATAACTCGGGCCCTTAACCCTCGCTGCTTCTGGGCTTGAAGTGCTGCTGGAGAAAGGACCAGTGGGATGTTTCATTTGCACTCTTGGCAATAAGCCACCAGCCCAGAGCACCCACGCCCCGTCCCCCCATAGAAACGCAGAATTGAACTAGTTTTAGGAAAACACATCAAAAAGTCGGTATTTGACAGCGGTCGTGCTCAAGTGCTGAGCTCAGGACCCCTCCGCAGACACAGAAGCCATCTCCCTGGCTCCTGCCCGTGATCCCTGAGTGCTGACCCTGTCTCCCCATCCTCCCTATGTGAGCAATTTGCTCCTGGTGCCCGACGCAGCCTGGTCCTGATAAATGCCAGCGCCCAGACGTGACCTAGGTGTGGAGGTGGGCAATGGCCAAGGGCCAGCCACCCCGTTATGAGATCCCCCACTGTTCTCCTCAAAGAATAGCCCCTTGTCCTGCCCCGACAGCTCTCCCTCGGCCAAGAGGGCTGGGGGTAGCAGGGCAGTGTGGTGTTTGGGACAAAAAAGCATTAGTTTGGAGACCCAGAGACAAAGGAGCCGCAAAAGGGGGTCAGACAGGGCTGCCCCAGCCCCTGGCCTGTACCCAGCGGTACTGGAGCGATGGCTTCACGCCAGGGTGCTAGCACTCCAAAAGGCAAAAGGGTGCTGCCCCTTCCCCATGAAACTTCTGTTATTTGGCACCGAGGAACACCCCACAGGAGTGAGACGTTGGGGGACAGCGGTGAGGAGACGTCAGGGGAGCAAGAGGGGTCTCCCACACATGTGCCTTTCCTTGGCTCAGCACGGAGCGGTCTGGATGGAAGCGAGTCCTCCTGCTGCACGGCAGCATCTCATGCTAAGCAGGGGAGGCACCAGACAGGCATTTGCTTCAAGCTGAGACGAGAGTTTATTTTTCCAGCTAAAATAATTTAATTTAGTGGAAATTTTTTCCTCTCTTAACCTGTCTTCTGTAAGCAGCCCATCCTTGGGAATGGCTGGTCAGCTGGATGGGAACCAAGCTGGATGGCATGTCAAGTCAGAAGGCACATGAAAAGCCAGCCTAGGCGATGTCATTTATTTTCCAACAGAGAGCGTAGCTGGGGGTGCTTGTTTTCTTCTCTCCACCAGAAACCCAAGGCCCAAAATGTCATTGCTAATGGAATTTACTATTCCTGTTGTCAAAGCAGATACACGGGAGGGGGTACGTGTCGCGTTACACACTAGGCTGCCTGTGCATGCACACGTTTTGTCCCGCTCCGCAGATAGAAATATTGCTGTCGCGCCACACGCAGAGATATAAAGGGTTTATTTTAGCAGAGCTCACCCAGCTACTGCAGTTGTAAGCACTAAGATAGCTTTATATGTGTTGCCTTCATGCTCTTACAACCTGAACAGGCAGCACGGAAAAGGTGGAACAAGATGCCCTGAGCAATGCTAAAAATAAGCAGGTAGCAGGTCCATGGCCAGAGCAAAATCTACTCACCTGCTATGGTGTCAGCAAACCCCTCTCCTGGTGAAGATCCTCACACAGCAAGCGCAAGCTCCAGCCAGGGTCCTCGTGGGATGTGGAAGGGTTGGATATCCGAGCTGAGCTCTCCACTTGTTGTTTGGTAATATCTCCTGAGCAGAAGAAGTTAATGAGCCTGTAGGAAAAAAAAAAGAAAAAAAAAAAAAAAAAGCAAGCTTGTAATTCTTTATAACAAGGCTGCCAGCTATACATTACATTTAATAGGACAGTTATCGTATGTTAAATACTGGCATGATTAAAAACATATTTATAAAGGATTAACAGCTCTGTAATGGCTACATGTCTGTTCTGAGGCCGTGAAATGTCCCAGAATATGTTTCTAATCATCCATACAATAACCATCTTAATAAATCAGAATTAAAGGCACATTTGGGTGAGCGTGGATTCCAGACTGCACCTGGTGGGCTTTTGCAGAGGGAAAGCAGGAGGGGGAAAAACCCCAACCGACAGGCATAGGAGGTTTGAAGAAAAACCAACTCCTGTTTGTGGCGCACGAACATGGAGAGCATTTGATGGAGACACACCGCTTCTGTCAGCAAGCACCACGTCCCTGCTCACCACTGACCACAGGTTTGTGGGGCTGAGGTAGGAGAAGCAGCCTGCCTGCAAGCCCAACCCTGCTGCCGCATTTCCCACCTGCTAAAACCCTCAGCACTGCTGAGAGAGAAACCCCTCCACAGCCCCCTGGGGCAGGAGAAACCCTTTGGCTAAAGCATGAAAGCACCCAGGATGGACAGACTACTACTGTGGCTG
Organism: Athene cunicularia; assembly: GCF_003259725.1. Lineage (NCBI taxonomy): Eukaryota > Metazoa > Chordata > Aves > Strigiformes > Strigidae > Athene > Athene cunicularia. The sequence continues at coordinate 2,200,518 of NW_020799132.1, forward strand.
CTCCAAAAAATTTTTTCTTGCGCTTCTATTTGGTGTGTTTCTCGCCACGCTCATGCTCCGGCCGCGCTCCTGGCGATGGATGTGGGGCAGTGGTACCCTGCTGCTAACAAAACGCCCAGGCACAGCGAAGGCATTTAGCAAAAATAAACGCCGAGGCAGAATTTGAAATGTTTATTTTCCAACTCCAGGCCATACATCCAGTGACACCACTCTGTTCCAGTGAGTCTCCCTCTGTTTATATCAGATGATTAATGGGACACAGATTGTCTTTAGCCCCGACGGATGTTGCAGTCACCAGGGATAAATACAAATTTGGGCTTGATCTCCCCCTTTCTCCTCCCACCTCCATCTGCAGCCACCATGCCATCCTGATTGGCCTGGAGAACAGATTTTTCTTCCTGTTTTATGCAATCAAAAGCAAGATTTTATTGCGATTTTTTTTTTTTTTCCTGTCCTGTTCATCTGTTCTCTGCAGTCAGCCTTCTTTTGGCTGGAACTGGCTGGAACCTCTGATAACATGGGAAGGGGGTCTGAGCTGCACAAAAAGTGAAGAGACAGATCAACCAACAAATAAAGGAGGGAGACAGAGAGGTAATGAAGAAGATAACTTGGGTTTGGCCTGCCCAAAGCACAATATTAAATTAGGGGTGAGAGATCTGCCAGGACGCATGTGGCGATGCTCGAGAGCGCAGCAACCACCAGACACTATAACCAGTTATAAAGAAACCCAGTGATGCACAGATGGTAGTTCCAGAGGACACAGGGCTGTCCCTGCTCCAGAAAAATGCTACTTATAACTTCAGCATCACCCACGTACTTGTTTCTGCTGGGCTACTGACCTGCTCAACCTCAGCCTTTCCTACGCGACACCCGTCAGTGCATCTCCCATTTTCCTACAAAGGGAAGACTTGTAAAGCAGCTCAGCTTTGCCCCCACCAAGAAACTACTGTAAAAGACTCCCAAGAGTTTATTTCTAACAGGCGTGCCTCAGCGCAATGCTGAGGGACTGTCAAGCTAGGGCTAAAACCAGAGGCACAGGGTCTAAACTGGAGCTGCCATGGCTAATTAGCCCCACTAATCAAATATCACTAGGTGATCATGTTGCATAGAGATGGGGAAGCTATAAGAAAGGGCAGAACATAAATTAATGAGCTTCAATTAATAACGATAATAGCAAAGACATCTCTGAAACAGCAATCAAAAGAGACTACTGTGAGGCCTTTGGCACGGTCTCCCACAACATCCTACTCTCTAAACTGGAGAGATGTAGATTTGTTGGGTGAAGTGTTCAGTGGATGAAAAATTGGTTGGACAGTCACATCCTGAGGGTAGTGGTTGATGGCTCAGTGTCCAGATGGAGATCAGTGATGAGTGGTGTCCCTCCGGGGCCCGTACTGGGACCAGGACCATTTCATATCTTCATCAGTGACACAGACAGTGGGATCGAGGCACCTTCAACAAGTTTGCTGATGACACTGACCTGTGTGCTGTGGGTGACAGGCCTGAGGGACGGGATGGCATGCAGAGGGACCTGGACAAGCTTGGGAAGCAGGCCTGTGGGAATCTCATGGGGTTCAATGAGGCCAAGTGCAAGTCCTGCACATGGGTCAGGGCAACCCTTGGTATCAGCACAGGCTGGGGGATGAAGGGGTCGAGAGCAGCCCCAAGGAGAAGGACTTGGGGGGGTTGGTGGGTGGAAAACTGACTGTGAGGCAGCAACATGCAGTTGCAGCCCAGAAAGGCCCCGTGTGCTGGGCTGCACCCAGAGCAGGGTGGGCACAGGGCGAGGGGGGGGATTGTCCCCCTCTGCTCCGCTCTGTGAGACCCCCCTGCAGGGCTGGGTCCAGCTCTGGGGCACCAACAGCAGAAGGACACGGACCTGCTCGAGCGGGGCCAGAGGAGGCCACGGAGATGCTGGGGGGCTGGAGCCCCCCCTGTGAGGGCAGGCTGAGAGAGTTGGGGGGTTCAGCTGGAGACCTTACAGCGGCCTTCCAGTTCTTAAAGGGCACTTATAAGAAAGATGGGGACAAACTTATTAGCAGATCCTGTTGCAACAGGACAAAGGGCAATGGCTTTAAAGCAAAAGAAGGTAGATATAAGGAACAAGTTTTTACAATGAGTGGTGAAACACTGGCACATGTTGCCCAGAGAGGTGCTAGATGTCCCGCGTCCCTGGACACATTCAAGGCCAGGTTGGATGGGTGCCTGAGCAACCTGATCCAGTTGAAGACGTTCCTCCCATTTCAGGGGGTTGGACTAGATGACCTTCAGAGGTCCCTTCAGACCCAAACAATTCTATGATTCTAAATGGGGCTGGATTGAAACCAGCTTGAATGTGTCACTGCAACAATGCTTTTGCATCCCCCCGAAGTATAGCTCAGGGCAGGAGCAGTTGACACATTTCTCCAGCACTCAAAGCTCAAATTGAAAAGCTGCCATTAACACTAAAAGGAAAAAAATAGCTTTTTAAAAACTCCATACTTTTCTATTTTTTTCCCCCTTCCTTTCCTTCTTTCTGATTCACCCTTCTGATATTTTGCTTGGACTCCAATCCTAATGCATTCGTCCTTCTTAGCACATTTTTGGGCTGCTTCCACCATTGTTCTTGGAAACTTTTTTTTTAAAGGACATATATTTAGATATACAACCAGGTCTCCCACGTTAAAAATCCTACCTCAAGCTGGAAAGGGAAGAGCATATAGAAAAGGGAATCAGGCCCCAGGCCAAGGCTGCTGCCTGAAGCACACATGGTGTGTGTGGCAGGAGGCATGTGCTGCAGAGCTGTGCAGGCATGTGCGTGTGCAGCTAGGGGGTGTATTTGTGCACATGTATGTGTGCAAGGGGTGTGTAGTAGCTGAGCCATGAGCAGGTGCTGGGGGTTACCTGGCTCTGGGTGACAGGGACCTCTCGGTGTCAGCAGAAGGGGCGGCACCGCCGGTGGGATGTTTGTGTGTGGCACTCGAGGGCTCCGTCTCCAGCACAGAAATGTCTCCCAAAAGCTTTGCCAGCACAAACGGACGCTGCAGTCGTCCCCACAACCTCCCCATGGCTCTGGGGAATGGCAAGGGGTTGCACTGGCCACAGTGACCCCACAGCAGTCCCCAGCTAGAGGAGGCTGGGACCGTCAGGGTTGCTACAGGTATCGCGCTGTGCCGATGGAGCGGGTGGCTTTGCATGGGCTGGTTTTAATAACCCACGAGCGCTCAGCCTGCACCCAAACATCTCATTTTGAAAAGGCAGGTTGGAGTCCAAGAAGCACTCGCAGGCTTTTCATAAACACACTTTAATAATCTTCATCAAGAATTTTAATACAGAGCGAGCTGCCTGCCAGGAAATGCATTTACACTGTCAGCTGCCGAGAGAAATAGCACTGCACCGCTGCTCAATACCAGAAACACCCTCTCTCCCTCCCTCTGAGCTTTTCTCCTCTTCCCCTTTGTATAAAGTGTGGTGCTTTGGAAATCAGAGGGGCTAAAAACCCTAGTGGGGAGCCAGGCAGCTCCTTGTAGCACCCCTTGAATCAGGGTGCAGCCCCTTCGCCTTGCTCCGCCACGTGCCCACCATCATCCCGCTCCCGTCGCTCGCCGAGCTGGACCTTGGCTGGCCTCATGCTTCTCCTCTTATTTTTATTATTTATTTAGGGGGGGGGTTAAAGGCCACAGCCAGCATCTTTCCTTCTCTCCTGTTGACCTGCTAAAGGTGCTGTTGCAGGGCGATGGCCGGTGAAAGGATGCCTAGGGGAACACCAGCGGGTTTTGCTTGCTACAGATAGTCACAAAAGCTTTTCTTTCACAGCAAAGATTAATGGGACCAGAAAACATTTCCTTGCTGGCTGTGGTATGAAACAATTAAAGGGATTAGTTGAGGGCTTTACCATCCTCTGGCGCATCAGGTTTTGGTTTCTGCCAGAGGCAAAATACCCAATTTGATGTACTCCGAACCCAGAGGGCTGCTTATGGTGGGAATCGTGTTTTACAGCCTTTTTCCCAACAGCTGAAAATGCTCCGGCTGTAACCACCCTCCATCTGCTGCTCCAAGACCCATCTGCACCCAGCTAAGCCTGCTGTCCCCAGGTATGGATGGATGTCACCCCTCCATGGCCCTGTGCAACTGCCCCAAAGCCAAGTGTCACCTGCAGGGAAGGGCTGAGAGACCGGGGAGGGGACGGGGGGGTGTGTGGAGAAATACCCTGGGGTGACTTTAGCATCAGCAACTCCTTCCACACACTTCTTATCAAGTCTGATATTACTTGCAGGGAGAATTTTTGAACACCAATTCCTGGCACATCAGACAGTTTGTCTATTTATAAGTCTGTTCCCAAGTGACTGACAAAAAGAAAGAATAAAAAAACCCCTCCCGATCCAGTGAAATAAAATGATGAGATTAGAAATACACGTACCAGATGGCCTCTCTGAACCTCATTTAGCAGAGGTGGGGAATGCCAGCTTTCCAACAGGAACAGCACCATCACCTCCGCTGCTTTCCCTGTCCTTGTGAAGTTCTTGCCTTATTTATTTGCTTGAGATCAGAAAAGCTGGTGGAAGCCGCCCGGCAGAAATACCAACCTTTTGCCAAGCGTTTTGAAGTTTCAGCGCAAATTGCCTTTTACAGGCAGGGGGAGGAGGTAGAGAGAAGGTCATTTCTCCTTGAGGAAATGCCCAAAATGCTTCAGAGAGCTGAAGGGGCTTTTTCATCGTGTAGGCAGCCCCTGGAGGGGCAAGATGCCAGATGGGTTTGGGCAAATGGTGGTGGGGAGGATGGATAGGAGGTGCCTGGGTGGTTACGCCACGCACGGGCTCCATCTCTGTTACTACCAGGGCAACACAGGCTGCAAGATACCTTAATAATAAATAAACCTTAAAATCAGTAAGAACTTAGAAGATGCGATCCCCAAAAACCTCTCCAGAGCAGACAGGAATCTCTCACGGACTTTGAGCGGTGCAGTGGGCCTCACCTCAGAGATATTCATTACTCTTGTTAATGTCCTTCAGCTCTTTAAGGCATCTACAAAATTGCTTCCACCTCCCCCAGAGCTGACTCCCTTCCCGTGCCCGAGGGATGCTGCAATTCTGGGGCAGTGCCTGTCTATCCCCTCATGCTCACACAATGCTGGGAGCAAACTCCAGGCCACGGCACAAAGGCAGCAAGAGCTGACACAGGAAACGATGACCCCAGACTCGGGAGAAAAAGCAACTTGTAAAAACCTTCACCGGTGCCACAGGACTCTCTGGGCAATCAACAGCAACCAGGAGCTTCCTCAGCATGGAGGAGCTGTGGGCAGTATTGTCCAGGTGCATCCTTGCAGCGGCTTCTCCCTGTGCTTGGGGCATCCTAAGAAACCAAGCCCCGGAGCAATGCACGAGCCACAATCATACACTGAGTGGCCAAGGCGAAAAGTCTAGGTATCCCGGTACCTCCCGTCAAGCTCGAAGCAGCAGGCTGCACCGCCACGGAGCCGCTGCTCCCCGGGGGCTCAGCTTTCCACCAGCCGGTAGAACAAGATGTTGTACCTTGTTTATGTTTCTATGGTATTACCCTGCCTGCTGGCTCCCATCCTACAGCCCCCACCGGCTAAATCTCTGCGAGGTTAATTTCTAACATGAAAAACGGCCTCCCAAGAGCAACTGCGGTTGATTTAAAATAATAAAAATGGAAATCTCAGATTTGATGACTAATCCCAGGAGACCGGCTTAAATTAGTGCTAACCAATCGGCCGCAAAAGACCAGAGGAAAATTCCTGCTGGACTCCCTCCTCAGTCCACTCCCTGGCTTCATTTTCCATCCCCAGATCCTTCCAGCCTGCAAACATATACAGTGTTGCCTCGGCAACTCGGAGACGAGATATATGTACATGAAAAAATGAGACAATCTCTTTCCTCGGTGATTGCCTGGAAGGTGGAAAATGTAAACCTATTCTAGTCTTAAAGCAATGTCAGCTTGTACCAGCCACGCTCACACCCCAACCTGCTCCTAAATGCGCCACCTCCAGCTCCCACGTGAACATAAATAACCGTCCCCTCATGGGCATCCGTCCCCTGACGTACCTGCTCTCTCATCCCAAGGGAGGATGATCAAGACAAAACACACAATTTGCCCAAAGGCATTTTCTCTCTTGCATACACAAACCAGTTTATTCCTCTGTCTTCCAGGAGTTCATTTATGAACTCCAGTTTAAGAAGTAAGCACGCTTTCAGTCCAGACCAGAGAGACTCTGAGCTGGACTACCGCAGTGACACCATCCATGGGTGCTACACTCAGTTTTTGGGAAGTCCCTGTGTCTCAAGGCTTCTGTGTGCATGAAAAATAAGCAGAGAGCAAGTACACCGAGAGTTCAAAGCAGAGCATCTATGTTATTTGGTACCTCGTGTCATCTTTAAATCCTGCTCCGAGTCCCCGCTGCTCTGCGCGGCGTCACCCTTCGCAGCCCACGGTCCCCACGGAAGAGCAGCGTGGCCGGCTGGGACGAGGCTGTCCTGCAATAATGTGGGAGCACAGGGATGTGCCTGCAGATCTCCCGGGGGCTGCTGCAGCCATTGCCACCCACCCCAGCTGCCTGTGCAACCCCTCTTGGGAGCAGCGTCCACGCTCTCACCCGTCAGTCCCCCCTTAGCCTTCTGCTGAGTGAATCCTCATACTGGAAGTTTCATCTGCATTATCAGCATTTTTTCCTCTCCAACCCCATACCCTAAGGACCTGCCCGACATGCAAGCAATCAAACCACTGGGTCTCATGAACACCCCGCAACGTCTTGGCTGCAAAAGGACATGATGAAAAGACCAATTCCCCCCACTCCACCTCGGCACCAGTCTCCACTTCCCTTTGTTGTGAACCGTGGCTATCGGAGCACTCCTTACTCAGATGTTTCCCATCTGGAGTCAATCGGTCCATTGGTCCCCTCAACAGGCAGGAATCCTGCGGCATGTGTCTGATTGATTAAAACATGAACAACTTCTTACAAATAACAGAGGGCTCCAAAACAAGGGAAATAGCTCAGTGAAGAAGGGCGCTTGCGTGTGTCATGGATACAACCGGCTTCCCTCCACACTTTTGCAGCATCCTTCCCCAGCCAGGGCTCAGTCCATGAAGCACTATTTCTTTTCTGCTCAGCTATACACTCTTTGGTGTAATTCAGCAATAGTGTTTTGGGAAAGCCTGGGCAGGCAGCGTCCACTACCTGGTGATGCCCCAGCTGCAAAATAGTTCGTACCCAGGAGATATCCTTCTGTAGGGGTATCAGGAGGATAAGAAACATTTTCCTACTGCAAGTGTGAAGTAGGATGGACTGGCCAGGGACATAGATTCAGGGACATAGATTCAGGGACTTAGATTCAGGGGCTGTCGTCATGATGGAGCAATAAAGATAAAATCCCCTTCACTGCCCTGAGCATGAGTCAAGCTGGAGTCTCTTGGGGTGCCATTCCTTCAGCTCAGCCTCTAAGTCCTTTGCCTGGGATGCTGTAAAAAGCTTAAAATGAAATTCTGGCTTCTTCAAAAGCAGTGCAGGCCTTGCCACAGGTCTCAGCCAAGCTAAGAAATCACCCCTTGCTTCCAATCCCACCACCATCTTTTTCCATAAAGTTCCTCTTCTGACATTTGCCCCACCAAACAAAGGATGCGTCTGTTAAAACCCGCTGCCCCCCCATGGCAGGGACACAACCAGATCCATTCCCTGGCAGCTCCATCGTTGCATCACCTGATATGAAATAACCTCATCTCACACTGAGATTGTCATTTGCAAAAGTGGGACAGCAGCGTTACCACCCGCTGCCAAGACATCCAAGAAACTTCCTTCGGGAGGGACTTTGACATGCAAAACTGGGATAGCGGAGGATGGCACGTCATTACTCATAAAGACAAGGCGAAATATGCTTCACCAAAGCGTGAAAAATATTTATATCCAAATACAAAGTGTCTCCCAAACTTGCAGTTCCCTGCGCGCTTGGGAATCTGAGCCCTATTTGTGGAAATGGCTGCGAAGGTAAGCTAATTTCTGCCCTTAAAATGTGCCAGTGCTGGGGTGCAGAGAAGATGAAGTGGGGAAAAAAAAAAAAAGGGTGGGAAAATGTGATTTGATCTGCTTTTTAAAGCAGTAACAGTTTCACCAAAAAGGCTCACAAACTGTAATGTGTAGGGTGGAGTAGGATTAAGATCATAAATAACTCCCAGAGAAGAAAAATTATGCCCTTTCACATGCTGGTAGCGTGTTATCTTTAAAGCCAAAGAAAGATAAAATAACTGTCTTCAAATATCACCACCTTTCATCCAAAAGGATTGTTTTTAACTTGTTTTACAGGGATCGCTTTTTTCCTACGGACGCAGCGTGGCCACCTCTGGGCTGGAATGCAGCAGTGGCTTCGCCACGCAGGACCCCGCCACGGGAGGGGATGGATATTTATCCCATTGAAATGATGAGCTGGCGTTGCAGAAGTTACGGGTGACAACCTCTCTGGAAGGGTAATTAAACACGGTACCGAAACGCTGGCTGGGAGGCCAGTCTCTAACTAGGGGAGATGAGGGTGAGGCCTGATCCAGGGGCAGAGCATCTACATTAGAAACCAGCCCAGGACATGACTGGGGTTGGGCTGCTGGACCGGACACATGCTGGATCCCCCCAGCCCTGCCAATCCTTTCCCCTCCACTCTGTATTTTTGAGAACTAAGCCTTCTGGGTTTCCACCACAAGATCTGTTCCGCCTCTGAACGAGCTTTTTCCCTTCAAAGATAAAAGCTTAAGATCCAAACCATAAACCCTACCCCCCAAAAGCAAGGGGTTTGCTTCTCCCAAAGGGGATGAATGCCAGATTCCCAGCTGGATTAGCCACACTGCTAAAGCAGGAGCTACTTTCTCACCGGTAGCACTGACGAAGGGCAGAAGTACTACTCAGGGCTGTTGATCAATGGTTGGGAATACAGACCCGGTACCGAGTTAAATTGCAGGTGGAATTTTAGGTAGTTGGGATGCGTTTCCTTAAACTGGAATTTAGGCAGGAGTCCAAGACTAACACCCCCACCTCTCCTCTCGCAAATAGTGCCGAGGGCTCTTTAATGACCACGAGTGGTCTAGGCCTGGGTTAATGTCTTATCCATAAGTTATTCAGTATTTCCTTTTAAAGACAAAATAGTTGGAATACCTCTCTTTCTCTCCTCAAATTGCAGTTGTGGCGGCTACAAAAAAAACCGCAGCCTCTGCACTATTTCCATATGTGGCACCGACACTGGGAAGTGTCCGTTTCATTGGAGTCCCACCTCTTGAATTTTTATGGGAACTCCAGTGTTATGAAGTTTATAGCGGTGCTAATACCCGCAGAGATAAAAGCAGCCTCCTTGTTACCATCAGAGCTTGGCGGGGCTGGAAAAGAGGCTCCCCAGACTACTGGTCATGTCTCGGTGTCTCCCGGGTGGGTTTTTGGGGTAGGTGCATCTCCTGGTCCTTCCACCGAGGTGACATCAGAGGGGCATGATGTCCAAAAGGGCTCCCAAGGAGCGTGAGCAGCACCCCCTGTCCCAAACCAAAGCCTTGAGGCAGATGCAGTAATCTGATTTTGCACCAAACCAGCGTCCCGTATGTAGTCAATGACCTGACTATCCTGGTCCTGAACACCTTGGAAAACTGGGAAAGACTAGCCACAGGTCCGGATCCATCCAACATCTCCAGCCTGCTCTGGAAATTATGTCTTCTTCCCATGATTAACATTTTTTTCCCCCGTTTCTTTCAAGTTTTTCAGACCTTTGTTGAAAAATCGAACACAGAAAAGCCAAAACCATTTTGTTTTCTGGCACCAGAACTGCTCTTGGGAGGCTAATTCCCACGTAGTGGATCTCGTTGTTGGGGAGGATACAGCTTCAGATACAGGGAAATCAAACAGGCAGGCTGAGCACTGCACAGAGCAGATGGGGTTTGGCCGGGATGATTACAAAGGGAATCCTTTGCTAAGGTTCGAGGACGCAGCCTAAAACTGTGGCTCTTCTCAGCTCCCAAAGGGTAACGTTTTCCCAAGTGCCAAGCCTATAATCCTATCGGGATTTAAAGCTTAGTTTGTTAAGCAATTTGGAAACGGGTCCCAGGAATGATTCTCTTGTATCAACCGCGAGGCTTTGTGTGTGAACTGGCGTGGGTTTAGGGAACGCCCCTGACCATCTCCTCCTCTCTTGCAAGAATTATCTCACATGGATGCTCGCAGGTAACAAGGACTGGGTTTTTGCTTAGATGGTCCCAGTGCTACAGGGCCTCCCTCTTTGATACGAGCTGCTAACGGCTACTGTAATGTTACAGCTGCTACTGAGGAGCTGGAAAGGCCATTGACAGGAGAAGCTTTCCATCCATCCAGAGCACAGGCATCAACTACATTTTTGGAATAGTTCAAGCAGTCGGGATTCCAGAGATATATCATTAGGCAGGGAAAAAAAATGACATGGGGTTTGACGTCCTGTGCTGCACTCAGTGCTATAAAAACCACATCTATATCCAAACACATGCATACATGTGTATATATATACACACACACACCTCCCCACACACACAAAGGAGATTTCATATTCCTGGAAGAAGTGCTCAGTAAGCCCAGCAACCCTTTAAACACTTGCTAAAAACATCAGGCACAAGGTTAGCTAAATTATAGCAAAGAAGACTTCACACAATTCCTGACTGACTTTCCCCCTTTCCAGAAAAGATACATTTTCTGGTCTTTTCAACCTCATTGCTGTGAAGAGGAAAAAAAAAAAAAACAAAACCCAACAAAAAAAACCCCAAACCCAAACAACCAACCCACAAAAAACCAACAAGCAGGATACTCCAAAAAATCAGTCTCCGTGATTTACAGACGCAGCTGAACATACAAGTGACACACGGCAAAGGTACTTTGGCATCAGCTTGGAGTTCAGCTTAACTGCAACGGGACTAAAGTGGCTGAGTTTAAATGGGTGCTATGTGTGCACACATTTAGCAACAATTACTGTACTAAGGAGCACAAATATAAACCTCAGCCTTCCTCATTTACAGATGGGGACCTAAAACGCGAGGGAGATGCTTGCAGCATGGCCTGGAGGAACCCTCGGTTCTAAATGCCAGGCTTTGTATTTTTGTTGCTCTCGGCATTGGCCATAAACCCTCCTAGTTACAGCTTCAGGTGCATTTGGAGTGACTCAGAAAATAAAGCCACACACTGTACTTTAAGCCTCTGCTCCAGTTACTAACAAGTCACAGCATCCTTCCAACTAACAGTCGGGGGGGACCGAGTGCTAAGAGGAAAAAAATTGCCCCAGTATTTTCAAAAATTTTCATCAAAGATGGGCAAATGTTCATGTTGCTGCCCATTTTTTTTGCCTGCCCCACACGTGTTTCCAAACTGCAGCAAAACACGAGGCCGGCACATGGCGGCAGGGACGGGTCTCCTCCATCTCCCCATTGTTCCTGCAAACGTCCCCCCAGCTGGGGTGTGGTCACCCCCCGCTTCCCCCAGCAATTTAGGAGCACCAGGAGATACTGGTGTCACTTTGCTTCACAAAGAGGTCTTGCTCTCTTTTCCTGGGTTGGGGGAAAGGCTGCCGGTGGTGCCACGCAAACCTGTTGGGGCTTGGCACAAAGAAAAAATGCTTTCCCACTTCTGCAACGCTTCCTGCATGGGGATCAGTGAGGCTTCCACACACACTAGTGCCTCAGCTTATTAGATGGAGGATTATTGCAGATATCCTGGAGAGAAAAGCCTCAAGCCTGTGGGAGGAAAAGGACTCACTGCAGAAGACACATCCAACCCATAAAATCTCAACAACCCTCTCCCCAACAACCCTCTCCCCAACAACCCTCTCCCCAGGTTTCACTGCTGAGCACAGTTACCATGCTGGGACACCATCTTCTGCAACACCCCAAAAGAGAATTTTTCAAAGGCTCCTAAAAGAAACAACACCCAAGTCACGGCTAAAATCTTTACCATCATGAGCCCCGCTGTTTCAGCAAGCAAATACACTCAGGACAAGGGATGTAGAACAGCTCTTCCAAGGCATTAGCGCCAAAAGCACACACAAGGAGGCATTTTCCCTACCCTATTTTCACATTTCTTGACAGGAATGGCAGCAACTGCAGTGAAAGTGGAAAAGAAAGGCCTGGCCTAGAGCTCTTTGATATGTGGGTAAGCTCTCCTAAACGCCCATTTGCCTTTGGATCGAGGATCTGGGTCACTTCGTAGACTGTCAAGAAATATATTTTGGTTTTGTGAAAAATGTCAGTGAAAGAAAAAATGTTTCCTTTGATATTTCTCTTTAAAAGGTTTCAGGCTTCCTTTGAAAAGAATATGCCAGAACCTTGCAAGAGGGGAAATATCCAGTTTGGACACTTCTAACAGAAAACTTTTATTTGAAAATAATATTTTTCCCCCCCTAGCATCCCTCTCATCTTGTATTTCCCCTCCCTCTGCTTGAACAGCAAATTGTTTCCATCTCCAGATTAGCATGCGCTCAGTCCAGATTAATTCCTTCATTCCTGCCAGGTGCAGCTTTAGTTTCGCTGCAGAAGCCAGTGGATCTAGAGGAAGATCCCACAGTTCACTGAAGACACTTCACTGTTCTAATCCAGCACGGAGCATTCATTGGTGCCAAAGGTACCTGTTGCTTTACCAAGTCACCTCCCTCTTTTCTTTGATAATTATCTGGACAGATAATTAGAAACTGATGATGACACGTCCTAGGATAGAGTCAGGATCCCTGCTTTGACAGTGTAATGTGCTTCTGAGCAAGGGTTAACGTGGGGCTGGCTGGGATGCTTATTTTATGTCATCTGGCAGGGAGGTGTTAATTCACAACAGTCAAAAATTCAGCTAAAATGAAGCAGTTGCTCAAGTCAAAAGGTTGGGTGGGATATACCTGGTCCAGCTCTCCCCCCTGCCTGACTCCGGCCAAAGCTCTGAATATTCAGATGAGTTTGTCTTGCGCGTTTGAGGCAGATAATCTGACCTGGAGGCTGCCCTGTGCAGGATCTCTCTCCAGCTGGCTGTTTGAGCTTTCCCACTTTGTGCAAATAATAAGTATTCTTGGGTCTCTGCTGTCCTGTGGAGCCCACATTTAAATCCTGGCTTTACCATCATACTGCCTTTAAGGGCTTCAACCATCAAGGCAGGACTGGAAAGGTGTAAGACCTTCCCTGGTTCAGAGTCAGTCCAGATTTAAGCCTGCATTGCTTTACTTCTGAGCCCAGGGACTCATGGGCTCCCTGCCTGGACAAACTTCACGGGGTCTGGCCCAATTTACCTAATTCCAGGCTGCTCCAGCATCTGAGTGGAAAGGACAGAGATAAAGCGGGGGATGAGATCAGGGGACAGCGGCTGTGTGCTGCTCCTCGGCCGTGTCACATCAGCTTCCCCCCTCCCTGCAAAGGGCTTTGGGCTCCCAGATGAATGGCACTATTGAGACGCCTGTTACTAAACATATCTCCGGCTCCGAATCACTACACAAATGATTTTTTTTGGATGCCTCAAGTCACCAGTAAAAGTTTCCCTTGTTTTCATCTTCCCAGCAGCTCCCAGCCACAGGAGAATGCTCTCCTCCTGCCAGGATAGCCAGAAAAACAGGAAAGGCCAGAAAAAAAATCACCCAAAAAATAGGGGTCACACCACTCACAGCCACCCTCCACCTGCATACGCAGGGTTTGCTGCACCCATCAGCTATCCTGCAGGGAAACTGCTGATATTTAGAGACTGAAAAGAGAAATAAAGGCAGGGGGAAAGCTGGACTGTCATCTTGGGCACACCTGTATGCTGTTTTTTCCTGAAACATTTTCAGAGATCCACAAATAGCACAATACACTCCAAGTTCACGTTGGTTTTGCAGCTTGTTCCAAAAGGAAACAATTTTTAGGGAGTAAAAATAGTCCCCTTGGACTTTTTCAGACAACCTAGGCACAAGTTTGGTTTCTCTCACACCCGTGATTTTCTGATTCAAAAAAGATTGCCACTTCTAAATATTCACCTTTTAAATTTAGTTGAAGGAATCAGAATGGAAACGGAAAAAAGAGATTCCCTAAAGACCAAAGCAAGTCTTGATTCGATAAGAAACCCTTCAGATTTTTTTACTAGCTGAGAAAAATCAACAGGATTATTTGGACTGAGCCACAAGCACTTTCTTAATTATTAAGCTTTTAGGAACTGCCCGTAAACCACAGAAACCATTATTCACACAGGTCAGGCTTTGTATACCTGACCTGGGAAACCTCGCAGAAGGCAGAATTTAAGACTTCCTGAAAATTATGTCAAGCCAAGCTTTTCAGATGAGTCCTTGCAGTCACCAGGCACTTGGGAATAAAGCTTTAACCTCAGCCTAAAGAGCTGCAGATGCCACAAGGGGGTTTGGTCTGGAATTCACTCACACAAGAGCTTGACGTTTAACGAGATGACAGTATTAGCTCAAGTTTATAAGGCAGTTTTTAAGCTGTTTTCATGTAAAGTTTGCAAATGTGGGAAGAGCAGATGGGCTGGGGACAGAGGTTTGGTCATCCTTGCTACGCGTGATTTGGATGCAGGCGAGGCGATCGCTCGCCCTTCGTATCCAAGGCCGGGGTGTGGGAATTGGCAGCGGCGGAGGTGGAGAAGGGAAATTTGGGTGGACCCCGAGCTGAAAAGGTGGATGGGCAGCCACCGCAGGGCTGACATCACCCCCACTTACGTGGGTTGGGGATGATTTAAAGCAGGCGTGGGGCTGGGTGGGCCTGGGTGCTAATTCGGTGGGCTGCTGCCTAGAGAAAGCCTGCCTGAAATAACACCCCGGGGGCTCGGGGCTGAAGGGCTGGAACAGCCTCCAGAACAACCCCAGAGCCCGCAGCGAGCCAGGGAGGTAAATAAAGCACAGGGCTACTTACTGCAGCATCAATCTCAGGCTATTCCCCCAAATATTTGGGAAATACCCAGTGTTCCACTAACTTCAAGGTACTGCTTTTAACCAGGAAGCATATATTTATTTTTTTTTTAACCATTACTGCCCTCAAAGTGTGTTTGCCTGATCAGAAAAGAAGCTAAAACATGTAGGTGTGAGCAAGCTGGCTTCCCCTGGAGAAATAAGAGAGCAAACGCAGAGCTCATGCCTATAATTTGAGGTGAGCTTTTTTGCTCAGCATAATGGGTTTGTAGCCTCTGTGGTTAAAACAGGGGAAGAAGAAAAATAACAAAGCAGGAGAAACTTGCAGTTGGGTCAAAAGTGAGTGACTCTTTGGAGAGTTTTCAGAAAAAAAGCCAAATCTAAACAGAACTGCTTTGGGTCAACTTAATATATTCTCTGATTGAAAACAGTATTCTGTTTCACTTTGATTCATTCTTTTAATTTGGTCGTTTATTCTTTTACTTTAGTAGAACATTTTATTCTCAGTTTGGGCAATTTTTGAAAAGCCCCTATACAGAAAGAAGGGTCAAAAGGGTTTATTTTGAAAAATGTCAAAGCAAAACATTTCTACATCAAAAAAAATGACCCCTTTCTGGCCAAAATGTACTTGCCAAATTAGACTGGTATTTCTGAGTCATTTCTCCAAAAAAAAAAAAAAAAAAAAAAAAAAAAAGAAGGTTAACCTTACTCTAATGAGAGCGCATATACATTGGGTTCACATAAACATACTTTGTGAAGAAGAAAAGGCATTAGAAAGCTCTCCCACTTTACTTCGCATTTGTTTCAGCATCCGTCCCTGCACAAATTGGGTGTAAAATAGAGGCTCACAGATAAAACACAGACACAGACCCTCCCTCCCCTTGTTATACACATTTCTCCAGTGAGATCTGGGGATCCACAACCCAGCCCCATGGAACAAAGCGATTCGGGTAACATATTTCATCAGATACGCTTTTAGGTTTATTTAAACTTCAAAGTGGGACATGGTGCATGGGATTGTTCAGGAAGAAAACCGTGGGTAGTTCTGGCATCTTTATTCCAAAGCAAGACAGTCCAGCTATTAGCAGGTTCTAATCACAGATTTTTTTTCCTCTGTCCCTGCAGAGAGCCTCAAACCCCCCTTCTACTAAAGAGAGACTTTCTCCTCCATCAGATGATTTTCAAGAAACTTATTTAAATAAAATCTTCCAATTGTCTAAATTATCAAAAGAAATGGCAAGTCCTTGCAGGTGAGCTGTCAAGTGCCATACCTTAGTCCCTGTCACTAGAGGAATAATAATAAAAAAAAAAAAAAATCAACATTTTCCACTCCAAAATCTCTGCTTCTGATGAAGGAAAAAATAATGTTGAAAACAACAACAGGGGTCCACCTAACAGCATTAAAAATCTAAGCATCTCCAGCTTCCACACTTAATAAGCCACAAGTCTGCATGCTTGTCATCTCCGAATAACTGCAGGCAGCTGCAGAGAGTGAGATCAGCCCAGGCTCCCTTGCACAGGAGAGCTGCAGACCCACACTCTGGTGTATAAAATGGACCTTTCTAGTCCATTCCCATTCCCTGTACAGGCGTCCAACTCAAAAGCATTTTTGGGAAGACTCTGTTAGCATTTACGGCCCTGGAACAGCCCACCCCTTCAGAACAGCCCGAAGTGGTATGGGATGCATGTGGCAGAGCCTCCAGTTCCCCAGGCTAGGATTTACCCCTGGGATTTACATGGATCAGTCTGAACAGACCAGAAAAAAGGAAACACTGAGACAATTTAACATCCAATGAAGGTGTTAAATGCAAAAGTTGTAATTACAGTCTCTGATAATGCTCCACTGTTCTGGAGTCCCCGAGCTCTGCTTTGCTCCATGTTCCTTCTATGGAGCTTCCTCCCTCGAGCCCGAACTACAGGAATCCCTGCTAGGACAGCTTGAAAAATGGCCATTAAATCATTTTTCCAAGAGAAGATTGTGCTTTCATTTAAACAGAAAAAGCCCACACAAAGCATCTGATTTCCTTGAAAGCGTCTGACTTGTTTTATTGGAAAATAAAAAGACCAAAACCTGAAAATCAAGAAATTCCACTCTGAGCAGAGAATTAACAAGTTTTGGTCACTAATACCTTATTTCTTTTCCAACGAAAGTCAACCTTTTTTTTTTTTTTTTTTCCCCCCAGACACATCACAAATGAACATTTTTCCTGGGCAAGCAGCACGTGGACCTTAACTTTGCCTTCAGGCATCTACATATGACCAGAGACACACAGGACTACAGTTTTCAACTGCCTGGAGAAGGATCTAAGTGCAATGCTTGAGCATGGCCATTTACAAGACCACTGGAGCACATTACAAGGACAGCTTGTCTCCCCAGAGATGCAATCTGCCCCAGAAGGACATTTTAGCAGTTGCGCAATAATGAGAGGAACCACCACGACCATGTAGACGGACACCAACATCTACCCCCAAACCAGGCAGCTCTCTAAAGCTTTTTTGGGTTTATTCCACATCATTTGCCTGAGGATCAGTCAGGAAACAGCACAGTTCCTTGCAAAGGAGGAAGAACAAGACCTCTGTGTGTACAGAGATGCTGTGGACACAAAGACCTGGTGATGCTCTTCAACTCCCTTGTTTTTGCGTCGACCAGCCCAGCATATAAAATAAACACACAGCCTTTCTCTAAATCCTTCTTCCTAGCACTCTGTTGTGACAGGACAGGAGGCTATCTTCACTAAGATTGATTAAACCTTCCACATCTGCAGGGTTAATGACATAAAAAGCTTTAGATTCAGCTGTCCTGAAAACAAATTTCCATCTCCCCCACCCCCTGAAGCTCTCTCGGCTCAACCAGCACTTTGGTCTCTCCTGAATAATTCATGTTGTTTCCCAAGGTTGTTGTTTTTCTTCTTTCCATGAAGGCAGTCTGTGAATACACCTGTTTGTTCTCGATTTTGTTAATGAATAATCGTGAATTATCCATGAAATGCTAAATGGCACCATGATCTCATCAAGCATTAACCATGCATGAGACAAGCTTAGCAACCAGGCAAAACACAGCAGCCCAAGCTGGAGACCACTTCAGACAAAGATGGACTTTCCCAGTATTTAGCAAGGCAGGAAACAAAAATATCTTTCCTGGTGATAAGAACATCAGCACCAGGAGAGATGAAAGTGGCTTGGATGGGGCTGGGGCTGCGTGTGCAGCAGTTGGGGATTTCAGTCCCACTGTGACAAGCTTCATCAGACTTGGTTAAATCCCATTTTTCTCTTTCATTCTTTTTTGCCTCCTTCCTGCTGCTTGTCCCATCTTCCCTATTTCTGGGCTGTCTGTTGCAGTAGATGCATCTGTGGGATGATGCTAACACTTTCAGTCAGTGCTTTTTCAGGGGCATTATGGGCAGAACAGTGTCAGTCCGGGAAATTTTTTACTTCATTTAGCGTCAAGAAGCAGAAAATTCTGACCACTGGGTTGGACATTGAGAAAAAAAAAAGCAATTAAACACTTAAACACCTTCCTTCTCCCTTTCCCTAGTCTCAATTTCCCGTGTTTTCACTGTGGGTTACGCTCTGTCTGTCCCAACTCCTTCGGGCAAGGTGGCTGCAGCTCATTTTTAAACCTGCCCGTGCTGGGCTGCACAGGCTGCTGGATGCTCAACAGGGTGTTTCAGATCTGGCTGCAAGTAACTGGGACCAGCACCCAGCAAACAAACTGGGTAATCACACTAGGATGCACAAACCCTGCAATGTATGCCCAAAACAGACAGGATACAAATAGCTGACACACTCGGGGCTTTCCTTCTCACTAAATCCCCAACCTGAAACAGAATCATCCAGGTTGGAAAAGCCCTCGAAGCTCCTCCAGTCCAACCATGACCCTCACCCTGACTGTTCCCAACTCCCCCAGACCCCTCAGCGCTGGCTCAGCCCGACTCTTCAACCCCTCCAGGGATGGGGACTCCCCCCTGCCCTGGGCAGCCCATCCCAACGCCCAACAGCCCCTTCTGCACAGAAATCCTTCCTCAGAGCCAGCCTGACCCTGCCCTGGGCAGCTTGAGGCCATTCCCTCGGGGCCTGGCGCTGGCTCCTTGGCTCCAGAGACTCATCCCCCCTCTCTGTAACCTCATAAAAACCTGTACTCTAAAAACAGTACAAGAGGAATTAGGGAAAGAGTGGGGTGACAATGACTAACAGCTTTGCACGAGCAGAGGGACAGTCACGCTAAGGAAGAAGGGCTGGTGCAGGGACCTGCGGGCGCAGGACCATTGTATTTCACTGGTATGGAACTCACCAGCTCCTTAACCCACCCAGCATCCCTGCGGGGTGGGAAAGCGTTTGCAGATGGGAAACTGAGATACACATTGGTTCAGGCTCAAGGCCACGGAGTGAGTCAGTACCAGAGACAGGATTGGGACTCCGGAGATCCTGGTGCCCATGGCTGGCTCAGCCCACTTTGGCCTCCTGCTGTGGACTTGGGTTTCCTCTCCGAAGGCTCCGGGTTCCCAAAGGATCACGCCCACCTCCTGTGGGGCACTGACCTGCCCCAGCCCTCCACCCGAGGAGCTATGACAATGTGCAGTGTAAACCACTGCAGTCCTGGACCACATCAACCACAAGACGGCAGGTTATGGGCTCTCCAAATCCTTTGCAGACACAGACACCAAATCTAAATGAAATTGTGGGAGCCCTGGAGGCTCCCAGTCCCTGCTGACTCCATTCAGAGCAAGGTACAAGGAAGATGCTCTTCAAATTACTCTTTGCACTGGTACACCACAGCAACGCAACAGGACTGGGTAAAACAAGGCACCAAAGGAGTCAGACTTGCCCCAAACCAGAAGCAAACCCTGTGGCACAGTCAGGTACTTTAGCTGCAATAATCCGAGACTTCGCTTAATCACAAAACCATTTCTCCCTTCTGCCCCAGGAGCCTGGTGTGCTTCATTCCCATTCTGATCAAAGCCAGCATGAGCTGTAAAATAAGGATGGTTTACAGTTATCTAATCATCAGCTTTTCAGTCCCTAGACACACTGGAGCCAAAGGTTTGAGTCCCACCAGGATCCACAAAGTTGTTTGGCTTTAGGAGGTTCCCTTCTGATGAGAGCTTTAAACTCAGCTCTGTACTGGGGAGGTGTTTCCTAAGAGGGCACAGACATGTAGGTAACTGCAGCCCAGCCCCAAATTATCTCGTTTTGAGGTCCACGATCTCCATCTTCTGCTCAACAGGCACCCTTACTCTGCGGGTCCAGATTCTGCAAAGTGCTTCAGCATGTTTGCATGGGAGGAGGCTGCTAACTTCATATTTAAACAGGCCCCAGTCCTGACATCCCATGCTCCACGTGCTGACCCCATGGCTTGCACAACACATCTTGATCTGGACGAAAAGGAGTCATTAATGCTAAGCAAAACACTTTCGCAAGCTGTCATGAGAAAGCGATTGTGTGAAGGAGAAGGGCTTAGTCAGTCACTTATAAAGCTGAACCTTACTCAAAATAACTTCACTCTACCAGTAAACCCTTGAACACAACCTGTTCCTTCTGGGATGGGCATTAAGTCCTGTTTGCAGCTGTGCTAGCAAAGCCCAAGTGAAATACAGAAAGCTGGAGCAGTCCTTCCTGCTTTAAGCATGGCTCTAAAGTCACAAGCTCACACATGGGTGCACAAAAAGACATGCTCACAAGCCAGTTATCCTCCCTTTATTTTATTTTGGTGCCTGGCCTTACTGAGATAGCTATAGCCAGGCTCTGGGAGTGGTTTCACACTCCAGGACTGTCACACAGCACCTCTAGCCAGCGCTGGGGACATCCAAGCCAGCCCATGCGCTGGCATCCTTCGGACAAGCAGTCAGCAGGGTGGCAGCAGCAACTTTTTGCGCAGACCTAATCACTTCCCAACACCAAAACAGGATTTCCAGGCTCAGGGTGGAACGAGAAAGTGGCTGTAAAACGCCCTTTCTCTTACCTTCTCCCTCTTCAGTTCAGGGAGAAGGATTTTATTGTATTTGCACAGCACCCTGCACAGGCAGCTTTGATCTCTTTGAAGCCTCCAGCTGATACTTTAGAGCCTCACTAAACTCTCATTGACCAGGAATACAATCAGAAAGGGGGAAAAAAAACCCCACACATCAGGATGTTTTCATACAAAATATTTATTTTGCTATCTCCTTGTTTTTCTGGATGGCTCAAAAGAGCAGGAGGGAGATCAGAGTCTACTTAGCGAAACTGTTATGCTTGCTATTTAGGGATGCCATTCCATACTCGGGCTTTTCTGTCAGAGCCAAATATTTATCATGTCTGGAGTAACTAGCTTGTAAAATGCAGAGGTGGGAAGTTTGTTTTTCTTGTTGAATAGGCTTTAAAGCAAAGTGCCTTTTGCCTCCTTTGTATACAGAAGCGTAGAAGTCCACCAGAAGTAAGCGGCGTTGGTGGTTACAGCAGGATCTAAAAACATCCATGTTTTAGCTGGTGCTGAAGTGGTAAATATACAGACCCAAGACATCTTAGACTACAGCAGCAAAACAGCCCGGTTTCAAGCACAGGAACTCATGCAAATAAACTCCACCTCACTATAACCCTACGAATATCCTCAAAGTCCAGGCCCATAAGAGCAATACTAACAGCTTCAGCCAAAAATCATGTTTTCTTTTTTTGTTGTTTTCAAGCCCCCCCTCCAAAAAAAAAAAAAAAAAAAAAAAAAGGTCAGAGCTGAACTTTTTTCCATTGAACACTGAAATATTCTGCAGAAACATCTCATATTTTCCAGCCAATTCAGAGCAACGCTCGGTGCTAAAACGTACGCAACCCATTTCACTGTAAAGTGGAATATTCAGGGAGCCAACTCCGCAGCAAAACCCTTATTGCTGGATCCTGTTCATCCCTGGCAAGGAGGCGATGAACTTGGGGAGGAATCTGGTTCACTTTGTCCAGTTATAAGACAGAGACGTCAGAAGGCAGAGACACAACCACTTCACAGCCCAGTTCTCATCTCACAGCATCATCTCACTGATTTCAAAGCATCCTCTGAGCTAGTGGAGAAATCAGAGTCAGACCTGTGCTCATACAGGCTTGTGTGCAACATATGTTGGGCTGCCTTTGCTCAACACATTTCCTAAGAACTATTTGCTTAAGTACAATCTGTATTTAAAACACTGGGGACGCAATCAGCCCCCTAGACTGGGAGCAGAGAGAACTGTGAATGCTGTTAATTCTCAAAAGTAAATTGAAAAAAAAAATAGTTGGAGGGTCAGTGAAGCAACAAGACACAGGCGGGTCAGGCCAGCTGGTAAGGGAAACTGGGAGAGGGCAACAAGGGCTGGCTGAGGATGCAGCTGGGGCTTGCAGGATTATGAGACAGTGGGAGAGGAGCAGAGGGAGTTCAAGAGGGCCAGGTCAGAGGGACATGTTAAGTGGATTTAAGGGAAGAGAGTTGATGCAAATCCCATACTTTGGGCTTGGAGGAAGGTCTGATTCATACCAATGCCGAGTCATTTTTCCAGGTCAGCCTAAGGTCTTGGAAAGCAGGCTGACCAGCAAGCCTGTCGTGCCTTTTACCGACCACCCTTTGGTGTGGGGACACCGGGTGCAAATCCAGATACAGGAGAGGTCTGAGCTTACCTGCCTCAGACCATCTCCAAAGTCAGCTCCATCAACACAAACAGAGTCTTGGAGACACAACCGAAACGCTGCACAGTCAAGAAGATGCAACCCGCTGCATTTATGGGCTGGATATGCCCGGGAAGGACTGGAGCTGATTGTTACAGGCATGAAAGCCAGTTTGTGAGAGCAAGCTGTGCTGGGAAGACAGCACAAAACAGAAACTAACCCATCTAAGAAAGCAAATTGCAGAGCTCAGCAGTCACCAGGCAGCCAGGAGGATGTAGGGGTGGTAAAACAGCAGTGGGATAGGCTAT
Organism: Athene cunicularia; assembly: GCF_003259725.1. Taxonomy (NCBI): domain Eukaryota; kingdom Metazoa; phylum Chordata; class Aves; order Strigiformes; family Strigidae; genus Athene; species Athene cunicularia. Next base: position 2,223,262 of record NW_020799132.1, read on the forward strand.
GGTAATAGCTTTCCAACAGCTTGGGATTTTGTTGTAGGTTGTCCTGAGATTTTTCCAGCCAAAACCCTGTGCTTAATGTCCTTCGGATATTTGTGCCCAGGTGTTATTGTTATTTTACCATGGTTTTATCATCAACTAATAAAGAGTGGGATTCCTTTTTGGCATCCTTCGCTCCTGCCTGCTCGCCTGAGTCCCAAAGCAAAGCGTGGTCCCTGGCTCCCTTTCCATACTCACTGCTTACTAACTGCACGGACAACTGAGAGGTACCCGAGCCCAGCCTAGCAGCCGGGTCTGCAAAGAACTGAGCACACAAGCTGTCCCCGTGACTTTTGTAGGCAGGGGTTAAGAAGCAGCAGAAAAGCTGTTACGGCCTATATCTGACTATTCAAGGAGCCGCAGCCCCCACAAGGAATTAAAGCAGCATGGAAAAGGCCTGCTGTGTTCAATACCCGCCCATGGAGACGTGAGTGCAAGGTCGGGACCTGACATTGCATCACAACACGCTGCCACTGCTGGAGGGGAGCAGAGGAGCCTCCCCCCTCCCGGTGCTGCAGGGGAAACAGAGAAGAGGCTCCGTTTCACTCAATGGGCAGGATAGCAGGGCTAAAGCAGCCTCTTCCTCCTGGTATTGCAAGCAAGTCTTAAGCAACTTTACAGCAACCTTGGCCATTTTTCTTTCTTACCCTGCCCCAAGTATCCTCACCATGAAAGAGTGGCTGTGTTCCCACCGCATCCCTCCTCCAAAGGATGCTCGAGCGCCCCAGCCCTGCAATCAGCTTCACGCAGACAAACCCAAGCAGATCCCAAGGCAGGATCAGGCCTTCAGGGAATGCATCTTTTCCTCCCCCAGTGGCTTGCAAACACTGGCTTGCAAGTCTTAAAAAAAAAAAAAAAAGCTGAATTCCAGTCTATTCCATTACACCATACAGTCTCAGATTAAGGTTCCCAAGCATGCCTTTAATTTAAGCTTAATAAAGCTGTTATTGTCCAGTCACTAATGACTGCTTATTAAAAACATATTTATTGCATACGGTGCTGAGAGATCTCACAGAGAGAGCCCGAGGCAACAATCCCTACCTCCACCCCGTAGCGTTTAATGAGAGATACATGTGTATGGGGCCGTTAATTCACCGCAAGTATGTTTCGAATAAGCACTTGTGTCTCAGCTGAGGGAGCGTGCACACATACCTGTACGTGCACCAACACAAGGCCCAAATGAAATGCACATTTAGAAACTGGGTTTCGACAGCGTGAGCGGTTGCTTTGGGACAGGATGAAAACACATTATAGTGTCACACCTAGCAAAAAGCAGGTTTTGCCCTGTTTTAGGAACAGTTTTAAGGATGTTTGGGTATGGGTGATGGGCAGGGCAGGGTCCAGACCCCTCTGCATCCTCCCTGCTGCCCTGCATTGCTCCTTAATTAAACACTGGGACCACAGGCCTGAAAATTAATTTTATCCCAAGAGGTTGACAGACTAGCCGAGATCCAGAGATAGCGCCAATCCCAGGGAAATAGTCCCATGCAAACACCAGGGTTTTTGCTCCACATAGACAAAGGTTAAGAAATTATCTGATATTTATGAGACGTGAGCTGGCATCGCTGAATTTTATGAATAGGACTTGAGGAAAGCAAAAGCCTTTTGCATCCCAGAAACTGTGTTTTCAATTCCACGTCTATAAACACAGAGATTTGGCTGATTTTGGTACCGTAATCCAAATTATTGAAATCTCCAGATTCTCAGACTGCAGATTAAGCAAAGTCCATGAAGAAGAGGCAGGTGGGGTTACAACCAACCTGCCAGAACCAGCACCTTACCTGGGCACCCACCCCTCTGCCCGAAATACCACACCAAACCTGTGTCCTGAGCCACCAAAGGGAAATCGGTCAACAGCAGAAGGACTGTTTGGGATTTCTAGTGAATTTGACAGGCAGGCCGTGCCCAACGGCCTGCTGAACATCTCGGGATCTGCCAACCAGGCTAGTCACCAGTTGATTTTGCGAGGGGGACCTGTCCCTCTTGGGGACCAATTACCCTATAAAACAATGATGTCTCGGATGTACAAGACATCGACTCCACTCCGCGCCCCTTTACCCACCTCCCCCGAGCTGCCCTACCCACTTGTCCAGGTTTATTTGCTCAGCTCAATGAGCCTTGCTGTGTCTGTCAGGGGGTTGTTTTTTTGGTGGGTTTTTTGTGTGTTTTTTGTTTTTTTTTTTTTTTTTGTCTGAGTTTTGGAGCATTCAAAAACACTCCCCCCTGCTTCCCCTTTCTGTTTTCCCTCGAAGCAGCTTAGCCAGAGGTTGGGGGTAGGAGGGGAAACGCTGCCAGAAAAGCTCCTAACAACCCTCTTTGGAGACAGGGTTTATACGCTCAGCTGTCCCTTGTAAACTAAGCCCTGTGTGAGATTTTTTCCCAAACCTTTCAATTCCCCCTCCTTGCCCTCACCCCTCCTGCTTTGCTCACACTGCAACTATGCAGAAAAAAATACTTTGGTATAAGAATGTCCTTTTGTTCAGCAGGAGAGAGGGGGCAAGAGGAAAAATAAAACAACCCAGGCTGCAAAAACGCAGGGGGAAGCATCCATATCACCGTGGTTGTCCTTTCCCTGAGGGCTCCAGAGGGCTTTGCTGGACAGAGAAAGGTCCCTCTTCCAGACCCCGGTCCCCCAGACCACAACATGGCCAAAAATCTGTTGTTCACCACCGCAGCAGCATCACCATCATGATCTGTAAGTGGAAGTGACAGCACAGGGGGTTTCTGCCGGGATCTTTTTCCTGCAGCCTGTGCACTGGGAGGGTTCAAATAACGCCTGAACACAGACAAGGTCAAGGTCTACAAAAGGAGCAGTCCTTGGTGGGTACTACTGAGCCCAAGATGGGGCAAAAAAGGGGAGTTCTGTGCAGGGTAGGGAGATATTGCTTCTCCGTGGAAGTAAGGATGCTTTGCTGAGGTTAGCTGGGTGGGATTTCACTTGTTTTAGCTGGTAGGGGACCGGTCCCGCTTGCATCCCTCTCCGAGGCTCTTGAGGCACATGTGGAGGAGACAAGACAGCCACCATCCCCGCAGGGCCTGACGTGGCCCAAACCCTTTGGAAAAGGGAAACACTAAGCACTTTCTGGCTTGGAGCAGGATTAAAAAAAACCCCAAAAGCAAGCAGAATTTGCTCTGTTGTGGCCAGAGCGGATGTGTGAGCACAGCAAGTCTCCAGGGTGAAGGATTTCTGGCTCTGGCTGGGACGGACTCACAGTGCAGAGAAGAGGGTCCCAGAAATGCATGTCCCTGCTGACCAGATGTGTGTTTTCTGCACACCCGGGTGAAGAAACTCCAGCTAATTTGACTGAGCCAGGAGCTGCTGTCACCTCCCTGCCTTGCCAACCCCAGGCGGGATGAAGCACAGGGGATGGCAGCAGGTGCCCCGCAGTGGCAGGGCCAAGCCAGGGAGCTGGTGGCACTGAGCACCACTCAGAGCATCCTCAGCATATGCCCCTGCCTCATGACGAGCTCAGGAACAGCTCAGGGCTGGGCGATGCTGCCCCAGGAGCCATCACACCATGCAAAGGCATTGCTGCTATCAAAGCAGGTGTGAACCTCCCCGCCGGGGTCTCGCTGTCCTCCTGGCCTCTCGCTGACATTTGGGTGATAGACGAGCAGCATTACCCCAGCTCTGCTGCCTCTCCAGCACAGCCTGGGCCCCGAGCCCGAGAGTTTCGCTCCCTGAGTTAATGGAAATATTATACACATGGAGCTGGCCCCTTCCCAAAGACACTCCGGCCTTGCAGAGGGAGCCACTCCTCATGGCTGTCTGCTCTGCAGATGGATGCATTGGAGGGGACGGAGGGAAGAAGGAGCCAAGAGCCATTTGACAGGCAGCAGGACATGGCAAAGAGAATTTGTCTGTCCTCCTTGGTGCAGGCTGTGCCTGTAAATTAGGGGCAGGAAAACAACCGGTCATCTCCTGCACCCCAGACAGACTCATCAGGATGGTTGGGCAAGGAAGAACCCCAGGGCTCACCCATCACTTCAGGCACGAAGCAGCAGGACTCATCCATTCCCAGGTTGTCCTGCACCGAGGTGCCAACCAAGCGAGATAAAACCCCTTCATGTCCCACTAGTCCAAGCTTTACATGGTGCAATGAGCCAAAACTCAAGGTGGAAGAGGTCAGAGAGGGATTTCTGCCATCAGAGTATCCCCAACAGCTCCACAATGCCTGCGGCTGTTTTTAAACCACGTGCAACGCACTGGCCTTTCATCCCAGCTATGGAGTCCAAACCCGAAGAGAATCTTGTTTTTATTAAAATGTTTTACATCTTTTAAAACCTCTCCGCCAGCTGGACAGCTGCACTCTCAGGGCAATTATATGCATCATCTAAACATAATCTAAAATGAAAGGACTTCATTTAATTAGGTTATTTAAATGACACGTTTGATGGAAAAAGCCAAGCAGACTTAACAGGATATTTAATGCTCACGTTAGTTTGCATGCATACAGAACATTATCTGAAGGCCTCAAAAATTAATGGCAAGACTTCTGTTGACTTCAGAGGCTGCAGACCAGATGTCAGCAAAGAAATGATCAGAGAGATGATACAGGGAGCTGCCACCTGGAGAGCGTGGGCACCGCTGCCGCGCAGGAGGTTGCCAAAGGGGAATTTTCACTTTGGTCAGAAGTCTGCGGTTTTTCTCCCTTACAGAAATAGTACGGCCATGAGTTTCACCAAATTGTTTTTTCCTCCTGCTTTTCTCCCGATTTCCTCTATGTGGAAAAGAAATTGGAAAGATGTTTTAAAAAGGGAAAATTCCTTCCCTTCAGCAAAACCAAACCTGAAAGCACGTCTGCTGTTGAAAAATAGGAAATCTGGTATTTTGTACCAAAACCAGCTGGAGGTGTAGTTCCGATTCTTTCAACTCCTTACTCTCAAATTTGCAAAGCCTAAACCAAAGTGCAGATTTTAAGCTTAGTTTAGAAGTGTGACAGAAAATACCTCCAATTTCATTACCCTCTAAAAACCATGATCCGCAGGTGCAAAAGGCAGAAGATGCACAGGGCATGCACAGATGGGAAGGTACAGTCTCAGGCGTCACACTGACAAGCACAGCACTCAAAAACCCCACTTTGCCCAGACAAGCTGTGTTTAACCTTTTCAGACGGTGTATAGCCATTCTGCTGGAGTACAGCTAGCCCAAACAGCTTCTCTTTCTGCATACGCAAATGTAATCAGTGCTGAGAGCTAAGAGCCAATTCCTGTATGCCATATCCAATATTTTCCCACTGAAACACAGAACAGCAACTGCAACAGAGAAGAAAAAGAAAATATAGAGGTTTGTCCTTGAGAAACTGATAGGAAAGACACATCTGAAACACTTAAATGGGAAACTATTGGAAAATTTTCAGATTTCACTAACTGCGTAAAGTGTTTTGAAACATCCTTTTACTTTTTCCTAGCAGATGCTGCTTCTCACAATTCCCAGTTTGTCACAGAGAATGAGAAACTAACCTTTCCTCTATTTCCTAGACACTACCCGAAGTGATTTCCATCCGTAACGCAGCACCTAGCAGTCCTAGTGCTGGACCCAGGCCCTTCCTGTCGGGCAGCAAAAGGCAACAGGGCCCCCTTGGCGATGCCCCCCTCCCTCCGTGATGCCCCCATCCCCGGGGCAGTGAGCTTTACACGGTGAGTAGCTCCTTCGCTTTTCCCTCAGCCCCTTCCAGCCCAGGAGGGCAGCCAAAAATGTCAGCAAGTGAGTCACCAGCAATGGAAAGACTTGTGCCGCTAAGCCCAGCTCCTGGCCCTGGCTCTTGCAAGTGACACAACCATTTTGGCGCTTGGCCCTCGCTCTCTCTTTAATCTATAGATCTACAGCCCCCATTGCTTTGCTCCAGAGGGGTCTTGGTGTCACATACATACACGTTCCTTGGTCCCTTTCTCTCCCCACTGCTGCAAGACAAAATAATCTGTGGGGCTGAAGGAAGAAAAACAGAAGTGCCTCTTGAAGCTGCAGGAGCCCGTCTTAAATCCCGACGCTTTTTGGATATGAAAAGCTCTGGGGGGAAGAACCAAGCTAAGGAAAGCAGTAAAAGCTTCACGCTTGTCAGGAAGGTAGCAGGGAGTGTAATGCCCTGGCAATTTCCTGGCCATGAGCTGCCTACAGCTGTGGGACTGCCCTTTAAAACAGGTACGGTGGTTCTGGAGGCAGCCGAGAGCAAATGAAATGGGAAATATTACCCAGTCATCATTAGCAGGTAATCTGTGCAGGCAGGGAGGGGTGCGGGCAGGGAAGGGAAAGGGTACAGGCACAGCGGCAGCACTGGTGCCGAGACTCGTGGGGTGCAAACCCCCTCAGGAGCACCCGGTGGCTGCCACGGGATCGGGACTGGAAACTCAAGGCTGATGGCAACGACATTCCAACTCCTGGCATCCCTGTATGAAGACACTTCAATCCAGATGCTTACCCGTGCATCTTTTATAAAAGATAATTGTTATTATCTTTTAGCAAACAGGCCTGATTTAATGCACTACCCCACCTCACACTACTTCCCTGCAGTTTATAAGCGCCCTCCCCACCAAGATGACTATTCCCTAACTCCAGTCGAACCGGCTTTAACTTCAGCACTGGCTCTTCTTAGTCCATCCGTGAAAGCTCAGCATAATCTGTGCATTTACACCCAGCAGAGGTTTAAGCAAGGAGAAAGCATTTCCAGCAGATTTGGGAGAGTTCTCCACACCATTTCCAAACCCAGCAGAATTCTGGAGGAAACCTATCCATGGCTTGGACCCTGCAGTGCAGGCGCTTCGGGAGGTCTGCAGGGAGGAAAACAGCCCTGGAGAAAAAGTCTGAGAAATTTACTGAGCTTGGCTTGGTATGTAGTTGTGCATCAGAGCGGGGTAAATGAAGATCTCAGGAAAAGGTTGGTTTGGCTCAAGCCAAAACAAACTGTTTCCAAAACTGAATAAAGAAACCAAAACCCAGGTCCACGAATAGCCTCAGTCCCTTCCCTGCTGTTTCCAAAACTCCACTTCTTTTGGTGAATTAACTTTTTGGACCTCCTACAATGAAACAGCCACTGTCGAATATGAACAGAGAAACCAAACGCACGTTCAAATAAACACTCTCCTTGTGTATATTTGAATCTTTCATCATGTACTAAGTTTCTGTGTAGGACTTATTTGTATTTGTAAACTTCGAGATAAAGGTACTCTCAGAGTTTACTTCTTTCTAAGATCACACATCCAAATAACCAGGGAGCACAAATCCCATACAGACCTGTTTACCTTTTCCCCATTTTTCTTACTTCAGTATCTTCCTGCCCAAAACCACCATCAAAGCAAACAAAGGCCACTGAACACAAACAACCTTGGTAGCATGATGCCAGTCTGCAAAAAGCTCAAGGATTCAATCTACAAATCCAGCCGTGAGATTCCAGAGACGATTGCGGGATTGGCAGCAGCAGGAGATTAATCATGTTTAATGATACTTTACTTTTCCCCCTCAAATTAATTTAGGTCTTCACGAACCATTTGATTTCAAAATGGATGAAGAAAACTGGCAGCAAGATACACCACAAAAATGGGACTGCTGGGTTCAGTGTAAGCCCACGGGCATCAAGTGTAAGATCCCTGTTTCCTCACAATGTGCAAAACACACCGGCAGCTTGATGGGACATGGCTTTGAGATGGGAGAACTCCCAAGCAATCAGCAAACAGAGATGAGGGAAGGCAAAGTGTGTCCGTCTGTCTTTGCATCCTACAACACAAACTCTGAAGAGACAGTCTGGAGGTGTACTAGGAAGGAAGCACATCAATGTCTCCCCAAATTTTTCAGTCCAGCATCCCCCCAAAAAGCCGACATTACCAAAAGCTTCCCAAGAATTATATCCAGTTATAATTTTACCTGTCAGCAGCGAAACAGGGCACTTGTATTTTTTAGTCCTGTTTAGTTCACTCACTGCAGACAGAGTACAGACAACTGGCCCAAGACACAGTCTATGTGCAGGCCTACTTCAACTGCTTCTCACCAGGGATAAGCAATTTCCACCATTTACACCTTGCCCAGGCTCCTACCAGATGGTTTTCAGGGGTGCAGACAACATACAGCCTCCCTGAGCAAAGGGGCTGCCGACGCTCCTCCTGCAATTAACTTCTTTTCTGTTTAATAATGGAAGAAGCAAAAAGAACACAGGGAAAAATAATAACCACATTCCTTCAAAAAAACTCCTCAAAGAGTTTCCTTGTGAATTATATGCACAGAAAAATCATTTGTGTGGGCTCTTATTTTATCAAAACCATCCCACTTCCCATGTCAATATAGGGTCATTACCGGTTACATGATATTTCTGGCTTGTAACTTGATGTCTTGCCCATATTTCTTTGCACTCGAATCAAAAATGTCTTGTCTGTGAAGCACAGGTCAAATAATCTGGGTTTTACAGTTGTTGGCAGCTCAGAGATCGTTTTCTTTTTTTCTTCCCCTTCACAATCACTCGCTTTCTTAAACCAGTCAACATCTCTGCCCTCGGTTATCTCTTCTCTCCCGTAAATAGAACGCCCTTAATGAAAACCCTGATATCGCACACCACGCACCCAGGACAAGTCTCCATTGATTGCAGCAGGAGCCACAGGCACGGAAACCCACCCAACCCTAAGCACCTGCAAGTATTTTGGGGGACTGTCAGCAAGGAATATAACCAGGGACTTACCAGCTCCCCCGAGTGGCTTGCGAACACCTTGAATCAGGCTGATCCTAGCCCCGATCAGGGTCTGAGCCCGCCTCAAAAGACCACTTCCTTCCTCTTGAATACATAAATAAATAATAATTTCCCCGAAATTACACTAGCATAGGCCCAAATGAGAAGGGGAAGAGATACCCTGGTGCATCCCTACCCTGGGATTAATTTTCTGACCGCTTCAGCTTTGCGATAGCTTCAGCTCCTAGATGGCAGCTCTGCAAGAGCAGAGTTCTGCTGCCTCACGGCCACAAACGGGGCTTCCTCCGGTTTTATTAATTGCACTGTAACCACCTCCGCATTCATGCTTCTCTTTCTAGTGATTTCTTGGTCTCTGGGAGCTGTTGATATTGTGTGTCTCCTCTCAGGCCATTTGATACCATGATAGAGCCGATTCTTCTCAGCGCCTTTCTGTGCTTTTCCTGCTGACTGTGGTCCCTCCCATTGCCTTTGTAACTCTTCACCTCTGTGCATCAGCAGCGCAGAGGCTTCCTCCGACTTTCAACCGAAGCCAAAATTGTCCTTGTCCAGCTGGGTCTGCCATTAATTTTATTTCAGTTTCACATCCATCTCGCTCCGGCAGATGAGAATGAGGCAGATGCTTTGCTGCAGGGCTGCAGTCAGGCTCCCTGCTCCTCTCCTTAATTTAGGAAGCACTGTAAGCAGGACCAGGTTATAAATTTCTCCAGGTTGTTTTGAATCTGGAGGGGGAAAGAAGTGTGAGTACCTGGGATCCTAGTTTTGCTGCCTCAGTCTACAGTTGAAGGGAGAAATAAGGGCCCTTGTGTTTATTTCACAGCTCTCGGGGGGCTCTTCCAGTGCTCCGTTAAGTGAAAACAGATAGGCTGAGTACACTAATCTCAGTGTCTCCTTGGGACCCTGTCTCCAAACCTCTTGGAAGTCAACATCCTTGAAGGAGCATCCGATTCCCTGAAAGGTGAGGTTATTCCTAATGAATCTCTCCAGGGAAGCAAGAAAAGGGAGGTGGAATTTTTGCACATGCAACTGAAAATCCTGGAGATGGCTCTTGGCTGGGCTGCACTAATAAATAAGGACTAATTTCTGAGAGCATAACTCATGCTGGTGGGAGATAAGAAAGGAATGTAAGTTCCCCCTCTGAGAACAGCCTAGGAGAGAGTTATCCTCTGAGATCAGAGCAGAAATCATCAAGTCAACAGCAGAGGCCAGTCACCAATAATAAATCCAACCTCAGCAGAGCAGAGCCCGGATCGGCGGAGCGAGGCACCCGGCAGGCAGCAGGAGAGCAGGAGGCATGCCAAACTCTTGTCCTGGAGTAAGGGTTTGGTGTTTGCAACACAAACTCCATTTAAACAGCAGGCCATTTATCTCAGCTGTGAAGCCAGTGCATTCCTCCAAGGTGAGGCAACGGGCCTCGAGGACGGGAAATGGTGCTAGTCCTTCCAGGAGTGGTTTCAGTGGCACTCCTGCCTGGGGAACTGTCAGGGAGGAGGGAGGCAGGTCCGAGCGGTTTGAAGCTGGAGAGGGTCCCGGGGAGCCCAGCACATCTCTGCTTTCACAAGAAGAGAAGTGAGCCTCCTGGTCCCCTCTGCTCTCGCATGACTTCTGCTCCACCTGCTCCTCTTTTACCACATTTACCAAGTGATGGAGGTTCAACCAGCCTCTTAAGCGCACCGCTGCTTAGAGGGTCTCGTATTTCTTCTGAAAAGCTACATCTTCCTTTGCACTTTCAGTTAAGCTTTTGGATTGATTCAAAGTATTGTCCACCTTGGATCTTGGAGATGTCAGGTAACCTTTACCCTGCCACCTCCAGGCTTACCTAGGTCATGCTATTGGTGTACAACCCCCATCCCTGATCAGGGAGTTCAGAAACCCTGAATAACACAAATTAACCTTCCTGCCTTTTCCTTCATGCTCTGGCTGCTTAAATCTTTCCCTCTAATCTTCACCAGAGGAAGGTTTTCACTACTACTTCTCCTAAATGATGCTGCAGTTGTGGCATGCATGGGTAGTTTGTCCCACCCTATTCACTTATAACAAAGTGATGCTCAAATACGTGGCTAAAGTGTGTCCTGACTCTCATCCATGTGAGTATTCCGGTATTCATTCTGTAATGGAGAAATTAATTTTCAGTTAAGAATCCTGTCCCAAATTCTAGATTATGAACAGCCTAAAACTTGAGAAATTCTTAGTGTCTGTCCTGACCCTTCCAAACCCAAATCTGGATTTTAGAGGAATTTAGGTCTTCTAATCCTAGGTACACACTCAAAAGCCTGCCAAATACAAAATTGCATCCAATAGGTGTAACAAAAGCCATTCTGCAGGATGTTTCCCATTCCTTCTGCTTTTCCACAGAACCCCTGTTCCCAGTCTGTGGGGGCTGCGTGCACATCTCCCTCTCCTCATCTGCTGTGACTTTTTTTGGCAGCCGAGCCTTCGCTGCGGCAGGAGAACTGGGCTGATGAAAACTCCTACAGCAGCCTGGTCCCTTCCTGCCGTTTGGGGACGCTCACTGGTTTCACTCTTGCTGCAGCCAGGTGACATCATGGTCAGGGATTATGAAACGCTCTTCCCTGCTGGTCAGGTGGGGCATGGCAGCAAAGAAACACACAACATGTGGATAGAAATAAATGACAACGACACTACACAGCAGCAGTCCTACTGCTGGTACCATGACAAATCCCACCAGCCACACCGAAGCATCCTCACACAACTGATGGATACATCCAGCCTCAGAGTATGCCATTTTGGTACAGTACCATAGAAATCTGCTCATTCTCATCTCTCGTCTTTGCTATCAAGCGTGGTGTGGACTAAAGGGAGCTGTGGCAAAGCAGTGGCTTGTTAATGTTGGAGCCAGTAGCTTGTCTTGTTGGATGCCTCTTTCTTGCTCCACATGGAAGATGTTTGTCCCAACTGCTTCTAGGATCCTGCCCAACAACTAATAAGGGCTTGTTGACACAGGAGACTAAGGAATAGTCATCTGGATCTTTCTGGATTGGATTAGCTTAATGGTATCAAACTCCTGCGTGGGGTTATGTTCAAATCGTCATTCATGTTGGGAAGCCTGGGGTCTACGCAGTCCTCTCGTGTGCTCTGACTGTCCCTCTTAGATTAACACCTTCAGTTAACTCAGAAAAGCCTTTCTGGAAGTTTTGGCACAGGCAGGCCAAGATCTTTGCTTCCTTTACAGTGTCAGAGACAGCAGGAGGAACGAGGGCAGTGTTAATTGAGCATTAGACCTTATGCCAGGTCAGATTCCCTCCCCAGGCAGATTTTCTCTTTGATGGGAGCAGGACAGGGCTGCAGTGAAGTCCTAGAGTCAGGAAACCCCGATTTAAAATTGGACACCTGCCAATCAGGGAAGACAGCAGAAAGAGTGCTGCCCCAGAGGACTCACAGTTGTGCAGGGAGAGGAGGGTTGGGAGCTGAGTTTTGCTCCTGCTCCCCTACTCTGTCTGTACTGGGGCAGCGGGAAAGGGACACCACAGACCACTGGGACGGGGAGCTGAAGCCCAGATCTTCCCCAGGGCTCAGACCATGTTCCTGGAGTGCTTGCTGCACCTGCTCTGTATCTATAGATCACTCTAGGGGAGGAAAAAAGTCAAGGCAAACAGGGAGAAAAACAGGGTGGGAAAATCAGATCTCAGCTATGCAACAGTGCATTTTTCTATGAGCATAATAAATAAAATCTTCTATATTAAACCAAAGCCAAAGCCACATTGTTGAAATCCTAAGGGGCTAATCCAGTTTCCTATCTAATCCTGCATCTCCCCAGTGCATTTTCTAACAAGCTCCGAGATGTACCCTGAATAAATGGAAAAACGTGAGAAAAATTCACAGCAATCCTTTAGCCCACGTGTTTTAGAAGTTACAAAGGAAAGCTCCCTTCAAAGTGAAGGATTTGGGGCTTTGCTGGAGCTTTTTACACATCAGAAAGCATGCTGTTGTAAGACAGTTACCCAGCGCATTGTCAAATTGGCAAAGACAGGCAATTCTGCCACAGCAGGCATTGTGAAATCTGTTTCTGAAATAGGGATGAGTGTATTAACGAGAGTCACAGCGCCTAGGAAGCTGACAAATTGAGTTTCAGCACCAGCTTTCCCATTTACTGGCGACCATACCCTCTGCTCCACACAGTAATTGCTATCAGCTCAGTAACGTACTTGCAGGAACAGCTCATTTCAGTAGAAAACCCGATTTCAGAGCGATGGGCTCTTCGGGGGACCTCAGCTCCCAGCAGAGATTCTCTGTGGTCAGATCTTGCAAGCCATCAGTCAGCACAGCCCGACTGACAGGAAAATCACCTGCCCCTTTTACTGCACAAGGCATGTCTCAGTAAGACAGAACAAGAGAAGTAACCTCCTTCAAAAAGGAAAGGAGGACTTCTTGGGAGACATCGCTTTAAGTATACCTTGGGCTCAGTGAACTCTTTTCCCATTTTTTTTCCCAGTTCTCTTGTTCATTCCAGTAGGACCATGCCAACGCGACTGAGGACCCAACTCAAGCCCATTACCTGGACACCAACGTCTCCAAAGTCACTTTTTCCAAAGCCCGTTTTCCCCATTCACCACCCTGCCATAAAAAAAGCCAACCTGCAAACACCCAACATTAAAAACCTGCTGGGAACGCACTGGGATTTGTGGCAGCAAACACTGGCCAACGTGACAGAGACATCACCAAATAGCTATGCAAAGAGCTCTATTTTTAAACCTTTGCCTTGGCTACCTATTAACTCCTTTTCTCCTGGGACGAGGCGCAGAGATTCCTTTAAGTTTGCAGAAAGCAACAGCCCTGATTCCTGCCTTTTAGCCTTTACGATTTGTTTTCATCTCCAGGAGGGAGAACTGCACCCCCTGGACTCCATTTCAAGGCCCGGCTGTGTTAGTTTTGGACAGGTCCTGAGCTGTTTCATACTTTGCACTGGCACAGACTTGTTATACCAGCTGCTTAATAACAACACACCTGTATGCAAGCTGGGTCTGGGGGCTGCAAAGTAACCAGGCAGCAGTCTTAATTATTGCAGGGTGACACAGTGATGTCGGCATGACCTCATGGTTTACTTTAGCCAGATGATCTGATGCGATGAAGAGCACATGTTTTCTCAGCTGTCCGTGGCCCCTCCAGGAGACCCAACTGACCCATGGGCTAAACCTCTGGTCTGGAGGTGGACACCTGTATGGGGGAACTGGAGCTGTTCACTCATCCTTAATGAAGTTGTATCTTTTCCCTGTTGATGGATAATCAGTGTTCCTCTTGGAAAGATTTATTGAAAGTGGTTTGGGGTTTGGTTTGGCTCTCAAAACTGATGAAAAGACTGTAATTCTCTCTTTCGGAAATCTGTGCCTTACTATGGCTGCCTACAACGGGCCAGGAAGCTACAAACCCAATGGCATCCACATAAAGACTAGGAAAACATCTCTACAGCAAGCTGAAGGCTTGTGCAGGAAAATATGAGACACATTTACGTAATAATTATAACTCACACTCGCACAGAACCTTTCAGCAGGGGATTAAAAAGCACTTTACAAATATTATCGACCACAACTCTTCTATGAGGTAGGTATGAGTCCTCCTTTCTCTGCAGAAGCCAAGGCAGAGAGAGGTGTTTTTCCAGCCCATATTTTGAGAAGGCAGCCTGCACGTTTGGAGGCCTTGGTGTTGGGATGCTGGACATGAAATCCCAGGAGGCCTGACTCCCCCCCCTCCCCGGATTCAATGCCTGCACTTCACAGAGGTGACAGATCTGTATCCTCACAAACCAGCTCTGAAATGTTTTGAGAAAAGCAAGTAATGGGCTCACCCACCGAAGAACAGGAGCCACTTTTACAAATAAGAACATATAAGAAACTAAGATTAGGACTAGAGTATTTGTAATTGTAATTACCAAAGTACAAATTACAATTACTTTGGTATTTGTAATTACCAAAGCTTGAGTACAAATGCATTATTTCAGCATAATTATTGTACTAGCTAGGAGAAAAATGACATGTTCTTTCAGTCTTCATGCTTTAGGGAATAATAATCAGATGCACCATGGAGAACAGTTCACCCTATTTTCATTAATGTTTGCTTTTGCCATTAAGATTAATAGATTTCCGCTCTTCTCCCAAAACCTAACTAAGGAATTGGACAATACCAAGTCACACTGGAGGCAAAAAGAATTTGGAGTCAGTCCACTTATGATGTTCTAGAAGATCATCTCCTCTCTCTTCCCTTGCAAGCAGGACTTAGTCAGGACAACACGGAAATCAGGAGCTGCCAACACAAGAGGATGGAATTGCCACTGTGCCCCTAGCCATCTCCTAGAGCCACAGTCGTATCATGGCACAGGGAATTTCACAGAATCATCTTGGTTGGAAAAGACCTTGAAGATCATCTCCTCCAATCATTAACCTCACACTGACCATTCTCAACTCCATCATATTCCTCAGCACTTGTCAACCCATGAAAATGTCCGATTTCAAGAAATTTTATGGACTGCTCCTGGAAACCTCGGAAGACCACAGTAAATCCAATATTTAGACCCATTATGGCCAAGAGGAAAGGTGGCACAGAGCACGCCGCAAGGGTTAATTCACTAGCCCTGCTCCTAATACAAACATGTACAGACCTCAATTATGCTACACGCGTTTTAAAAGGGCCATAAAACATATATTGCATTGGCAAGATAGTCAAAAGCACCCCTGGGACTTGTGCTCTGAACTCCTTAAAGAGGTTTTACTTGATTTGATTTTTATTTTTTGGTTAGGTTTGTGTTGTTTTTTTTTAACTTATCCAATACATCTGCATTATTGTGAGGTATGTGCATAAGCTCTGGGAGAATAAAGAACTTCTATCTGTAAGTACTCTACCTATATATAAATAGATCGCATTGGACCAGAGGTATTATTTTCAAAATGCCTGAGTATCTGTCATCTATCTCCCACTGACTGCCAGCACAGCACGCGCTCCCAGGTCTCTACAGACGAGCTGAAATGGAAGCACAGACTCCAAGTCACCGGGTGCTTTTTCGCTCTCGACCACTCCAGTCTCTGCGTTTTTCCCTGATTTCAGCACAACTCCTCCTCAGGCATGCAAAGTAGCCTTAAAATGTGGCTGCATTCAGAAAAGTAACTGTATAAAAATGACACCTCATTACCACAAACATCTGCCCCACATGTTTCTGGTGAGTCATATTCACTGCGTTTACAGAGCAGAAACACAAACACATGTTTTTACTCCTCTGACCAACACAGTGCCAGTGCAACACAGGAGAAGCCCATGAGGGTCTCTACTGGCTCGTGTTGTCACCACAAAATGGCCAGCTCCGCAGTCCGCATGGTGGAAAAACAGCCTCCTTCCCCACACAACAACCTTTGCTCTTATTTCTTTTACAGGTAGGGAGACAGATGCGCTGGGGTCCAAAAGGATTTTCTTAAGATTGAGAGCAGACTGATGAAAGAGTTTTTTGGAATATTCAAATGCCAATGTCCTCAGCAATAGGGGTTGAAAATCCTCAGGTGCTCTTGATAGTAGCTCAATGAGTGGGTTCAGTTTTGGGCAAAACCTCACTCCAAAGTGGCCACTGAATGACTCGAGTGTGGCCAGAGAAGGGCAACGGAGCTGGGGCAGGGTCTGGAGCACAGGTCTGCTGGGGAGTGGCTGGGGGAACTGGAGGGGTTCAGTCTGGAGAAGAGGAGGCTGAGAGGAGACCTCCTGGCCCTCTGCAACTCCCTG
>NW_020799132.1:2239735-2307556 GCF_003259725.1 Athene cunicularia
AGAGGAGGCTGAGGGGAGACCTCCTGGCCCTCGGCAACTCCCTGCCAGGAGGGGGCAGAGAGGGGGGATGAGTCTCTGGAGCCAAGGAGCCAGCGCCAGGCCCCGAGGGAATGGCCTCAAGCTGCCCAGGGCAGGGTCAGGCTGGCTCTGAGGAAGGATTTCTGTGCAGAAGGGGCTGTTGGGCGTTGGAATGGGCTGCCCAGGGCAGGGGGGGAGTCCCCGGGATCCCTGGAGGGGTTGAAGAGTCGGGCTGAGCCAGCGCTGAGGGATCTGGGGGAGTTGGGAACGGTCAGGGTGAGGGTCATGGTTGGACTGGAGGAGCTTCAAGGGCTTTTCCAACCCAGATGATTCTGTGATAGAACCATCCCCTTCCAAAATTTGCAACCTCAAGGTATCAGTGCTCTAGGCTTAATAGTGTAATATTGCATTAGGCTAAGCACGGAAATATACACCCCTCAAGATGGCAGAGATCTGCTGATGAGCTTTGAGAGCAGCTACTATTATTTCCATTTGCTGAGTGGGGAAACTGAGGCACAAACTCATGATGAGCAGATGCCCACTGTCATTTAAGACAAGTTCAGAGCTCAATACACAAAAGGATCGAGTGATGACAAAATGGAGACCAAATGTACACACAGGGGCTTCTGCTTGAGCAGAAGATGCAACTGTTTCAATTTAGGTGAAATAGAAATGCAAGGAGTCTCAATCCAAACCACCTGACAGAACCACATTTTCCTCTACTGCAATGCAGTTGAACAAGCTCTAGGTCTTCCCCAACTTGGAGAGTGAATGATTAATGGTATCAGAAATCACACAGAGCTCCCCATCCATACCTCCAGCACCTCAGTAACGTCAAAAGGACTCTCTGGGTAAAACATGGCAGCACGGCAAAGTTTTTGTAACACAACACCTACTCCAACCTTCATCTACAGCATGGTCTTTCACCAAGGAGAGCAGACTCAACAGCACACGTTGCCTTTGGTGAAGCTGGAGATCTAGAAGGAAAATGGACTCTCAATTTATGACTAGAGTAATCCAGGTGTTTCTAAACCTCTACATAACACAAAAATTGAGGGCCAGACCCAGACCTTCAGTCATATAAGTATTACAGGTCGGGTCCACCTTGCAATGATGCCTCAGCAGCAGCATTCACCCTGTAGGGTTGAAGTCAAGCAGATGAAACACCCTCTGCTCCAGTTTAACTGAGTAATAAGAGATTATCCATCATTAAAATGCATCCAAAGTGTCTGCTTCACTCCCAAGTTGGTTTTATTTTATGGTGCTAGGAACTACAACATCCTGGAAAAAGCTTTGAGAAGGAAGTTTTGTTGCTACAAGCCGGGACCTGCAAACCCTGACAAAACAAGCAGATAAGCACGTCCTGAAATGCTCTGCTGAAAACAAGCCTCGAAGCCACCAGCACTGCAGTGTTTTGTCACAGCTTAACACATCAGGTCAGCTATTAGCTATTTATTAAGAGAAAAACCACCTCTGGCTCCCCCGAAGGACTAAGCAAAGGCTCCAGTGCAGTCCTCTGCCTTCCCATCACAACCAGACACAGCATCAGCAAAGGGCAAGTCAGAGCCTGGACGAAACAGTTTTTCAGGCTCAGAAGGACTATAGTTGAAACTCTGAGGTTGTTCTGACCCACACTTCATGTGTTTCTCATTTTGACCCGTCCTAATTCTGTACCCCCCCTCCACTCACGCCATGGAGGGTGGTCACACAACCTCCGAGCTTTGACAATATCCAGAGCCCATCCGCGATCATGCTTTGGCATCTACGTACAGTGAATTCCAGCCAGAAATGGCATGCAGGGCACAAGCTCTGATTAGGAAAAGCTGTTTCACAATGAAATGCAATTACAGGACAACTGGTGGATTCTGCCAGGAAGAGTTTATTTTGGGTTTTTTCAAAACAAAACTAAACCAGAAAAATGTGTGATTTTTATTGCTGGTGAAAGGTGCTGGATTTGCACTCAAAGGAAGCACAGTATTGTGAAATGAGTGGGGAGAACTGATTTCCCTATCTGATGAAGTTTTGCAGTATCCTGAATTTCTTCACATCCATATCACAGCAGCAAGAACTCAGAATTACTTCTTTTTTTTTTTAAGGATTTTACATTAGCTTTGATAACAAAGCTGTCAGCTTCTGACTGCAAATCAGAATATCCAACTTAAGATCTGTCAAAATTTAAGTGTTCACATTTGTCGGTAGAAAAACCTTTAGTTTTCTGCAGGATTTTTCAGGGACTGAGAAACATATAACCAAAATCTCTCTAGAAGAGGCTAGTAACCAGCATGGTAAGCAAGCCTCAGCAGGGGTTGGATCCTTATTTTACATCTGCAGGTGGGAACATTGTGAAGAACAACTCACCCCCGGCTTATATTGTCTTCCCACCTCTGGTAGTGTAATGGCTTGTGGTATTATCCCAGAAGCTGTTAAATAACCATCTGGGTTTAAACATCCACCACCCTGGTAATAAAAGGGCATCAGCTAATATGTAATTCTGGAGAAATGGGAAAAAGGAAGCAAATTTCTGATGGAGAAGATGATGACTGAGAGGGAGGTGGGGTAAAGACAACCTCTAAATCCAACCTAGGAGTCTGAAACAGCAGCTTCAGCTGACAGCTCTAACAAATCATGGTACACACAGGCAGTTTACTTCCCCCTCCATTACAGAGCATGTAAGTAAAGAAGAATCCAGTTCTACAGGAAGGAAAACAAAAATGTTGTGCTGCTTTCAATGCAAATTCCACAAGTCAGGGAAGCGTCCCCATAGCAGTGTCTCTACGGTCCCTTCTCCAACACCCATTGTGTTAGTCAACACACGAGCGCAGACCAAGTGCAGGGATCTATGGTTTCAAAGCAAACACACAATTGCTTTACACCACTGGACCACGTTCTCTCCATCATTTATCTTGGCCAGTGAAGAACTTGCACTTTTGATTAATTTTGTTTAGGGGAGCGGCAGTGAATTCCAGGCCACCGCGCTCTGATGGGACGTGTGGATGGAAACCATCGTCGCTGAGCACGCAAGCGCTGCTAGGAAGTCTTCTTCAAAGAGGTCCCCAGAACTGCTGAACCCTTCTCCCAGGGCGCAGCCGGTTGCACCAAAGCTTTCCCGTGGCCCAACAAAAGCCACGCTGCGAAGAATAGGGCTGAGAAAGAGTTTAAGCGGTGCCAGGATGCAATCGTTCCAAAGAACTCAGAAACCACAAAATAACTTCCCCAGTCATGTACAAAAACAATCATTTTGGAAAAGCCTCCTGTGAGTACATATACTCATTTACACTCTGTTGTTATTATTATACATGTTATTCTCCATTGGTGATGAAATCCATATGTCTGCTTTTCCCTTCATTCTTTCTACATTACTATCTGAGGCTTTGATTTATTTCCTGGCTTTCTCAATTGATTATTCAGAGCCATATAGGAGAGAAAACATGATACTAGAGACCCAGAGACAAAGTCATAGGCAAAAACAAAGGGGAGAAAAAAAAAAAAAGACCACAGTGCCAAGTATCACACATCTGTAGTGTCTCTCAACAGAGGTGGGGGAAAACATCGAGCCGTTTTCTGAAATGAGACAGACAGGGATTTATTGCAAAAACTATGATAAACTAAACTTATTGGGCAAGGGTTAAGAAACTAAGGACCCAATCTTATAAACACTGAAGCACATACTTAACTTGATTTCGACATCAAAGACGACTCACGTGAGTAAAGTTATTGAGCATGTGTTTGCAGGGCATGAGGGGTTAGCGTTACAGTCATAAAAGTCTGAAAAGGCTGGGATAGAGCGCGCAAATAAGCAAGGATTAAAAATAACCAAAATAGAGAAAGCTGGCAAGGAACTCTTGGCAGCTAAAATAATAATAGTAAAAACCCCACATAAATTAAAACATTGTTAACATTATATATGCGAGGGATCCTCAATCTGTTTGTTTGCCAGACTGAGCAATGAAATGGTCTTGCTGTTGGGACCTTTGTTCTTTATCACCCCTCTTACTGCACGTCTAAAATTGGAGCCTTCTATATGAGAAAACAGCTTTATTTGCTTAAATCTTCGCAGCCAAATAAGACAGCCCGCTGAGCAGGATGACTGCAGGATCAGCCCTGGTGGTTAAACCTTCCCAGTAGGACCTTCTCTTCCTTGATGTGTTGTTTCTGCTGGAACAGTGTCTGATGCCAGCATGTAGATGGAGTAAAAGGTTGTTTAAAGCTAAGAAAGCACAAAAGCCAAGCTGCCCACCAGTCCTGTTACTTTTGCATCACTGGTAGAACAACTCTACCAGTTCCCATCCCAGATGAAGACCATACATCAGCCCATTCCCAGTAATCTCGGCCTCAGGTCACACATTCACTGCATGAAGAACAGATCTAAGCCACCAAGCCTCAAATGTTCCTGCAGGTACCACAACACGGCCACCATGGGCCACCTGACCCTTCAAGGGGCCAGTTGGCATCTTCTAGAAAACCTCAGAAAAACAGTATGTTGCAGAAAGTTTATTGTGGTTCAAAAAAAAAAAAAAAAGCACTTTCAAATGGTGGACTCCTGCCTATTTCTAGATAGCTCTCTCCAGCCGAGAGGAAAAGCCTCACCCGTTACTGCCCTTGTCCAACTTCTGCCAGCTCAGAAAAGTAACACTTTGAAACCTCAAGTTTGAGCTGGAAAAAGTTAGAGACAGCAAGAAAGTGAGGAAAAACCCACTTACCCACAACTAGCAAGTTTCCTGTGGGAAAATTAGAAATTTTTTTGTGGAAGGCTGTCAAAAAAGGGATTTTTCCCATAACTTACTTTCTTTCAGGGGAAATGCTGGAGTTGCAGCCAGCTCTATTCTAAAGCTCTTAGGTTTCCAGTATTAGGCTGGGAATATAATAAAAATAAGTTTATTTGGAAGAGTGCTGGTATTTCTAACTCCTAATAGAGCTGATTTTAGGACCAGCATGAACAGTGATTAGTAATTTTTCAGAAAACTGTCAATGGGAGATACAGCAGCACAGATTAAAAATGTCAGTAGGAGCTTTGGAGTACAGTTTAGCTCCTGTTTCCTTCTCCAAGCTACTTCCTTTGCCATATTTCTCAGAGACAAATTACTGATTATTCTCGGTCAGATAAGAAAGCTGTTGTAGGTGTCTGTCTTTGCCGTTCAACATCCCCTTAAAGCATGGTCTACCAAACTTTGGCCGAGGAGCTTGATCACTTTGCTTCTTCAGCCACCTATTGCTGCACACCGCTCCCATCAAACACCCACCCCAACCCCCTCAGCAGCCAGATGTCCAAAAAACAAACCTTGACATACAAGTCCTCTCTTAAGGGAGGCGGCGGGAGCTGCTCACTATTCCGGCTGCTGGCAGCAACTGCTCTCCTTAAATCATCCCCCCTCCTTGTTTCTTTACTCCGCTTCAGATGGGTGTGAGGTCCCACCAACGCCGAGGGGCTGGGAGAGGTCTGCTGCTGACCCCTCCAAAGCAGGTGAGGCAGCTTCTGCTGGTCATCACACATCAGCAATTGCTGTTTCTGGGCCCTGTCCTCCACCAACTCATTCTTAAGAAGGCAGCAAGTCCCATTTTGAGTATTTAAGGCTGTTAAGGGCTGAAACACTCACAGCTCATAGAGGACAGTCCTTTCCGTGGCTCCCACTGAAAATGAGCCGCACACTAACAGAGCTGGGGTTGACAAGAGATTCCCACTTCCTGTATTTCGAGGAAAGTCACATCACCGCTAACAATTTCACCACATAACTTGTTTACAGGTTCCTCCTCACATATTTTCACTGGGAAAAGCTAACAAAAATAACGGTGGAAGAAAGCAAAATTGGCCACAAAAAGAAATTAGGGGTTTGTTAAAGTCCAAATCTTGCTTTCCTGTAATAGTTGAAACGACAATCCCATATTACTGCACTCCAGTAAAACCCAAGGCATGTTTGCTAGAGCAGTTATCTCAGACAGTCGATATCTAGGGACTAGATCAGCACAAACTACATGCAACAAGGAATGCGGTGCATTTTTATCCCCAACTTCTTCCAGCAACCATTAACTTCCTTCCTCTACTCTTGAACTGTCTGGGTTTTCAGCATTTGGTACCATATCCCATACTCAGAATTGGCAGGAAGATTAAAGAAGTCTGCAGTGCTTGTCTTCCCGAAGCATTGCAAAGGGATCATGTCATGGCTAATCCCTCCCCCACCACCTATCACTTATTATTACAAGAAAACTAAACCTCCCTGGAACCAGGAAAGTTGGTTGAGTTGTTTTTTTTTTTTCATCTTAAGATTGTCTCCACTTACAATCTACAGCGTAACGTTAAACCTCTGTCTCCAGTAACACTTAGCCCCGCTGGGCATCTGATCTCACCAGCGAGGAACTGTCCTACCAGAGCCACGGAAGTGCCGGCAGACAGGAATACAGGATGCAGACTTCGGCTCCATGGGACAGGGAGACTACCTTGTGTTCTGATAAGACGCAGCAGAAGG
Source organism: Athene cunicularia (assembly GCF_003259725.1). NCBI lineage: Eukaryota > Metazoa > Chordata > Aves > Strigiformes > Strigidae > Athene > Athene cunicularia. The sequence continues at coordinate 2,246,215 of NW_020799132.1, forward strand.
AAGAAAGAGCCTCAGGGACTTCTGAGAGTCTGTGAAGCCTTACAGCTGGATGAGAGAAAGAAAACGCAAGGCTCGGTAGTTCGAGCTGAAGAGATATTGCAAGAAAATACATCTCTTCCCTTGGAGATACCATCTGGGCCAAGAAACAGTAACCTGAGAGGGGCTGTGGTTACTGAACTATGCTAGATAACACCCTTAGACTGTCACCAAGACCTAGACCCGCCCTTCTTCAATCACTTTCCCAGAAGTCTAACCTTTTTCCAGGCATTGCTTTATTCTTTTTCAGAAAAGTTTGCTTGCCCTTGCCCCGTGGCTGGTTTCCTGGAATACACTTCCCCCACACGGATGACAGCATCCTCTCTGTTCCTTGATTAGTCACGGCCATTTGCAGACACCCTGAAAGAAACCCTGCAGCACCCCTTTACTTCCTTAATCACTACAGGTATAAAGCAGATGGTACCAACGGCGTTGAGGTTTACCAAGGGAAGAATCGTGACAAGATACAAGCTTGGGATAAATAGAGGGAACTTACTTGCCCCCCTGTCACAACACAGAGGCATGAGCAGACACCAGGGACCCCAACTCCCAGTCCTGTGGTCTGTCCAGCCTGGGAATACTAGTAATTTTCCCTGCTCCATGGCTTCTTGCCACAAATAAAAGCAATCGTGCTTCAGGGGCTGCGCTTTCTTCCCATAGATGAGCTGCCTCTGCACATTCCCAAACAAAGCATTACACCATATGAAAAGAAGGCACAAGCCATGCAAAGCCCATCCCGCTGGCTAAGACAGGAAATATCTCCCATCATTTCAGCTAATCCTCCACCAATACAATGAGAAATGATGTCCAACAGCCGCCAAAAGATTATTAAGTGAAGAACAAAAATACTGCACCGCCCATTGCAACAGAGCCAAAGGCAATAAAAGGGGAAATACAAACTGCAGCCAATGGCTGGAAGGAGGAGGGGGCGAGGAGAAGCAGCAAACAGCAAGTAATGCCTTCAGCAAAGCCCCGGTGTTGGAGTACAGGTGGTTCGAGGACTTCACAGCTTAACCACAGCTCCCCAGGAGGCAGCAGCATCCTATTCGCTTCATCAATGCATCTGTTTTGCTGGAAAACAGGCTTACGTTTCCAATAACTTGACAGATACACAGGAGAGTGCAAGATTGTTAAAGTAAGGGCAAAGCGCTGATGTTAAAGTAGAATCACAGAATCATCCAGGTTGGAAAAGCCCTTGAAGCTCCTCCAGTCCAACCATGACCCTCGCCCTGACCGTTCCCAACTCCCCCAGATCCCTCAGCGCTGGCTCAGCCCGACTCTTCAACCCCTCCAGGGATCCCGGGGACTCCCCCCTGCCCTGGGCAGCCCATTCCAATGCCCAACAGCCCCTTCTGCACAGAAATCCTTCCTCAGAGCCAGCCTGACCCTGCCCTGGGCAGCTTGAGGCCATTCCCTCGGGGCCTGGCGCTGGCTCCTTGGCTCCAGAGACTCATCCCCCCTCTCTGCCCCCTCCTGGCAGGGAGTTGCAGAGGGCCAGGAGGTCTCCCCTCAGCCTCCTCTTCTCCAGACTGAACCCCCCCAGTTCCCCCAGCCGCTCCCCAGCAGACCTGTGCTCCAGACCCTGCCCCAGAAGCAGACTTGAGCACACAAAGCCATCAGATACATGCGGTACCCAGAAGGATCTCCCAGGCCACACAAGCTCAGGCAATACCACGTTTCACAGCAACATGCCAGCTTGGCATTGCATTTTCTTTACACTCAACAGCATCTCCCCTTGGGTTTGGCCATAAGGAAAGGACACATGTTGTGGTAAGGCATTAGCTGTTTTTTTCTATCTGCTAAGCCACAGAAATGTGGCACTCAGATCACAGCTAACCCTTGCAGGAGGGTAACATTCGCGGGAACAAAAGCACAGACACCAATACGATGGTTGCTCCTTGTTCAACTTAGTAGCTGTGCAATTGCCTTATATATGCTCCTTAAAGGGATCTACCTTAAGCATGGCTGTGTTTTGGTAACATTCTTCTTTGACATGTTTGATTAGTTCCCTATTCTTCCCGTACATCGCGAGGTCTTCCGAGCGCCTCTCCCTACAGACACAGAGGCCACAGCTCAAGTTTACGGTATGCCCCATCTCCAGATCACAGTTTCTAGGAACAGGAGACATCACTAGTAGGGTCCTACCTGTGCATCCTACCACAGGAGTACTATTTTCCCCCTTTTAGCAGCATGTTCAACTAACAGATTGGCTTTAGCCACAAAGATGCAACTAGAATTCCCATTTGCAAACACTTTGCTAACTACATTCAGCAAGCTGCTGCTGCTTACATATTTCAGCAGCAGGATATCAAGAGTTCCAGGTTATCTGGGATAATCCTGGTCAGTATTGGCATGCCAGCTGCTTTTAGGAGTATGGCATTTGGATGCTCAGGACAAAATTCTTGCAGTATCTCCCTACTGCTCCTCTCACCGGTGCCCAAGAAGGTCTGTGAAATTAAACAAGGCATTTGGATGGACAGCACTGAGGGAAACTTGGCATCTGCTTCAATACCAGACTCCAAAAAGCATTTCCCAGGTTTAACTTGTTTTTAAAGGCAGTATTCCTTGAGGGTTTTTTGTTGTTGTTGTTGTTGTTGTTGTTGTTTGTTTTCCAACAACTGCATTTAATGCAAATAGTTTTAACTCTCGCAGAAGCAGCATTTGATGAACAAATACCCTTTGCTCCCTCTTGGAGAAAATCTTCCACTTCTGGTGTTTTTACAGAGTTTAGACACACAGTCCCATCATGCTGCTGCCATGGGAAATCTTACTTTGGGGAATTTATCAGGAAAAAAAAAATTATCCCACTGAGGAGGCTTAGACTTCATCTATTTTTTCCTTCCATGTGACAAAAATAAAACGCTCTAATTTTGTGCTTGAATTCACATTTTCAGTTAAAAGCAGTGTTTTGAAGTTTCATGTTTTACCTCAGTAGAAAACACCCATACTGTAAAGCCCACCCTTACCATTCAGATCTTCCACTCAACCTTCTCGACACACTGCTCTGTTCCTATACCGCAACCCTTCCCACCACCATATTTTTTTTTCAGCCTACAGCTTGCAGACCTCCCCAGCTACCCCTGCACACCTGATACTTTATCAGATCTTCTGTATTTATGCTGGTTTACACTTCTCTTCCCATAGCCAGCAATTCTTCCCCTGCCACAGAGCAGACCCCGGTTCAGATGGGAGCTGTGCTCTGCAGAGGGTTGCAGTGACAGAGCAGTGCCGCTTGCTGATCCCCGACAGCCAAAGCCAGACTTAATCCCCTGTATAAACAAGGGCCTGGGAAACAAGCATAATTGGTTTTAATTTGTTGTTTGCTTACATTTTTGGTAACGAACACGGAGTTGTTGACACCCTGCAGAGCACAATCTCTCCTTGGTGAGCTTTTCCTTGCTGACTCTTTGTTTCCATGCAGTGGTATTAACCGATCCCCTCACTTCAGGAAAACATTTCTTTTGTGTGCTGGAGAGAACACGCTGACTCGTATCCTGCTTCACAACTTCATCGGGCATTCCCGTTCCTCCAAAACATTTGGGAACACCTATGGATAAGTTTGGGCTCAGGGATGCAGGGTGAGATAGTGCTGAGAAACTGAGATCGATGGAGTTTCCATAAACCCCACACACCAGCCCTTAAAGTAATGCCTAGATCTCAGCTGACTCCTCAGGCAGTTTCCACCCATCCAGATTTGAAGGCAAACAAGCATATTACATCCAGTTCTGCAGTCACATGCTTGCAGAAGTATTTGGGGAGACCCGGGGACCGATTGTCTTTGAGCACAATAAACGCCCGGGTCTCATTTTCAGCGAGGCTGAGCTCCCATTGATTCTGGTTAGAGTTGCACATTACTGAAAATTGGGCCGTTTCATTGCAGTTCAGCAAAACACATGAATATGTGATAAAGTCTGGGACTGGGCCCCCTCGGTGGCACCACAATTATGTTAATAATGATAATAAAAAGAGGATGTTCCCTCCCAGAAAGTTTATAGTCTGAAGAGACAGCCAGACAAGACTGGAGCAAAGGATTATCATTATCACTAGTTTCTGTGACTCAGAGGGGCTTACCCAGAAGTCACACACAGACTGCAATAGTGCTGGGAAGGAGTTCAGCACCCTAATTCCCACACTCCTACCTCCCACGTGCCATACTTCAGCAGCTCTTCCCCTACACCCTCCCCACTAGTGGGACCATCCAGGTTTGGAGAATAAAGCTGTCTTTAAGAGGGAAGAGTCCTGCCGCTACTCAAGTTATTATGAAATCCTCCAGTTTCATAATACCCAAGACACTTGACATCAAAGTCTGGTTTATGACAGCTCCCAGCTCAGCCATCTTAATTTCTGCACACAGGACACTGCCAATTGTTCTATAAAGACATCATTAAAATCCCATGGGAACACTAAAGTGATGACACCAATACTGAACCACCCAACACCTTCAGGAAATCTTAAAGGTCTTTTCCTTAAACACACTCATCAAATCCTTTGCAACAGAGAGTGACCTATTCCAGTGTCTGGGTACTATCTTCCCACTGTGGACCTATTGCCAAATTTTCCACATGAGTAATAGTGAGTAGGTGGCACAGAGGGAACGCACGTCCTCACTCCCCATCGGGCTTGAGATCTGCCACAGGCCCCAGCCTGGCAGAGTGAGGCAGGGGGGGCCAACTCCCACCTCAATTGTGCCATTGGAAGTCATCCGCCCTCCAACCAGGTACTGAGCAACTTCACTGCTTGGGTCTGGTCTGAGTTCAAACCCACGTAACTCCAGCCTCACCTAAAAGCTGCCGTTGCTGTTAAGCAGAATAATTTTCTCCTGGAAGACTTAGAGAGGGTGGTTTCCAGTGGAGGTTGCTCCCTATTAAACTGTCAGAGTTGTTCCAGGGCTTGCAGCAGTGAAATCAAGTTTGCTACGTGCGGATGGCTTTTATTCAAAAGCCTGATGACTAGACTCCACATGCAGAAGCCTCACCAGTTCGAAGCTCCCAGAGGAGTCAATGGAGAGAGGTAAGGTGCCACCAGGCAGTGTACCCCTTGGTTACTCTCCATCACTCCCTGACGGTGGTTGTAAGTCTGTAGAGAGCCCAAGACATGCATAACCCTGACTTGGACACCTAAGTATGCATGTGTATGTAGCACACAAAGATAATCCTCTCACCATCCCCGTCTACACCAGCAACTCCTACAAGTGACAGCTGACGGCATGCTAATGCCGAGTTTGGAGGCTTGCAAGAGCCCTGTTTATACATCCCAGCATGATACTTGTGTTTTTATTCACAATAGAAAACCACATGAGACCCAGGCCTAGGTCAACTCCAAACCCTCCCAGGCAGAGCTGTTAGCTGGCCAGTCTTCCTTCCTCCTCTATTTATGCACCTGGTGATTTATGTGCAAACCTCGTCCATGACAAATTATATCCAGGGTTTGTTCCCCACCCAGAAGGGAGGGTGTTTCTCTCCACTGCGACAGTCGCCTCAAATGCTAATCTCATCCTCCGGCAGGCTCGCAGCACCTCCCTGACTGGCAGCACTGACACACGTATTCCCTCTTCTATCATCCAGAACCTCAGGGATTATGAAACACTTCGGGTTTGAGTGTTTTTTTTCAGGCCTGGCAAAATCTCACTTAATAAAGCTTGCTGTTTTGGCAGCGAACCATTAACAACTGTTCTGTGTCTGGTTTTCTCCTGCTTACATCTACCTTTTAGCAGCAGCCTCCAGACCGTGTTTCCCAAGCTAAAGGTCCACAACATAGTGCCAACAACCTTCAAGTTGAAGATATACAAGTTTACTCTTCCCTATCCTCATATCTGGTTACCCATCAGGAAAGGCAATTAAAGTACCTGGTTGAGAATAAATCACCAGTAATAACCATTATTCCTTGACATTTTCTTGTTTTCTTCTATGTCACAGCAAGTACTTAAGTAAATATCAGGCAAACAACTAGATAATTCAGGCATTCCATTTCAAAAGAGTTTCTGGAGTCATCACAAGTAACACAGGTCACAGGGGAAGAGTTTCTTCGCATTGACACCACCACATATTTACTTGCAAGATGCTCACAGAGCAGGTTGATGTGAATTGGGCTCTACTTATGTTGAACTTGCCCAAAATGTCTAACTCTGGATCCATTAAATGGGCTAAACCCTGGGGCAGCAGGTATTCAATTAATGTGGAATCAGAAAAGCCAACAGAAGCATGCATGGAAGCTCTGGGTATTTTTTTTATTCCCAAATAGCACACCTACTGCACTATAAAGCTTATAATCTTAACACGAGTCTGCAGGAACACGCAAGAATTGGCACGCAGATTTCTTTCAAACTGTCTGAAGCAGGGAGAAAAGCATAGTTACAGGAACCTGGAAGTCACCTCTGCTTATGACCGAGCTCCCATTCTGCACACAGTTGCTTTTCACCTAGTAAGACCGGCAGAAAAAGATCTCCCACATAAGATACAGTACTATTTCAAGAAATTCAGAAAATGACTGTGATAAAGCATAAGAAGTAGCAACAGAAGTGATCCAGCAGATGTTTCTCTATGATACTTTTCCGAAATGATGATCATCTTGAAACAACCACCTAACATACGTAGAGAGCAGTCACCCTGCTCACCAGCTTGGCCAGAGAGTATCAGACACCAGTTAATATCCTACTTCCCATTTCAGGCAGGAATCACCAAGTTTTCCATTACTAGAGACCTAAACACCCACATTGTACAGTTTTTCCCGCTCCCTGTCTGTGGTCAGTGATTTTTCTGGATTCCACTGCTGCAAGCCTTCCCGGCACGTGGCCGTAACAGCTAGGTTAAGCTCATATTCAGACACATGATGCCAGTTCCTCCACTGGTCAGCCAAGCCCTTCACATCCATGTGGTAGAAATTAAAGCATGAGCTCCCTTCTGCCTCTGTTTTGCTGTTGCTTCCCTGGCTTACTGCTACATCACTCTTCCTTTGCTCCCCTTCTCACCCTTTTATTTTCATGCGAGCAGCATCTCTCCAAGGAGAGTCTCCATGCGACTTCCTGGAGTACTCTGGGTTAGACTGGTCTTCTCTTTGGCTATCCCACCCCTTCTCCATGTGCAGATGCTTTCTCTTGTGCCAGCAATGCGCACAGATCTCACCTCAAGCCTTTTTACATCTCCTGCCTCCACCCCATTATTGTCTTGCTGTGGTCCAAGAGCCCCTCTTTTTTTGCCCCTCTTTCTTTTTCTTTCTGTCCCTGGACCCATGCTACACACAAAGCATCACCCCACTGTGATGATTTCCCCGCCTGGAAACGGAGAAGATTTCTGCATCATTCTCTTTGGAAGAGACACCTCAAGTAACTCTAAACGAACAAAACCCCTAAACAACAGTATTGGCTCAATGCAGTAAGTACAACCCCAATTAGCCAAACAGAGAAGGGGTATATCCACAGCTCTAAGGTATTGGAACCATATGAGCAGCCATTCTACATTTGAGAGGAAGCCATGGGATTTATTTGTATCATGCGATGATGAAATAGTTTCTAATCCAACAGTAACTAAGAAGGATGTTAAGCCACAGCTAGTAAATGAGGTATTTTGAAATCAGCAAGCCCAGAGAACTTGCATTCAAGATTTAAAAGGGACCTGGCCAAAGAGTTCTCTGGATCATTAATGTTGACTTTTAATAAGTCTTTGGAACACTGAAGGCTGGAAGAAAGCTTATTTTGTGCCAGAGTTTTAAGAGGATAGAAACAGGATGACCCACATAATTATCCACCTGTGACCCTGACTCCTATCCCAGGTGAAATAATGGAACAGCTGTAAAAGAACTTCATTAATAAAGCATTAAAGGAGGGTAACAGCAAATGCCAACAGCTTGGGTTTATAGGAAGCAGATTTGTCACTAAGTTGAGAAATTTTTTTGGAGTTGAATATGTTCCTTAGGCTTGCATGCTGGATGTAAAAAGAGTACAAAGTTTATACAATTTAAAGCCAACTGAGGCCTTACAAAAACCTCAGCCTTCCTATCCCTGTAGAAGGACTATCAAAACAGTTACAGAAACCCTGATGCAAGCCAGGAAATTGTGGGGTAAGATGGGCAAGCGATCCTCGAGTCACCGCGTGCTGCGGAAAGGCAGTCGCATGAGCAGAGGGAAAGGAGCAGCCATCACAGGAATTTCCCTGGTGTGAAGTGCAGAACATTGTCACTCCCTGCTCTGGATTTCCTTGGCTCAACGCTTCCACTACTGAGAAGACCATTGGCTTCTAATTAGTTTTGTCTTCAGTGCAACATCGACATGACATTCATAAAAACTTCATTTACTTGAAACTAAATCCATAAACTGAAGCTCAAGCATGAATACCAGAGATGCTTCCAGGTACACACCAAAAGATGTGCCTCGCGCTCAGAAATGGCAGCGAGAGCCAGAAGAGAACAATATCCTACTGGTAAGGGACCAGTAAATTCATTACACATCGTGAAGGCTTTGGGTCCTTGCCCAAGGGTAAGAAGAGAAATGTGGGGAAAAGAAGTTGCTGTTCATGTCATCTTCCGGTATGAAGCAATGGGTGATGAACAGCCAAACTGCGAAATGCTTTTGGGTCCGATATTACAGAAAGGATGCGCTTCATCTCCAGCAACATCTCTGCCCTGCCTGAGGCTCCGTGGCAGCCCTCCTCCCTCAGCCCTTCCTGGGAGGTCAGCTATGGTGTGACCTTCGTGCAAAGGCCAGTTTTCCAACCCAGGAGGCAAAAAATTTTCAGCCACAACCCTGTCAGCTTCCTCTTGCTTTATGCCTGCATGGGAGTCCCTGCCAGCTCCAGGTGGAGCAGTGGCAAGTTGGGGAGAAAAGCCATTCTTCACTATTTCTGCTGTGTGCTAACAACATATTAGAGTTGTTAGTACACAGCGACACACATCAGGTATCACCCCTCCTCTGCCAAAAGCTGGGCTACCCTGGGCATCTCAGGGACAGATAGAGGGTCTGTGAACAATTTCAAAATCCCCCTGATGGTCATTGCTGAGTCTATATGACTTCATCTCAGTTACTGTTATGTTTTTGAGAGTCAAGAATAACATTAATTTTTCCATATCTTGTGGTTTTTGGAGGGTGTGAATAAATTCTCTTGCTGTGAGTTATTTAGGTATCAGTAAACCCAACCCAGCAGTGGTGAAACCATTGAGCAATACAGAAGGCCCATGGTGGAGATGTGGCAGGCAAAGACTCACCAGTATGACACATCATGAGGCCCTCCTCATGTCAAGTGTCAAGTCAGAACCATCAAGAAGAATTGCAGATACTTCTTATGGTCATGACAGGTCTACTCAGAGGTGTTGCCTAAACGCAAAACTTGTTAAAAATGAAACTACCTTCCTTTTCTATGTTTGGTTTCATACCTTATACACATGCATGAATACAAAATGCTGAAAAGCAACAGACTTGTGTCCTTTCAGACCATCAGGGATCAAGTAATCTCCCAAATCCTTTGGAAAAACAGCTTGTTGTCATACCAACAAGAAAAGTGATGCCATTGTGATCCTCCACCACCGTACTGCTTCTTCCCAAAGACGTATCTCGGCAGGAGCTTTAAATGGAGGGGTCACATGGTCCAATGGCCACTGAAAGTTAAGCACAGCTCAGAAAGACTTAGACCTAGTCTCGCACAGCCTTATTCACCTGATGTTGCCCATGTTGCTTGCTTGAACTACAGAGCAGCTAAAAGCTAAGACTACCTGTTAGGCCATGTCAGTCACAGGACTACAAAACATACTCTGGAGAGCCAAAAAACCTCAAAGCTGCCTTTGGTCTCAGGCTTTATTCAGCTCATCCCCATATTTAGAACTCCAGTAGCACATACTTTCACCAGCTGATCATGATGAGTTCTCAGGGGTGGAAGAAGCAGGGAGGCCACAATGAACCATGTACCCCAAAGCCTGAAAGCAAACTTGTGCTAGTTAAGGCTGTTTTCCTCCCTCACCTCCGAGTTTTCCTTTCTTCCTCCATAAACATCTTGTTTCTTTCATGTGTGCTCCTCAGCTGAGCTAAAGCCCACAAAAAACCCACATGGAAAGCCTTCATTTTACTCAATGGATTTTTGAATCCAGGAGGAACGAGCCTCCTACATGAACAAGTGCAGGAAGAACAGGAGGAGGAGGAGAGACCTCATTTAAGACTATACAAGGGGAAATTGCAAAAAATTACCTAAACCTTTAGGAACATATTTATATTTTGATTTCATGTAATATTACTTCCTGGTTTCCAGCACGTATTCCCTGGGCGTCCCCTATCAAATATCAGGCAGTATTAAATCACTGATCCCTGATCCCCGTAGCTCTCAGAAAAACATCTGTACTAATTTGTTGGTTTTCCTTAACACGAGGGCCAGATGAACTCCTCAAGGGCTCAGCCAAGTGAGATCGCTGACAGATGCAGAATAGAAGTGCAAAGATTTTTCCTTTATTAAAAATAAGGTTCCACACTCCAAGCCCTGAGCTTGTCGTTTGCCAGAGTGATGAAATGACACGCGGCAACCTTGATCCAACACTGTTGTGGATACAAAAACAGGGTTCTTACCTAATGCTACTCCACTAGCAAATGACTTCTGACAGCACATTCAAACTGGCACTGGCCAACAAGGTGAGGGGTCTGGCAAGTGGATACAGCCCTTTTCTGCTAGGAGTCTCTGAAATGTCTCAATGGTATATAGTTATTTAAGTTCACTGACCTGTGAGTGAAGCAAATCTGGCGCCCAGCTCACCACTTTGAGGGCCTTGACTCCATTTCTGACAACCTTTGCTGCAGCAGATCAACATGAAGCTGCTTTCTTAAAAGGGGCAGCAGATGTGGAGGTAAGCCAGCTCTTCGTCCTCGCTGTTCACAAGGTACTTCAATCCAGATCACCAGCAAAGGCTGCTGCCGGAATAAACTGCCAAGCCCCAGAGGGATGAGCAGCAAGCACCATCTCTGGTGGACAACCCCTGATACCTTCCAGCTCTTTTGCACATCCCCTAAGTCAAACTCGTGCTAAAGGTGTACCAGGTTCTCTCTCTACAACTACCTGACAGGACATTGCAGAGAGGCCGGGGCTGGGCTCTGCTCACAGGGAATTAGTGACAGAACAAGAGGGAACAGCTTTAGACTGCAACAGGGGAGGGTCAGGCTGGGCAGGAGGAGAAAATATTTCCCAGACAGAGTGGTCAGAGAGTGGAACAGGCTGCCCAGGGAGGGAGGAGTCCCCATCCCTGGGGGGGTTTAAGGGCTGTTGGGATGAGCTGTGGGGGGATGTGGGGTAGGGGAGAAATTTGTAGAGTGGGGCTGAGGGTTGGACTCGATGATCCCGAGGGGCTTTTCCAACATGAATGAACGATTCTGTGATTCCGTGATTCAGGTAGTTTGCAGAAGCAAGTAGGAATTAAGAGCAGCAAGCCTCAGCTTGCTCCTGTCACCTTAGCTGTGATGTTCTGCATCAACGGCCTCATGCGCCCCGGCAAGGTGTGAACACAGGCAGTTATTAACAATCATGAAGATGTTCCTCTCAGCTACTTTAATTTTCCACCACCACAATAAGCAGACCTAACCATATTCCTATTCTGCAGATGAAGCTGTGATCCTCTCCTGCTTTTGCCCTGGCTTAGGGAAGGCACTCTATACCAAAAACAGTTAATTGCAACTCAGTTGAATAATCAGCCCTCTCTTGAAACAAAGACTAATTTTCATAGGAAAAGCTCCCTTCCAAGAAGAGTCCCAAGGGAAGGTGCTGTCTGCACACAAGTAACACTGTTTTTTCTCCCTGTCTGGTGGGCTTTGTGATATGGATGCTGCTCTTCTGCAGCAGAGTTTGTACACTCCATATGGGATGCTGAAGAGGCATTGGAGGCATTAATAAGAATATTAATCTACGTGCCAGCTAGCTGCCAGGGAAAGACCTACTGGCATGTATAACCTCAGGCATGTGTTTAGGCCCAAAAGATTCACCACAAAACTTGTCAGCACCACGTTATCTCAGCACAGGAATGACTCACAGCCCTTTGCCAGTGCTGGTGGTTCACAGTGGGCATTCCCCCTTCAGGAAATTCTCCCTGGCAATGACCCAGTCAAAATGCATGAAAAAAAAACCAACACAAAAACAGATCCCTCCACCAGAAGCCTGAGGATGCATCCCAGCCAGGGGCATTGGTCAGCCCATTGACAGGCTGTATCTGCTTTCAATAAACTTTTATAGCCTGTCAATGCGCTGAATCCTATGCAATAAAATTTGTGTCATAAAAAGAGTCTTGCAGTGCCAGTATCTCTTTTTTTTTTTCCTCTTTTTAATTTGAGGACAGCTGGGAGGGATGGATTCAGGGGCCAAGTTCATAAGATTTTTTTTTGAAAAAAAATCACTTTAAATTACAATGGGAATTTTCAGACCCTCCTTCTGGGGAGAGCAGCCATTTTCAAAAGTGACTTCATTTCCAGAGCTGGCTTACCTCCCAGTATTTGAACAGCAAGAAAAGAAACATTCAGAAAGTAGATAGGTTTCAAGTTTGGCTTGATTGGTTTCAAGTTTAAGAGTCATAAACCAGCCGTTAAAAGTTCCAGGCGAATTCTAGGATGGTTTAGCTTATCAGCCTGCCAGTCCTGAACTCCAGCTCACTGACCAGAAAAGATCCTGCACAGCATTGCCTTCAGTAGACAACTTAATGCATAAACCTGGCAAAGAAGCAGAACCTGAAAAACCCTCAGCTGGTAAATCTGTAGATTGAACCCTGGCAAGCCTTTTGCATGGACTTTCACAAGGGGCCATGGTCTGAAACCCTTCGGTTTGCATCCTTTCCCTGGGATGCACTTCAGTGGCAGTCATTAAGGGCACATTTAGCCAGTTTAAATCCCTTTCTAGTCCCTACATCTAGTGAAAGGGGGAGCAAGGGACTTAAGCACAATTCAGAGACCCCAGTAAAGCACCAACTGGAGACACAGGGACCAAAGAGACTTCAGGGCAGCTGACAGTCTCTTTCGTCCCTACCTTTAAGATGCAGATAACATGGCTTTCTTAATGAGCATGTTAGGAAGATGAATATGCTGCCAGTGGTTAAGAGGCTCCTTAGCTCTCAGGATATGCAGCCCAATTCCCAGTCCCACTGATGGCTGTTTAGGGCAGTTTTCACCCCAGCTGACAGTTGTTTGTAATGCCTGGTTATCAGGCAGTTTTCCCTGGGAGGAGCAGGGCTTTAATAAAACTCCTGCAAAAAGCTATGAGTAAGCAGGAGGAATTTTCCCTGCTCGCATTGTTTGGACTGTCAGTCACCCCTAGATTAGCTACATGATATAATACATAATACATGAGCCTACGAGAGAGCTGTAAATACCATGTCCCAGCATGTGTCTAGGGGAGGGGGGTTCACGCACGTAGGGTGCAAACAGCTGGAGCTACAGACAGCTGTTCTCCACCACAGCACATTGACTGATGGGGTCTCTCGCTGAGATGTCAGCTTTCGCTAGTGTTTTAGGAAAGATAAGTCGCTAATGACCGCTGTTTAAATGATTCTTGGCAGGAAGAAAAACACAGAGGTCCTTTATGAAGAGTTGCTCTTTATCTGTCAGAATAGCAGCGCCAGTTAATTTAAATTTGTTTTGTTTTGCTTTGTTTTTTGTTTCCATGCTATATGTTGTCTCTGGGGTGGGTTGGGGGATGCACGTGGGGGAAGAGCTGCTTTCCAAGTCTTCTAGACTCGATGTTAATGTCTAAGACGTGACGGACTGCCGGCTAGAGTCCCATGGCTCTATCTCCTAGTATCACCTCTTCAAATTTAAGGACTTTTGTTTCTGGTGAAAGGTGGAGGATTGACAGCAATCAGTTTGAACAGCCACAGGAGAGGTGAGGAAAGCTGCTCTGGTCTGCCCTGACACAGAGGGATCAGCTCAGACTGACAACACTGCCTGGCTGCCCATCTCAGAAGGGTGATTTATACCGATGGGTGGCCTCCGGTTACTGTGGTTTCCCACAGGATCCTTTTGGAGAGTTCAGCTAGCAGCCTGGCTGACCAGAAAGCAAATTAAATAACATAATCAATGCCTGTTCTCCAGGTGGCATCACAGGAAGAAAAAGCAAAGACAACAAACCATACCCCGATGACAGAAATCTTACTCCAAATTTGCCTGACTTCAGAAGTCACTCATTCTTGCTTCCCGATTTACCCTGTATGTCTCCTACCTCTTTGGGACTTCAACCTCCACTTTTGCGTGGCAGGCAACCCAAGTGGCATACTTCTTGACTCAAAACAAGTATACATAATAGAGCATTTGCCAAATCCCTTCATAAGGAGCAGGAGATGTTCCTGTGAGGCCATTGGCATAGATGCGGTGAAAAGGCACTGTAACTGCAAAGGGGAGAGCAGGTTCTGGAGAATCTGGGTCCAATCCCCTCCTGTGTGACCTCAAGAAGGTCACACTTTTCCTCCTCAGCCTCTCCATCTGCACAGAGATCACAGAATCATAGATGATGGACAGCCAGACTGCCCTACCAAGTGGTGAGAATTAACTAGTGCCTGTAAAGCACGTTGAGAGACTCAGATGACAGGTAGTATATAACTGCAAACTCTATTATATCATTCCACCATCCCCTTTGCCAAAAATCTGCCTTTGCAGAAAAGATCCAGACACCAAATATGTTATTAAGTGAGGATGTCTGACAGTAGTTCAGCTACGTAGAGATGTTAAATAGTAATAATAATGAAACAATACTCAGCATTTGAGGATGCTGTACATCTTCAAAGCACTTCACCAAAACATTAACTGATTATACCCAAAATAAATTGCTCGCAGCTGTTAGAGATCCATGAGGTATTCAAAAGAAACGGATGGAACCTCATCCATCCTGGATCATACAGGAGATGCATGTGCTATAGCGTAATCAAGAGCTCAAAGGAAATAACTTGCAGGGAGTTCAGCTTTTAGTGCTTTTCTCTACACCTCAAAGCATGGTTTATTGTTAGAAAAAGTATAGAGGACTGAGCTCCCTCTTCTCGACTGCAGAAGAAAGTTGTTGCAGAGCCAAAGCCTTATTCAAAGTTCAATGTCATCGTGTTAAAACTCCTATTTCAACTTAATCTTAGCAGAAATAGCTGCATGCCAGACAGCTTAAGGCATCTATGGTGTTTATAGCCACAACTAAGAGAACATAGATTTGGCCCTCTTGTAGTAAACACAGCAAGCTCATCCAACAACTCATTTTGCACTCATCTGTCTTAATTTAAGCATGGACCTCACTACTGCAATTCCACATTATGCTGAAGAATTAAGACTACCTCCCCCCCAATCAGTTCACATCCATGGCCATCCCTCTCCTCTGCCCACTTCTCTCAGACCCAGGTGAGCAGCTGCAAAAAAGCAGTTTCAGGTGCATGGCAAAAAGGTTGTTGCTGTAACTGCCTGGTGGCACACGCGCCCTCAAAAGAGCACCAGGGCACTTGCATCTAAATAAGCCCAGGAGAAGTATTATTTCTACATACAGTTATTGGCTGGAGCTAGTTCCTGGCCTGTTCCCTGCCACAGCACAGCATCTGCCTTAGGCAGATGCCTGGAAAGACACGAGCAGGGACCTGGCATCTGCAATAACCATTAAGGTATAAAAGGTTGTTTGTTCGCAGAGCTGCAGACTCGCGCGTTTACAGCGCACGGCTCAACGCTGTCACGGCCCCGGTGTTTGCCACTGACCCACTTTGTGGTTCGCCTACATTCCCTCAAGGTCCTAAAGGGCAGAGCTCAGAAGAAAACAAGCCTTGAGAAGCCCCAAAACAACCACTAATTTAAGACCACTTTACCACAGCGTTAGGCTTGGCCTGTTTAGTCTCTCCCTTCCCAAAGCAAGGCAGCCCGCTCAGCGCGGCGCAAACACCTGATCTCTCATCACCTCACAGCAGAGGGGCAGCACATCAGGGCAGATGTGCCCTAGCACAGCAGGAGAGAAAGGGTGGAGAGTGCCCCAGCTCCAAGGTGGAGCACACACAGAGCATCCCCCCTGGTAAAACCTGCAGCAACCAGCACAAGTCAAATTGGAGAGGTCCAGCAGAGCTTCGTTTCGGGGGATGAGGCTAGCAGAGGGCAGAAGAGCAGTGTCACCATGGAAAAAGCAGGCAAGACACAGAAGCAGGCAAGACACAGATCAGGAATAACCTGCCAGCATCACACAGGCCTGAGCCAGAAGCTTTCCAGATGCCAATGGGCTAAGATGAAGGCAGAGCACCCAGCCTTGGATCTGCACGGGATCACAGCACACTGCGAGGAGCTTTGATCAGGTATCAGGGAATTCAGGGCTTGCTAGGAAAGGGGAACAGCAGAGCGATAGCAAAGACACACTGACACTGCCTGCATCTAGAGGAAAGCAAAGCAGCCCCTCGTTTTCTCAAGTATTTAAGCTCCCAGCACGCAGAATCTCACAGGAGTTTTGGTTTCAGCCTTTTTACCGTTTGCACGCCGTGTACTGGAGATCATCCTGCCACACATCATCAACATCCCCAAAGAATCCCAAGGTGACTGCATTTAAAATGAAACCTCCAGTACCCTCCAGGAAAGCCGATGCACCCTTGGTAATGGAGACAGCAACCTAGTTAAAGATGAGCTATTTAAAAGCAGAAGCCTGTGGTACTTCGCCAAATTTTTCACTTAAGGAGAGGACCAGAACACATTTTCTCTGGTTTGTCCCCTGTTCACAACACACCAACTCAGAAGCAGTGGAGGGGTTTGTTTTGCAAACCACATTTTACTGAGGGTTCACCTCGTTTATTGGGTGCTTTAGGCTCTATAAGACAGGAATCACGCTCTTACACTGTGCTACAACTTAACTGGGTCTATATAGATTATTTTAAGGAAACTGTTAAGACACACCCTGCAAGCCGCATCATCTTGAGATACATCCTTGAGGGCACAAGCATAGAAGAGGGGCTGAAAAGCTCATCCCTACCTTGTACAGGGAAGAAAATATCCTCATAACATCACACAGCACATCCACTGGTATTTGGTATGGTCTGATATCAAGGGCAGTGCTGCTCCAGACAGAAGGATGATGCAAGAGGCATTGTGGATGTCAGTTAAAAGAAACATCTTTAGATGCAGCTCTGCCATTTAGGATCTATAGCACAAAACATAAGGCAGACTGTCAGCAGATTGCATTGCTGAAGTCTGAAAGTACAGCTTAAATTAAAAAAAAAAATAATCTCTGTGTGGGGCATTGGAGAGGAAAGAGCCAAGACCTGCTGCAAATCAGCACTGGGGTGCCTTGGCAGAGCTCGGTGCGAGTTCCCAGGGCAGGTGTGAGCCATGCCCAGAGCCCAGCACTGCAGCAAGGAGTCAAACACCGGGTGATTTGGGGTGCTGCTTGTGGTCACCCCTCACCCCAAGCACTGCGGGAGGGTCTGTGCAGCCACACCATCAAGGGAGGAGAAATGGGGAAGGGCAAAGCACACACAGCACCTGCTCAGGCTGCGCCTGGATCCAGTCAACACTCTCAGCCTCTCGCTTGGAAAAAAAGCCACCACAAACACCATTTCTCCCATCCAAGCCTCTCTCCTTCCCCCTCTGAGCTCATTCATGGCTCAGGCTCCAGGACAGCTGCCGGGTTGCCAAGTCCCCCCAGCTCACTGAAGCACAAAGCAACACGATCGGGATGATAGCTGGGCCAGCTGTTAGAAATCACTGCAGGACTCAAAACAACTAAAGACCAAGCAGGGGGAAAAAAAAACCCAAACAAACAAGCAGAAAGCCCCTCACTTCTCTTCCTCTGCCTGGACATCATGGTCTCATTGTTACCACCATCCTTAAATCACCAAGTGAGCCCTGGCCAAAATGACAGCTCATTAAGAATATTTAAAAATTACACTGGGTGGGGACTAAGGAGCCCAGGGAACTGGGACCAGGCAGTGGATTTTTTCACACCTAAGTGATTGTTTTGAATGCAGCTCAGGTCAATAGAAGTGACCCTTGACTCTGACTGGGACCAGTGCCAGTGGACTCCAGTGCAAAGCCCCCCTCCCTCCAGGCATCAGAGCCACACTGAAGTTCATGGTACTGCAGGGAGGTGAGCTCCGTGTCTGCAGAACCTGCTGGTACAAGAGGGCTTATATACGTTTCTATATAGTCTCTGCTTGCAAGAGTTGCCCAACTCAGCAACCTGCAAGCGTAACTTTAAGGCAGAATCCCCTCTCTACAAAAAAAAAAAAAAAGCCCTTTAGCTACAGGGAGTTACTGTCTTCTGCAGCAAAATCCACCAAACTCATTTGAAAACACCATTTTGTTTAAATTAGAGCACATTGCAACAGGCAGCAACGCCCCTGGCTATGTTTATGGGAAACGTCTTGTCTTCTCATGGTGACTTGCATAGCGGGCTACCACGTCCTCACCTGACACCAAACATCAGCAAAGGGACATTGAGAAGGTGGAGAAGGGCGGGACACGAACTCCCTGAACACACAGGGACCAAGAACAACCCAAGCTCAACAGCTCAGCAAGGAGGATGGGATTTTGAGATATAAATACCCACAGGACTGATAGATACCCTATAAATACCCACAGACTGACAGCAGTCAGGCTGCTACTCTGGCTTGTTCTCCCCAAAGAACAAGGGCGGGGGGATGTTAGCTGACCAAAAATGTTCATACCAGCGCCCAGATACCAGGCCCTGCATGGGATACCCCTCGTCAAGGAGGGGACAGAGGTCTGTCCCTGCACATCGAGTTGGGATGGGGCCTGGATGCTGTAAATGCTGGTGATGGAGGACTGCATGAGAAGCTGAGAAAGCACAGCAGCACTCAGGCAGTTAAAAATGTAATATTTTCTCAGCATATCACCTTACTGCTGCTCCACAGCCTTCAAGGCAGGTCTTCCCAGCCCCTCTGTTTTCAGCAGGAAGGATGGGGGCTTGCAGCTGATTTCAATTTGAAACCATCACCAGGGGATTGTTCCACTTGCCCTCTGCTCTCTGGCTGGCAGTGGCTGGTTTTGTGGCAGCACTGGGCCACTCTCCCTCTCTATACCCCACTGCTTGTGCAGGGCCTAATCCAAGACACAGAAGGCTGGGGATTTCCCTCAAGATTTTAGGTGTCCCTTTGCCTCTGGGGTGGGAAGGGGGCCAGGCTAATACGTCACTCTGCACCACCAGCCCCACAGATGCCCAGATACATCCTGAGCATCAGAACTGAAGATGATCAGAACTGCTGTGCTAGCTCCATAAAAATAGCAGAGCCCCAATCTGTCAGCTCTGTTTAGCTGTGCTGTGAGCACATCTGATGAAGCAAAGCCAGAGGTTATGCTCCCCATTACGAAGCTGGAAATAAGGTTGAAAGAAAAAAAACCCCAAACCAACACAGAGCAGACAGAGTTCTAGGCTGTGCCTGTGATCAAGACGACTCCTGAGTTGTTTCCACCATCATCTCCCTGATGCACAGCCATGTTTTTGTGCAGAGTGTTTCTGCAGTGCTGAATCCTTCCCATCTTTCCTCCCCACTTCAGGGCAGCATATTAACCTCAGTCTGTGGCCATCCAAAACACCCTGCCCCTCCTGGCTGTAAGCTAAGCACAGCATTTCATGGGGGAGAGAAAGGGGGCTGCACCTCGGCTGTTCAAGAGACACTCTTGGCTCTTCAGAAGGAGCAATCATTGCACAGACATTTCAGCAAACCCATGGGCTCCCACATCCTCTCAGCACATTAAGAAACAGCTGACCTGTTAGTTATTAGAGAGTCTGGTCCAGATGAACTCCTCCCTTCCTGTCCTCTGCCTTCCAGAACACTGGTCTCTCCCTTTGGAGAAGTCTCTCACCTACAGCAAAGGCTCTGGCCGAAGAGCCCAAGGCTTTGTCATTTTTGGTGAGAACAGGAGCCACTACAACCTCTCTCCTGCAATTGCTTTTCTTCATCAAGCCTCCAGTTGAAGCATCCTGACAGCTTGCTACCCTCATTTCAGCCCCAGCTCCCTGTACTGCTTCTTCCCATACCACAAGCTCACCCCCACTGTCTCCAGGTGTGTAATAGAAGCATGTTTCTGCCTAAACACTACTCCTGGGCAACTGGCTTCTTTCTCTTCCATTCCTTTATCCTCTGAGGCTTTGCTACGTGCACAGAAGACGGGACAGATGTACAGGCTGCTGCAGCCCAGGGTGCCCTGTGGGACAGTAATTGCAGGATGAGGTAAGGCAGAAGGAAGTGGGTGCTCTAGGCTGAAGGGAGGGACAGCTGTGGCTGTTCCCAGGATCTGGAGCAAGCTAATTGATAAATACCAGAGTTGGACCTGAAGGAAAGCTGGGCATTCACAGCCAAGAAAGCCGAACTGCTTTGGAAGAAGCCCTGGCCTTTGTTGCACAATCTCTATGCAAGGCACTCACTGTACTCAGAGAGCAAGAGGCCAACTAGGGATAAGCAAACGCACACCCCCTCACTCAGGCTTGCACAGCCCAAAGCACAGCTCAGCACAGGCCTCCAGCTTCCCACCTACCAAAAAACAGAGCCTCCAAAAGCCAGCACTGCAGCTTAGCCTGTGCAGCTGCCCCTAGGGAACTCCAAGTAAGAAACAGGAAGATATCAGTTTCTCTCAGGGCTCAGAAAAGTCAAAGGCACGCACCATCCTGTACAGCCAGTTTCTGTAACTCAGTGCCTGACAGCCTTTGAAACCTCAGGGGAGTCAGCAGCAACAAAGACCTCAAGCATTCTTTCCAAAACAACATTAAATATTCAACCAACTGCTAGGTAAATAATAATAATAATAAGCTTCACAACATAAAGCAACACAACCTTGTGCTTCTCTGGACACTTGCATTTGACATTTTATTAAAGGAAAACTCTGTTTGGTTCCCACCATCCCATAAACTCACCCAAACCCTACCTTATCACACAAGCAGCAATTCAGATCCAGCCAGGACATTCTCTGCTGCACCAAGCTGCCATACGGCCACTCCGACTGCTACAGAAAGGACCTGGAAACAGGAAAAAAGAAAGGTACGTCTTCAGAAAAATCAGGGTATAACATGCTCACATCCTGCTTGATGTTCCTCAAATCTTTAATCTCTTAGGTCACTGCAAGCTTGTTACTACAGAAAGGCCATCAAACGTGCCCAGCGAGCTGCCTCTTTCATCCCTTCCCTGAAAAGCTCAGCCTCAGTTAAGCCTGACTTATGTAACCACCTTGCCCTCACACCCCTGCGAGGACAGGTTAACTGGAGCCACGAGGTTGACCTCCTTCTCTTTTGCAGGTGGGATGCTCTCCTTTGTTAGCTTTCTTCCTCCTCCTTGTTTCCCAAACAGTCACAGGCAACCCAGGGAACTGCCTTTTAGATGCACTTTAAAGCCTCTGTGGCTGATTGATTCTGGAAGTCTTAGGAAGCTCCTTATTTTTCCACTTTATCTAAAAAGCTTCATCAGGCTTAAGAGAAAGCACAGGGAATTATTGTGCAAGAGATCTGATCTGCGTCACAGTCCTGCACCTGGAAGCACAGGCCTAAACCACCTGTACAACACATATACACGAGGCTTCCCTTCCCGTTGGTGCCAAGGCATCCACAAAATTACACGTTGGTTTCAGAACTCCCTGACGTGCGCGTCCAGCCGCAGCAGCGGGACACAAACAAAGCCAGCGCGTACGCACGCCCGCGTATGTGCGCACACACACACGCAAAATACACGTGCACACCCTTGTGTGCAAATTATCTGTCTTCCGTTTGTATTTAGCTTGGCTGCACAGCCTGCTCTCCGTGGGCTCGGCCAGTAGATATCCAGGCGAAGATAAACACCAGACAGCTGCTGGGAGCCAGAGATATTTTGGTGATTAACAGCTGTGTGGGGCTATACAAGAGAGACCCCCCCGACCTCTGCGATCCCTCCAGAACAAGCTGTTTCATTTCAGATTTCTGTTTGTCAGGCAAAGGCTGTAAGTGATCAGAGGAGATTCTCTGCGAAAGTCACAGGTGGGAAACCTGGTGAGGAGAAGCTGTTGCCCAAACCCCCATCCCTTCCCTGGCACGCTGGCTGTGGCAGCCGACGTTGGCTTTGCCCAGCGCCTCTTGCGCAGCACTTGCACCCACAACTGCAAAAATTCAATTTTATTTCAAGGTTTCTTGAATCCATGAAGCAAGAGCAAAAAGCTTCCAGTGAAGCCTGTTCTTATGGCATTTATCACTGAATCCCAGAATCATTCAGGCTGGAAAAGCCCCTCGGGATCATCGAGTCCAACCCTCAGCCCCACTCTACAAAGTTCTCCCCTACCCCACATCCCCCACAGCTCATCCCAACGGCCCTTAAACCCCCCCAGGGATGGGGACTCCCCCCCTCCCTGGGCAGCCTGTTCCACTCTCTGACCACTGGGAAAATCTTTTCCTAATGTCCAGTCTGAACTTCCCTGCAGTTTAAATGCAATAACCAAACACTTCAGAAGAAGGTCTTGCAAGTGCTTCACTTTGAGCTCCTTGCAAATGGGCTCTTCTCTTCTAGTACAGGCATGCAGACAGTCTTGCCCTGGAAGCTGGGAAAAGGAGACAGACATGGACTTTGGAATAAGAACAGATCTGATAACATAGGGAAGACAAAAGAAATATTATTGTCCCTTCCTACCAAGAGGGAACAAGATGCATAATGACTGTAGGTGATCATTTCCAAGGAGCATAAGCAAATTCCCAGCCTGACTTTCCTGGTTAGAAAGGGGAGCCGCAGCCACGGCAGGACTGCTGAATGGAAATCCATCCCGAGCAGCAGCAGCCTAGAATGCCTTACACACAACTGCAGAGCCAAAGGTGTTTTGACAGAGGAAAGGGGCGAAAAGTGGGAAGTTGCTCACAATGCGACTATAAAAACAAAGTCTAGGGATTAGTTAATAATGTGTGGTCTGAGAAAACAAACACATCTCCCCATAAAGACCCTAGTTCAAATAAACTGGTGCTGTTGTCATTAAAACCCACCATCTGCATGTCTGTTTTCCACTGGGTCTAGTGTGAAATTTAAAGGGACCACTGCACGGAGAAATAGTCCCTCCACAACATCCTTTGGGGCACTTCAAAATCCAGATGTGGCTGAAAGACACCGTGACTTGGACTCATCCCTGCACAGCGTTTGCGTTGAAACTAAACATATATATCTAGATACAAGTCCTTAAGCTTTTATGCAAGGAAGCCTAAGTTGATGGCAACAGATGCTTGGCTTCAAAACGATGAAGCCCGCAGACCCGGAAAAGCCAGTAAATGTAGGTGTGGGGAAAGGTGGATGGTTGTGGCCAAGGCGATCGCATGCCCCATGGAGCTCGCACTTGCTTTCCCTCTCTGGTCTCCGCTCCCTCCCTGCGGTACAATAGGTGAAGCCCTGGGCCTAAGAAACCAGGGCTGGTACTAACGCCCCCTGAGCTCGGTGGGGGAGTGGAGACCTCCCTGGCTCTGCTCAGGTTGCCTGTTCATGCCTGATTGCAGCTCATCAAGGCCCAAAGTCTAATAATGAAACAACCGAGGCCGAGAGCTCCCTCTGACAGCTTAACTGATGGTTGTAATTAGGGACTAGCCCACACAGCTTTTCATTAGTGCGCCGTGCAGCCCAAGACTTATTATGACTGTTGTGGAAAGACGATGCTTCACGTCCAAGAAAAAGGCATCAAGGCCCGCAACCTTCAGGGAAAAGGGGAGCAGAAAGGCTTGGTGCAAACAGGGAGCCCTCTGTGCTCTTACGGATTTGTAGACAGCCATCAGTGTGCATTTTCAGTGTAGAGCAGTTTCCTTTACCCAGAGTTTTAATTCCAGGTACATCCAAGCACATTTTTATTTCATTGCATGTGGCGGATTCATCATTTTTAAAGCTTCTGTGGCACCCCGACTATTTCCTAGACATTGGTGACTGCAGGCAGTCTCTTGAGTCTCTCTGCTTCCTTCTCTCCAGACTATCTATGTATCCCTAGATGAGCCTGACCACCTCTTTCCTTAGTCCATGGCTCACTGGTTTTGGCCATGATTCACCTACCAGACTTCTCTGAGTTCTGGCTAAGAACTCCTGCCACAGTTGTGGTGATGCGGGTTAGCTGGGGTGTCTGTATCACTTCCTCTGT
This sequence comes from Athene cunicularia, assembly GCF_003259725.1. Lineage (NCBI taxonomy): Eukaryota > Metazoa > Chordata > Aves > Strigiformes > Strigidae > Athene > Athene cunicularia. Next base: position 2,270,261 of record NW_020799132.1, read on the forward strand.
TTTGCTTCATGAAAAATTAAAAATATTTTCTTACATAGCAAAAGACTAACCATACTAAGAAAAACACTCATTTTCGTGATGATAGGTAGAGCAGAGTCCTCTGGGGTCCCTACTTTCATCCTTTTTTTCTGTCTTTCCAAGCAGAACCTGCTTCTCTTTCCTACACTGCAAACAAGATTTTGGTTTTTGTCGTTTGATTTTGCAGCTTCAAGTTTTCTTACTCCTGGGCAATGTCTGCTCTTCTCATAGCTGTTTTATAGAAGAATTTGTGATTGTAAATGGCAAAGTGAAGGAAAAGGAAGTAAACTGGTTATTGTGCCAGAATCACTTCTGGCACTCCTCCCATTTCTATTTTCCCTTGCATTATAAAGCTGGAATAAATCAGAAGTGAGCAGTACACCAGTAAACTGACGAAAGGGGAGCAGAATCAGCACTCTGGTCCCTTGCATTGGGATGAAAAGGTGTTGTCCTATGCAGGCAACGGTTAGCCTGAATTACAAGTGGTGGGGAAGGAGAATAGACTCAGAGTGTTTATTAGCAGTCATAACCTTAATCAAATAACACTCAAGGATATGTAAAGAAATCTGTTCCACTGCAGCCTCCCAAGCCAAATAAAGGAGTAAATGGGACTTCTATCAAAAATCCCTTTTAAAATTCATGCATCTTGGGTTCTAAAAAAAATATCCCAATTTCTTGGGGAACGGCCAAAGCTCTAGAGGAGCCGCCCTAGATCAAACCAGTGGCCCATCGCGCCGAGCGTTCAGCCTCCTGCTGTAGCCAGCTCCAACACACGGGAGAAAGGTGATGCCCCAGGATGAACCTGGCCTCTTGGGCGACAGTGTCCACGTGAGGAAGGAAGAGGATGCTCTCCCCAAAGCATCTTCAGGCCTACAGGCATCTCCCAGCTCAGAGATCTTGATCTACCCATTTCATTTTGCATAGCAAGAGCCTTATTCGCTCCCTCTCCCCCATCTACCGGACTCCTTTAGTCAACGTTTACATATTATGTAGAATTACATGGGGAAAAAAAAAAAAAAAAAGAAAAGAAACAGACTCTGTGTAATAGAGGTGCATGTAAATAATCACTGGTCTAATCCCCTTTGACAATGAAAGATATCCAACCAGAAAATGTTCACGTCTGTAACTCAACCTGAAATTTAAGCACAAGGAAGTCGTGTCAAAAGGGGACTTGGGTTCCCATAAAAGCCTCTCTACTTCCAGACCCTGGGCCCCCTAGCCAAAAAAACAGAGCAAACTTCCAGACATAACATCTGAGAAGTGCAGGCCTCACAAAGGGACTTGCTAACCTCTGCCAGAGAGACAACCACCAAGAAAACAAGCAGAGCGACGGAAGCCTTCAAGCCCAGATGAAGTACCTGCCACGGAGGAGAGGCACGCTTTCCATCAGAGATCAAGCAGGCTGTGGCACATTATCCCATGGGGGCTGGCGAAAGCCCTCTCAGGGGAGTCATTTGAAACCAGACTGGACAAAGCCCTGGAGAAGATTCGTGGCTGGAGTCTGTTCTGCTCCGCTCTTGTGCAACAACCCTGAAGTTGATGCATGACAGAAGAATCTAGCTTGGGGTAGGAAGGGGAGTCCCTGGGCAGAGAGAGGTGGATTAAATAACTAAGGATACGCAGTGTGAGGCCCACCAGCATTGCATGGGCAGGACTGAAAATTTTCCTGAAAGCAGCACACATCATCTAGGGAGTGGAGGGCGAAGGAGCGGGTACTCATCTCTGTGTGAGGACGCTGGGGTTAATGCCTCCTTTGCAGTCAATGATGATGTTAAAGAAATGAAGCAATACGAGCTAAATTTAGCTCAAGACCCCTACCAAAAGCAGGGTGGACCACTGGAACATCAGCTTGTGCTCCCGTTGCCTCCATGCCCTAACAGGTCCTGCCGGTGCTGCCTCCAGTCCCTAACACTTGCACGCTGCACCCTCTGCCTGCACAGAAAGCAGCGACACCCTGACGGAAGAGAAATATTAAGAGGAAAGTGTTGGGAAAACGGGCAGGGAGCAAAGCTGCCCAACTGCAGGACTTCACGGTTTCCCCTCCTGCCGTAAGCGGTGCTGGCTGCATTTCACCTTTCTTTACCCAGAGCCTCCAGACACAAGACTCCACTGGTATTAAATTCCCACCACATGCGACAGTAACCCTCCCCCGATACACCGGGGAGTTTCTCTTTGCTGGTTGGGAATTTTCCGATGAGATGGGTTCTCATCGGAAAATGCCGATATACACTGAAATCAAAGCCCTTTGTGGGAATGTACCAGTTTCAGGGAATTTTTCATGGGAAAATTTTCTTCAAAGCCAGGCTAGAGCTTTCCGCCCGGGAGGCATGAGCGAGGGCACCCCACATCCAACATCCCCATCACCTGGCAGAGCTGGCAGCCCGCCGGGATGGAGACAGCAACTCCCTTCTCTGTATTTTCTTCTCCCCATCTCCACACCCCTCAGACCTCTCACTGTGAGGTTCATGTCTCTTCAGACTTATTTTATCCCTTATAAATGCTGTAATCCTCAGGGACACAGACCCTTCAGCCCTGGGGCAGGTCATCATCTCAGGGCACAGAGAAGGGCAGACTGGATGTGAAGCCACTTTCGCTGGCACGTGTCTCTTCTAGTTCACTTGTCCACCAGCTTTTCCTGAGGAAAGCCAAGCAGAGCCTTGGGATCACCCTGGAAACGGGCTCAAATTTGGGAGAAGCTCCCATCTGGGAGCTGGGCCCTGTCCTGCACAGAGCTCTAGCTTGCAGGGAGGTGTGGTGGCGTGGGGGGGTTCACGAGTGTCCCCCTGTCCACAGTGGTTCTGCCTCGTCCCTCGCAGGCTGCGATGGCTGAGACAACAGCACCATCTTGTGCCTCTTAGCCTGGGGAAGAAAAACTAAGGGACAGCCCCAAAGCTCCCTCTCGCGGCTCTTGCAGAGAGCAGGTCACACCAGCCTGGAGCAGATGTTTCCTTGCACACCCCTTGAGGTGCAGGGTGGAGAGGAGGGGTGAGGCCCCTGCTAAATCTCTGGTAGCTAAATCTCTACCGGACCTTGCAGCTTACCTGCTTCCCAAACCAAAGCATTTCGGAGAAACCACTCCTGGGCACGGCAGGAGATGGCACGTCGGTGCCACGTCTGTCCCCAACTCCAGCCACAGCAGCTGGGGTCCACACGAGGACATGGTGTAGGCAAAGGTTTATCCAAGGCTGGATTTGGTAGGTCACACCCGCTGCCGCAGAGCATGGTGTGTTATTATTTCGGGAGCTACCAGGTTTCACTAAATTTGTTCCCCAAAAAAATATCTGAAGGGCTGCGGTCCTTCAAAAGATGTTCAAAGCCAAGGGGAGGCGTCTCCATCTGTGACCTGCCGCTGCAGTGCTGGGGCCTGTAAAAATTAACCTTACAGGCAGTGTAACTTAAACTGCCAGCTTCTTTGGCAGCTCGAGGTTGTTTCAGGAGGATGTTTGCTGCAAATGTGCTGTCGCAACAGTGGCCACAAGGCTTTCCATACCTGCAGGTTCAAAGCTGGCACTTTTAACCAATTCGGCTCAGAGCTGGGGGGGATTTGCTCCTATGAGGTTGTCCTTATTTTTTCCCAAGTGATTTCTTCCCCTATCGCAACCACTTTTGTATTTCACATCGTGATGAAACTGGGTCCTTCTGAAGTTTTCCCCCAGAACGATCCAGAGGGCTGACAGATTGCAAAACCTCTTAGTGGTGTCTTATCTGCCAGTGCTTGTGCCGCACTCCAGGCTAAATACAGCTGCTGCCAAGCAGAAAAGATGAACTTTTTCTTAAGGACAAGGAGATCTACAGACCAAGCATAAGGAGCTTTTTTAAGAGTATTAGTAGCTTTAGGTGTAGCTTTAGCTCCATCTTTGCCACCCAAGAAATGTACTGACCAGTAGTCCTGGTCCTCGTGCTAATCTTACAGCTGGATGTTTCAGGGTACCTGCCCTGCATTCCTCTCACCCACATAGTTTTCCTCTCAAGCCACAAAAAAGAAGTGCAGTTTTCAATCCTGTTCCCCTCTTTCCCTCCATGCAATCTCACTTTTTCATTCCTAACCATTGTGCAATTGTTCTCAGCTCCTTCTCCATCCTCTGCCTCCCACAAGCACGGGGCCATGCCCACACTGCTCTCCAACTTGATGGAGACACTTCACTGAGGCTGCCAGCCAGGATCTTACCAGGCTCGACTAGCATGAACTTAGTGTCGCGAGTTAAGCTTGACTTCCCGTGTCCCTCGCCACGCACGCTGAATTTTCCAGGGAATATCACGCCTGACGGCGTGCCAGCCTTGTTGTTCGCTATCGATGAGATAATGTCTCTTAAATCTGGATCCCTGACACGAGGGTGTTCAACCCCCTTTTGTCTGTGGCTGCATTCCAATTTCAGGACAGAAATGACCAGGAGAAATATGAGAGGTTAGTGACATTTTTGGCTTGGAAATCGTCAGTCTGTCGTGGAAAGGAATGTGATCAAAAAGAGGCATCACTGGTGTTTATTTTCAAGCCCTTGATGTGTGATGCACTTTAATACACACTGTTCTAATGCAGCTTTTAGGCTTCAGGTGAACCTTATTTTTGTTGGCGGAGCATATTGGGTCAAGAACAGCCCTTAAAAGGGATCACAGCACATCGTGCCTATTTATACCCTAGACGCTGTTCTCCTCAAGACAGGAGAGCCAAGGGATGGACAGGCCCTGCCTCCTGCTTTTCCATGCAGGTGGTGGCAGGAACGTTGCCAGATGCCTTTTTTAAGGGCCTGCCTCGAGGGACAGGGGGGATTTTTCAGACGATCCATAGGGGCTGCTTTGGAGATGCACATGAATCTGGGATAAAGCTCTCAAAACATACAAGGATGTTTGTGCTGAAGTGTGTTGGAAATGACAGCCATAAGCTAGTTTATTAGAATTTGCTTGCAAGGACAAAAGGAAAAACTTAATACAGCTTGATGGCATGTATGGAGCCCAGAGCAGACTTGGTTTAATAAAAGCACATTGCCTTTTGAGACAGTGATGAAGCACAGTGCTGGGAAGGCTCTTTATCAGTCAGTCACACTGGGAAAGCTTCAGTCGCTTCATCTTCATCCCTTCCTCACAAAAGGAGCAATGAGAAGCAATCTCCATCCTCTCAGAGTCATTCAATTGTTCCGACAACTCTTTTTCTAGAGAAACTACTTCCTCTCCCAAGGCCACATCCAGAGGGGCACAGGAGGTAATCTGGGGGAGAGATAAAGCGTGCTATTTGTGTGCTGGTGTTTGCAGCACGAGCGTGTTGGAGATGAGGGAGGAATCAAAGAATTTTTATTGGCCTAATCAGACAAAAATGTTGACGAGGTCCCTTCCGGCGCAGGAGCACTCTCCTGTCGCACAAACAAATTTCTCCAGCGGCCCTGACTGTACGGGCAGCAGATAACATCAGAGCATCTGTCAAGAAGAGAAGATTACTGACTGCTAACGCTCTAAAAGGCCTCGGTCCCCGCAGCGGCTGTGAACATGAGTAAACTAGAGAATATGTTGCAGAAAGACCATCCAGCAGCATTTCTGCAACAACAACAACAACAAAAAGTCACAAACACTATCATCTAGCTGCCAGTGGGAAGAAAGCTCAGCTGTGTCAGGAGCAGGCCGTCCTGTGCTGGCCATGCACTGAAAGGATGAGCCACCAACCTGACAACCTGATCTTAAGTAGTACAAGCTCAGCTTCCACGGCTCTTTCTCACCATCCTATATGGCGATAGCTCCCGAGGCACCCAGAAACGGCATCAATTGTCCAAGGGGACGCAGCTCACAGCTGCCCTTACGGCGCTGTGCACGTCACCACCTTGCAGCAATCAAGTGAAGCTATTAAATATCAAGTACTTCCCATGAAGTTGACGTTTTTAATCCCCGCACTGCCTTCTCTTTTCACACACTGGTGGCTGGGGCCTTTCCCCACTGCGAGGGGCTTTCCCCCCCCTCCCCATTTCTCCAGGCTTATTGCTCCCTCCCACTCGCAGCTGAGAATTAAAAGACATAATAAAGAACTCTTGAACGGGAGGGGGAGCGTCTGGTGGGGGGAAAATAAAAAAATAATAAAAAAAAAAGCAGGTCCCTTGTTTGAGCCCGGGATTCATCTGCCTCTCCCTGCGGAGATAAAGAGGCCCTTTCACCCCAGCAACCAGAAGGTTGAAGCTGGATATGTGCTTACCAGCACGGCCGTGGCTGGGAGCTGCCAGCCTGGGGTCTGACGGCGGTGACATTTCTCCCTCAGATTAGATGGTAACGGTGCAAAAACGCATTAGAGTTGCTGGGGAGACTGCCCCTTCATAAGGCTGCACGCTTGGGAGCGAGCCGCTGTAGCTATGAAACCGGGCCACGGCGTGGCTTCAGCCCCTTTCTGCAGATTAAGGTTAATAAGAGCCTCCCCAGCCTGCCATGCCCACCGCGCTCTCCCAGCAGAGAGCAGACCGGACGGAGGTGGGAGCCCAGCGTCAATAATATCCCCACCGGCGAGCGCGCTGTGCCCCCGCTTTTGTTCTCCGCTTCTGCCCAGTGATTTTCATTACAAATATCCTCTTATCATGCACACATGGGGGGAGAGAATAGGGGAACCGGGCCCACACAAAGAGAAAGAAAAGGCTGCTTGCTAGAAAACCAGTAATTACAGGGCTCGGGCTTTCCCCACGGAGGATTCATATGGATTCGACATGGCAGCGTTTCACACGTACGGCCCCTCCAGGGGCAAGCTCCCGTTTCGATTTCATTATCGGCAAGCTGGGCTGCCAGGGGAACTTTTGCCCCGAAATGAGTTTGCAAAAGGGGACAGTTGCACTTCTTTTATTATTTGCTTTGAAAGCAATTTCACCGCTGCCCCCAGAAGCCTCTGCGTTGGCTTGGGCGCGCGATGGGAGAGCACAAATGCCATGAGTTGGTTTGTCATCGCAGCGCTGCTGCTGCCCCTAAGCACGGGAAATCTTCTATATGATCACCACCTATTTTAGCAAAATATGGAGGTGTTGAATCAACCCTTCAAATGTCTCCTAACCCCACACGTGACTTGCGAAGGCTCTCAAGGTGCTTATAAAGAGACGCAAATTCTCCGTTTCTCCTTTTACAAGGGAGGTAAAACATAACTCGTGTATAAATGGATGCAAGTAAAGCCTTGCAGGACTGAAACTTGACCTTTTTTACTTCCTTGCCACAGGTTGTGTGTGATTTTCTTCAGCTCAAGATGAACGGGTTAGCAGAGCACCCAGAGCTTTGCAGTGCTAGGACATCAGCACAGCTCTGGGTCAGCTTATCAACCCGATTTTACAGCTGGGTGAAACGATGGCTCAAAACAACCAGGACAAGGTCATGCTGGAGGTCTGAGAGAAGAGGAACCCAAACTGCCTCCTCTTTGCTCAAAAAGCTTGTTAGCAACAGACACCTCTCCCAGTCAGTAATGCATCCTTGCATGTTGTACACAAACCTGAAAGGGGACCTGTTTGGGGTAATTTTACACCATTTCTCTGGGGAATGTGTCTTGGGGCCAGTTTTTCACCTTCCTTAGTGCTTTGCCAAGAACTCTGGGACATTTGTAGGACACCTCGCAGTGGCAGAACTGATGACGAGAGCCAGAAAACTCTGTAGGAAAGATGTTTCTGCCATTAGTGCACACGCTTTTAGGCAAGCTATGCCGACCCTTTGTGTTTTTATGATGTGTACAAGACAAGGACCAGCACATTAACCCACTCTGAAATCTCAGAGGTGAGGTACAATCGTTTGATGACAAATACTAAGAAACGTGCTATCAGGGACAGAGCCCCATAGTGTAGGAGTCACTCCTGTCCCTGCAAGCTCACAAACTCAACATCTACCTGCATACTTCTAGGTGCCTGGATCTGTTATTCTTGGGCCAAATGCGAGGAGTGGAGTTGGACTGTAACTTAGGTTTCAGGTAACTCTGATCTGCTACTAAAAATGAGTCCCAGGTTTACACTTCGGCTCCTCGTAAAGACAGGACCATTTGCAAAACTCAGACCCAAGCCCGGCCTTTGGTTTCCAAACATGCTGAATTTTGCTTTGGTTCTGTCTCATAATTCCCATCGTCTTTTCTTTCTCTCCTTATTTACTTGTTAATTTCCTGCACCTCGAGCCCTGCTGAGACCAGCCTCTGCCTACATGGGATTGCTCGCTCCAGCCCTTCCCTCTTCAGGGAAAGGTCAGGAACGGAGGTTTAGTGTGCCGAGAAGAAAGGCAGCAGCAGACAGACAGAGAGCACTCATAAAGATCTGTCTGTGAGCCTCTCTGAGAAAATGTCAGGTTGGGGAGGCTATAATAGCTTTAATCTGCAGTACAAGGGGATTAAAAGACTCGTTCTCACAGGACAAAAGAAAAAGGAGCAGAGCGGAAGGAGCGGAACAAGGAGAGAATGAAGGCTGCAAGGGGAGGAAGGGAGAAAGTTAAAGAGCTCAACTATAAAGAGCATCGGGATTTAAAGAGCTCCGTCTTCTAGCGTAATAAATGTGAAGTGGCCTGCATGCAAAAGGGGCTTTAGCCAATGGCTTTGCTTTTGCTTTTTCACACTAAGCACACACACTCCAGCCTTCTTCAATCAAGGCAACTTGTTATGTTTGGCTTTGTTGATTTTCAGGGGCAAAGGAGGAGGAGGAGGAAACAGAAGGTTAATGAGGCTCTCCCAGATGCGACACTCAAGAGAAGCTGGTGGGCATTATATTTTTTAAACAGTGGTTTATGGTCTTTGATCCTCACCCCTGCTGTCCCTCCTCCAGCACGTCCCTCAAACCCCCCTTGTCCTCGAGGGCCGTGGAAGAGCAAAGGGGCCTGGGAACAGGAAGGAAGTACATGGAATTGCAGGACACTCTCCTCAAGTACTGCTTGAGCGACCTTTTCAGCCGCTCAGCAAGGCCAGGAGATGAAGAGAGAGTAATTGAAAAGGGTAAGGAAAGAAGGCAACTTTAAATACTTTTCGAAGGGGAAAAAACCCAATGCTTCAATTGCAGGAGATGCAAGGGCCAGCCAGCCACCAACATGGACAAGCAAGCTGCACTCCAAAAGGGAAACCAGGGACTCAAAGGCAGCTTTTAGCATCGCTCAAGTACTGCAGGAAATGGTTTCTTAGGGCTGGATGCTAACCTCAAATCAAGGCAGGACTGCTCCACTAGATTAGCAAGGAGGTTTGGATGTGTTTATATTAAGACACTGCCAATACTCTCCTCGAAGACAAGAGGATGCTACCCCAACCTGAAAGGAACAACATACTTTAGTCTTCAAAATCTTTGGAGAAATGGCAGCGGGAAGGTAAGCCAAGCACACAAGAGTGCTGAATTTCCTCCCATTGCCTAAGGCACTCACATGCCTGAAGCACTCTGAGAAGAGAGGAAGTGGGCTTCTAGCAGTCCACTGTGTTAAACACGACTGCAACACTTGCTCTGATCTTTCATGACACCCATCTTCCCAGCTTAGCAGGCTTACAAGTCAGGAGAGATGCTCCAGGACACCACCAGGCACACTCAAAGGTCTAAGGCAGGTTCTCTTGACTATTTTAGCGGCTCAGCATAGTGCTGGGGGCTGGCTAGTGCTCTATGCACAAGTTGTACACGGAGGGAAAAAAAATAAAAAGATATTGTAACATAATAAGCAAATTCCAGACAGGAATTAGAGTATAGCATATCCAGTGGAGACAGGGGGCTGGAGTGGCATTAAGGTAGGAAGAATATAATTACCTGAACTGGACTGTGGCCAGGATAATGGTATTAATTTATTTCAAGCAAGCCAGAAGTGCCAAAACCTGGATTTTACATTTAAATCTAGAAGATGGCAAATCACAGCATCTCGATTCCATTCTTCCAGCGTTCGGCTGGAAGGAAAGATCTCCTGAGGGGTTCACACCCTTAACACCTACTGCCTGTGGCCATCATGGGAGAGCTCACCCTCAGCTCCCTTTGGGAAGCCCTGTGGATGCTCTGCTACAAGGCAGATCACCAAAGCCACGCCTGCACTTTGCAGTACAAAAAACCCATCATCCCGCTCCCCATAACTCACTCACAGGCAATAAAGCCACACTCAGTCACAAATCTAGTCACAAGCTCTCTTGAGCGCAGCCCCTAGTTCGATCTGGTATTAATTATCCACTGTTCTGCAGAGATAAATGCTTAATCCTCTGGCTGTTGACCCTGGAAATGGACCAATCTACCCTGGGGTGGATATTATACAGGGGAACTTGGCTTCAGCTATGATCCCTGCATCATGTGCTGTACAAATGTTTGCTGGCTTGTAGGTAATGGATTTCATAGGGTGTATGGGATCTTTCCATGGCAGAGCTAATCCAGAATAATACATGACTCAAACATTCATTGTATCAGGTTTTTCTTCCTCCCTCTATTTTTTTTTTCTTTGACGTAATATTTCAAATTTCATGTGGAATTTCTTAATTTTCAGACATTCTCTATTTCCTTACAGCTTACCAGCCTTTCTCCTCCAGGACCGATATCGAGGTGAACTTCCTAAGCAGCAGTGCCCAAGGGATGTGGAGATGGGTCTGCACAACCCCTGCTTCTCTCGCTTTCACTTTCTTCCAGAAGAAAGGCCAAAGATCCCCATATTGCTTCTCTGGTTTCACACTCACTGGAAAGCCTAAACCGAGAAGTTTCCTTGTCAGGAAGAAAGACGCAAAGCTGATGTTCCCACAGATGGGAAAACTGTTCCTATTTCTGACCAAGCTGCTAAGAACTTTGGTCTTTCCCATGTCTGAGCAGTCCCATTAATGCCACCGTGGGCCAGAAGGACCCACTGCCACCAGCCAGGTGTTTCAGGACACCCAGGGAGATGCCTGCTTCCCCCTTCCCACTCCTACCTGGGCTTTCTTGCCTCTCCCCTACTTGCTCTTCCCTTCCCAAGGGCTGACTTACAGGCAGCTCCTGGCAAAGGTGAATTTTAAACCCAAGCACAGAAACAAGTTTGACACAGAATATTATTGTACATGGAGTCAGAACAGAAGTCACAAGTGCTTGGGAGCAGCGTTTTGCTCCCCATTTAACAAAACAGGTTTCAAGACAGCACTTTTCTACACTGACTGGAGTAGCTGCACCCACAAATAGCTGATACAAAGGTTTGAATACAGCAAATACAACAGGGAGTCAGTGTGCACTGGCACTCTTCTTCCCTGAAAAAACAATTAAAAAACTAGCTCTGGTTCAACACAACTGTTTAGCTTACGGTGGTGCCTCGAGGCTCTGTACCACTGCACACATGTGTTGTACACACACACACACACACACACACGAGCAGCCCCTGCTTGCAGTCTAACTAGCCAGCACTGGGGGAAACTGAGGCAGGGGGAGATGAAACGCTTTCCTCAGTGCAGTCAGGAAGCGACGGGCTGGAAGCAGATTCCATCTATCCAGTAGGACCTCGAGAGCTGAGCACCCACCTGAAGCATGTACTGCCTTGTAGCTAATATGATAGAATCCTGCAGCTTCTTCTTGAGATCAAATCTGGCTGCTGTTACCACCCTCCCTTTAGAAATAGGTGGCTAGAGCCTTCTGCACGAATTCCTGCAGAGAAAGGGAGCTTGCTGAGAGCATGACACACACAGAGCTAGTTAAAGTTTTTTTGTTGGCTTTGTTTGCTGTACCAAAGCAGTATTTCTAGTCTTAGTCCAATGGAAATAAACTCTCAGCCCACCTGAATGCAGAAGTTTGCCTTTGCCACCGTCATGCTTAGTTTAATCTGAAAATTACAGTGAGGCAAAGAACTTGGGATAGAAAAAAGCTGAGCTTTTTATTGGATTTTGTATTCCTTAACAACGAGATACAGAGAGGGGCTACTTGTTCCTATGCTGTTCCTGGGCAGCTTCACCTCAGCTGTGAGAATGGACTAAGAACTAGGAAGGAGAGAATGGGAGTTTGAAGCCCAGCCAGTAAGAGCATGAGAAAGGGCTCTGGCAACCCTGGTTTCTGTTTTCCTCACTCTAAGAAAAGAAAAGGGGTTGTGGAGATTAAAACAAAGATCTTGCAATCCTAACTCCCGGGGTCTGCTCCCAACTCCGCCACTGACTTCAGAGCACATGTGAGTAAACCTACTTCATCACTCTCTGCCCCAGTGCCTCCCACATAAACTCGGAGAAGATGTTGCTGCTTCGCCACGTGAGCGAGTCTGCACAGCGCAGGCTGCGGGGCCCCTGGGTGAAAGGTGCAGATCAAGCAGTTGTCTGGTACAACCCCAAATCAGGGTTGCGCCATCCCAGCGAAGCGCCAGCTCTCAAGTTATGCTCCTCGGAGCCCGCCAGCAGAAATCGCAAATTACTTCCATCAGGAGGACTGAATACTGAGTCATTTGCATAATGCCAGAGGTCAGGGTTAAGGGCAGGGATGCTCGGGCTTCCTGGCAAAGGAGAAACGTAAGCTCGTCCTTCCAACGTCACATCCAGTGTCTGTAAGGACTGTGCTAGACCTCTGCCCTCACGTGGAGCTGGCAGCATGTATTTTTCAGTCCATCTCTGAAGGATCCTTTTCAACACTCTCTTAATGACATCCCTAATCAATGACAGACTCCAATCTTGTGCTCCAAACCCATAAAATTAATAAGGAAGCGATAGCAAGCGCACGTACCAAGAGCATGTGGGAACCCACCGAACACAACAGGGCTATGCTGCACCAACCCTGGCTGATGGCTCCTTCTGCTCCTCAAGGCAAGAGATGTAGTAAATGGAAGTAGTACGAAAAAGAAGGGAAACAGGAGCCTGGCAGTGAGACAGGGGGAAGCGGCTGCTTCAAGCAGATATTGTGCTTAAGGACATATGGGAGTCCTGCTTCCCAACCTGCTGCTTGGCCTTTTGGGATTATCCCACCTGGAGCATTCTCCAATGCTTTGCCTAACCTACTCTTAAGCTACTTAATGCACCTGCTCCCTCCTTTTCCAAGCAGGTGGTAAGTCTGCCATCTCAAAAGCATCACGGCTGAGAAATGGCTCTGGTAAGCGACGCAAAACCTCTTTGCTTCATTACATTGGATTCTGCCTCATCTCAGGATGCCCTTAGAGCTCCCTAAAAATACACTTGCTGACAGCAAGCTAATCCTTCCCTGTATTTTTCACACAATACACGCACACAAACAGAAACATGAAGAAGCACACAAGAAGCTGTGCGTCCATTATTAAGCAGCTGGAAAGAGCAGAGTCTGCTTTCAGCAGTACGCACGCTGGAGTTACACGGCCTTCTCTCCACACATGCCAGTATCCAGCAGAGAGTATCCAACTCCAAGAAGCAGCAGGCCATACGAAATGCACCATTTGGTACTGCAACATGGACGCTAGCTGGGACCCTGCACGATTCCCTCTTGCGAGGTCTCCTCTTCGAAGCACTTTAATGTGTAGACAACGCCAGGAGCAGTATCGCCTTGATCAGCAAAGCCCAGTGCTGGCCAGTTCATATTTCTCCCAGGAAATACACCAAAACAGGGCACTGAACTGGTGTGCTAGTGCATATTCTCCATGTCCATATCCTCCATGTCCATTTTCCCCCATCACAAACCTGTCAGCTGGGCAGCCCAAGCTTGCAAATCCACACAAGTCTTGGATAACCTGGAAAAGCAGCTGCCAAATCGATATGCCATTCTGTGCTGAGTGGCACTGGGCATCGTGACCTGACAAGCTTTCGAGAGCCCTCTGCACATAGCTGTTGCAAGAGCAGGCAGAGCAAACCAAAGCATGGTGACAACAGAGCTAAGGACGTGCTTTCATGCCTGTCACCATGGTCTAACCCGCTGGCTGTCCATGACACGTGGCTGGTGTTCCTCTTCCAGAGCTTGCTGTGACAAGCACTTTTCTGTGGGAGCTGATTTACTTGCCCTGTGTCACACGTGGGTCAGTTCCTTTCCTCCAGTGCCTTTCAGGTGACAGTGTCTGGGACTAAAACGTGACTCAGCAGGCAAAATACATGGTAATCCTAAAGTCCAGCTAAGCTACCACTCCTCTTTAGTCTGGGGACAATTCTCTTTTCCAGGACCACAGTCTATCCTACTTGCATCCTGCTGCTCGGGCACCAAAAAACGCCACAACAAGACCAAGTCAGAGCAGTGGCAGCGTGAAGCAGCTTATCCTCGTCCCTAAAAATGACAGCAGGTTTGATTTCTGCCCTGCTTTTGACCTCGCAGTTAGGTGGGATGATCCCTGATGCTGACTTCAGGGCTATCCCCACATCTCCGTGCTCTGTTCTCTCCCTGTTTTTCTTCTGGTAAAATGGATGGTGCGGCGTAGGCACAGAGCAAGCTGCTTAAAGAGCAGGGACAGCATTTGGTCCTCCCTTCACCTGTCCTGGAGAAACATCTACCCACAAGACACCGTTGCACCAAGTCTCTGCATGCCAGTGCCAGGTGGGGCCTGAGGCCACAAAAGCAAATCTGTGCTGTCTGCCTTTAGATGCTAAAGATGGTCAGAAACATGGGGCAAGACAGCGGGGGTTGTGGGCAGCCTGCATATCCTTCTCCAGCTGTCCAGCTCAGCAGAGGCCTGGCATCTTCATTCCAGGCTCTCCATCAGGTCAGCAACGGAACAGGCGCTACACAGCAGAAAAGCATCTTCAGCCCCTGACACTGGGTTTAATCCGTCACCCAGCCAAAACAGAGAAGCCTGGAAGCAGCCTCATTTAGCACTGGTTGGAAAAATTCTTTACAAGAAGCTCTCAGACATGTTCAGTAAACACTGAAAATCAAATCATCCCATGCCTGTGGCTGCTTCTCTCCTCCACCGCTGGCTACCCCAGCCCTGGTTAATGTGCCGCAACGCCTGCTCTGTCCAGGCCACTAGACGCAGATGGCGCGACAGCTGCAGTCCCGAGCTCATCGCTGGAGCCCTTCAGCACCAAGAACTCCAGCAGAATGTCCAAGAGGCAGAAAACCAGGTGCCTGAAATGGAGAGAAGACAAAGCTTAGGCTGGTCAGGGCACAGCGGAGCTGGGAGATCAGTTCCAGACATGCAGAAGCCAAAGCTCACACAAAGAAAAAGGATTCTGACTGCCCTCAAAAAAAAGATCTCGTACCCTAGAAGAAATGTTTTAAGGGATGGTTCAGGTTTTTTTCCACCCCCCAAACCAGTGGGTGTTTGAAGCTGCTGACCAGCACAGAAAACACAAATGTATCTCCTGGAATGAGGTGGCACATGCATTTCTCTGCAGTTAATCACAAAAACGTTGCCTTCCAAATGCACAGCAATGGTTGTACAGAAAAACACTGGCTATATGCAGCTCCCTGAGCTCTTCTAAAAACAACAAACTAAGCCAGGATTTGTCTTATTTCTGCTGACAGTCCCCTGACATTCACAATCTAAGCAGGCCCAACAACATAATTAACAAGACTGGTTCAATAATCTCCAGCCAGACCGAGGTCCTAGACGTGCACCTTCATAATAAGCAAGCCAGATGCCCTGTGATAGTATAACTCCAGGATAATTATCCAGATATGTTCTGTGCCAAGAAACTGGCAGTGTGAATCTCACAGCGAAGCCCTGAGAGTAGCTTATAGACCCCACTGCAAAGGCTACTGGGGTAAAGAGACTATAATCCATGTACCTGTTTATCACAGGCTGGGCCAGGGACTCCAGTACCAGGTTCCAGCTCATCCGACATTTACTGGTTCCAAGGATTTCTTGGACCACATCTGTCAAGGTCAGAGACAAAGCTTTAGGAACTGCACATTTCCACGGTAGTAAAACAGGGCCAGGCTGCTGCTGGTGGGTACTAAATCAAAGTTTGTGATGGGGCTCTGAGCCTGAGGCACCTCGTGCCCAACATTACCATGACAGAAAACAGCCAGGGACAGGACTAAATGCCAGAAAAGCATTCCAGGCTGGAAGGGCACAGACTGGTAGAACTTCTGCATCCCCAAAGGATAGTAAAGGCCACTTACACTGCAGCAAGGAGTTAAAAGTTCACACTGCACTCACACGGATTAGGCAGCAGCAGCTTTAATGCCAAAGGTCCCTGTGTCAAACTTCAAGAGAGGGAAATCCAGTGCAGCTGGGCTTATGATTGCAGCCCGGTGGAAAAGCCACAGGCTTTGCTTTATGGCTCTTCTCAGCAATGGCACCCTCTGGCAGCAGCTGGGAGCACGGCATGGCACTGGCTTTCCTAAGCTCTACCTTGTTGAAACTGGCTCAGCAGGAACTGCACCACCAGCACTAAGCACAGAGTACGTGGCCCTCTGTGTCTGGGAATCACCAAGATGTGTGGCCTTTCTCCCTGAGCTGTGCTGCTCCCCAAATGCTTATGCAAACTATCTAGAACTGGGAAATGTGGGGTTTTTTTTGCTTGCAGGAAACCATTCAAATCTCAAAGGTCAGGAACGTTTCTCAGTGCCTTGGCACAGGCAGGCTCCATCTCTGGGTTTAACCACATTTCCAGAGATGCCAACGACCTGGAGGGTTCCTCAGCCTCCCCCCACCACTGGTCCTTTCTGAAGGAGCTGACACATCTCTGGGGCATACTTACTAGGCAAGATCCCCATCAGGCTCTGCAGGGCCTGCTCTGCTGCTGCTTTCTTCTGTTCCTCTGTCCTGGCTGGTTTAGGCACTGCTGGTAAAACTCCTCCAGGCCAGATGGATTCCTGTAACAACTGGAGGTATTGGACCCAACGCTGGGTGCAGGTCAGGTTAACCACCTGGACTTCCAGCCACCTGTGAGCACAGGGAGAGAGAAAGGTCAGGAAAAGTCAGGCTTGGTACCAAATCACGAACTTTCCACCAACCAGAGGCCCTGGAGAGAGAAATCAGCTTGCTGGGTGAATTATGCAGTTCCCAAGTCTGTACGTTAAACACTTTCACAAGTATTAATTAGCTGAGATTCCCCGTACACCAGAAGTATGTAAATGTCCCCCCACCTTATAGAGAGAGACACTAACGCAAAGTCACGGTGGAAAAGCAAAAGCCATGAGAAGCTCCATTGCCCCACTGCCCACAGGAAACCAGTTGAGTAACTGGTCCCTAAAGGGAGCACAGCTAAGGGATATGACTGGCCTTAAACTCTTAAGTTATGTCCACACACAAGATGAGAGAGATGAGAAAGAGCTGGGAGAACCCCCAAAATTGCTGTTTTAACTCTAAAACAAGCCTGTGACTGACTGGAAGGACACGAGGGTGGTCTGGTAACCAGTTCTCCTCTCATCAGTCCCTCTGCTACCGAAAGAGTCAAGAGTGTCTCGCCTGCAGACCCAAGCACACGCTCCCAGGATGGCAAGGCACAACTATCCTGCTGCTTCACACTCCTCTCATCCCCCCGCTTCCCTGCTGTCCAGCCCTGCTCCATCCACTGGTGGCAGGCAATGAAATCATCACTGCTCCCATCCAAAACTCCGCGCTGCACGTCTATTAAAAGGCAAGTTAGATACCTGCCAAACAAAACTGCCGGTCAGCCCTCCCGCTGGGCCAAAACCGTGCCCTTTACACGGTAACAACCTGCAAATCCTGAGGCCGAGGGAACGCTGCTCCACATTAGGGCTCAGAGGCGTCTGCAGCTTGCCCAGGGGGAGATGTGTCTGCACCACCCAAGCGCTGGCCAGGGAAAGTTTCTAAATCAATCAGGGGGACCCTCTTTCCCAGGCATGAAATCACTTCCCCGTGTAATAGCAAAAGCCACAGCTGTCAGTCAAAACTCGCCACTGCTTAAAATCTTTCACCCCAGAATAAGGAGAGGCCAAATCCCTGACACCACAGGGGCCAACAGGAGGGTCCCCAGTGACTGAACAAGACTGGGACTCGGTGGCCCCGCTGCCGCCGTCCTCATCAGCGCGAGGGCCCGGAGCAAAGAGGGAGCATCAGCACGGGGTTGGGTAGGGAGAAGACTTGTGATTTTGCCAGTACTTCAAGAGTCCCAGAGGAGAAGAGTCCACAAGCAGGGCCAGGAGACCCGTTCCTCTTGGCAGCTGGTGTTCGTGCTTGCAATTCCGTCACCACTACGCCCCGGCAGCTCATAGTACATCCAAGAGCTTGGGCCCTGCCAAGGCAAACTTTATTTAACCTGCGCTCTGCCAGACTGTCTGCATTCTTCTCAGGCGAGGCATTCGGGCCAAGGGCGTCTTTCCCCATGCAACACGAGCGGAGAGCTGGGAATAGCAACACCTAAAGGTAACCAGGGGCAAAGGAACAGCAGGTAGACAACACCACGACCAGGGCTGCCACACGATGCTCCCTTCTTCAGCACAAAATGAGGTGTCTAGCTGCAGGTCATGAAGGATGCACACCTAGGAAATGTCAACTGCAAAAGCAAAGGCCATTAAAAAACCTGAGAATGAAGCCTTGGTACAGCTGTAAGGCCTGTTATGTCTCAGAGCACAGGTAGCGCTCCTGCGGATCCCAGAACGGCACTGGAAATGGGGAAGCAGCCTTTATGGTCAGCCTTGCCAGGGACCCCGAGTACTGGTGTTGCTACAAGATAGTGCCAGAGATCCAAAGTGTAGCTTCTACCTGTCTTAGAGGACAAAATGTCACAGCACAGTCTTGCCTGGGAAAAGGCCATGTTTGAAATACACCTGCTTAAAAGGGTTTTTATCTCCAGCTATCAGTAGAGTTTAACAACCTGGATTATGTTAAACCCTCCAGACATCCCCAACCAAATTAAAGTGTTAAACTGTGGCTCCTCTAGGGGTAAGAGCCTTCATTAACATGTTTTTTCATTAATGTGTTTTCTTATGCAACCTGCTTTCCTAAATGAGAAAACATTTGACAAGCAACAGAAGTGCAGAGACTTGGGGACAGAGATGCAAACAGCACAACCCCGCATCTAGGGAGATCAGACTGAATGTTAACTTGAAGTTCATTTCAGCAACAGCCACTTACCATCCTTTAAAAGCTTGCAGAAAGCAAAGAATAAGTTTTCCTTTTCTTAGGAATGTTCCTAAAATAGCAAAAAAACCCCAAATCAAGCAAATAGTGAGCAGAGTGAAAGCTGAATTTAAGAGAATACAGCACATGTTTCCAGACAGCTGACCAAGAACTGACGAATGCTGGAAGGCCCCGTACAAACAACCTATCATTTCTATCTCATTTATTTCCATAAAGCCACCAGAACTAGGCAAGGAGGCCTAGAGGTAACACCTATAAATCTGATCACACGTGCACGCGCCGCAATTATGCAAGTGCTTACGGGTCTTAGTTCCCACAGTTGCAAAACGCCACTGATGGATTGTTCACTCTGCCTGGCAGCTCGCTGCCTTCCACTTCGGGAAGCAAAGGGCAGGATCGGAGAATGGCTCCGTTGGTTTTGCCCCACCTGTGCCACAGAAGCTCCTAAGAAGATGACAATTTGCCCGATCGCATGGTGCTCAGATGGCAGGATGCTCACTGCTAGGAAAGGGGGAAGAGGCACCACAAAGTAGACAAAAAGAAAAAACTAGACAGGAAAGGGGATGAGAAAGAAGAAGGAGAAACCAAAGCGGGGTAAAAACAGTAGGAAGACTAAAATCACTGTGCTCTGGGTTCCCTTTTGTCCGTCTGTCAGTGCGTGGCCCCATCCCAAAAGCACTGGGAAGAGAGGAACTGTCAAGACTGGTCCATCTGGCTCAGCATCCTCCCTGGGAGAGCAGCTGATGCTCTCAGACACTTCAAAGGAAAATATCAAAACAGAGTAACCTGCCACAAAGAGTTTTCCTCCCTCCTCTCAACCCGCACGTGTTAAACTCGCCGCCAACACCTGCTCTGGGGGATGCACGCCACGTTTACACAACACACACAGGGGCACACATGAGCAACAGTTATTAAATGGCGAGGAGCAAAACCTCAGCTCTCACAAATGCACCTGCAACTCAGGGAGGGTCACACCAAGCTTTGCTGAAGAATCCCACCTGAGTAAACCCAGATTTCTAGGGCAAATTGACCTTTCCATCAGGCAGACTTGCTGCCCCAGGATCAGGAATAACACCTCACACTTCTTACACAGGAACTCCATATACGTGCTGGTCCAAAGCTGACCTTCACCAGCAGATCACAGATGATTTGTCGTACTATTAAAGGACCAAGCATTTGAGATCCATATGCCACATCGAAAGCACACACACGCCTGCTCCCAGGTAGAAATAAATCCAGCAAGAAACACAAATAGACCTAACTTTCCTTTTTTTGGATGGCTGATGAGTTACTATTTCCATTCTGCTATTTCATGAAGAAATAGCCTTAATAAGAAAGAAAGAAAAACAAACCCATCACCAAACCATCTCCTTACACTTCAGCTGAGACCAGAAATAGATAGAAAGTGACCTCCTGGGCTCAGACGTTCAAATGCTTTGATAATGCCCAATGCAGAGAGACAGACTGCAAAGGCTACTGAGTCCTGGACATTAGTCTGGAGGTGCATAATTTGCCCATGCTGTAAGGGTCCTCTGTTTGAAATAGCTGCTGATGAAGGAATGAAATGGCTGCTAAAAAAGAGCCAATTTAATGCCATGGCTTAAGCTGGAACTCCAAGGTCAGCTGAAGGGGCCCATTAAGATAGGAACGACAGAAATGCCCTGGGAATGAGAAACAAGGCCTGGGGGGTACATACCTTGGCCCTCCTCCGGCACCTAGAAGCAACAAGGGCTGCTCAGAACAGCAGCCTACAGTAAATACAAGACTATGAGTCTGCAACAGGCAAAACACAGTGTACAGACTTGGTGTTACCTGGCTCCTGAGAGCTGGATGCACTCGCTTAAGTGGCCTACCCAGAGGGTTCACCTGCAGATAGAGAGAGCTCAGCTCAGCTAGTAAAGGTTGGACAGGTTGGATTTGCTTAGTCTGGAAAACAAAGATGGACCAGGAATAGGACAAAAAGATATGGTACACTCAAACAGCTGCTAGAAGCTGGTAAACCTCTGCTCATCCATCAAGGTTAGGGCAAGAACTGATAAGTTCACTCGAGCTGAGGAAAGGTTAAGTTAAATAAGCCAATTGTAATTAAAATCTGAAGCAATAGCAGTGTAATTCCCCCAGAACTGGGGATTTTAAGGATTTAGACAAACACAAACTGGAAGCCATGTTAGGAAGATGACAAAGATGAGAAAGCCCCTATTAGTCTGCTTTAGCTGCATAAATACAAATAGCTCTGTAAATATACAAGAGCTGTGCATAACAGTAGCAAGTCCAGCTCAACATCTACTACTTTCCACCCCAGAACAAGGCCTCCATTTCCCTGAGGTCAGTTAACACAGCATGGCTAACCAGAAGCTCAAAAAAGGCCCGTGAGACCAAGGTAGTGAAAAAGATTTAAGAAAAAGGCAACATCTGGAAACACAGCACAAGGCATTCAAGCATCTGACTTACGAAATCAAGACAGGCTGGTACTTAAATCAACGGGCCATCCCTCCCTTCACAGTCCTCGTCCCCCAAATTCCTCCCCAAATCGTGCCTCAAACCACAAGAATATCCTTAACTCAAGGGCTCTGAAAGAGCAACATTTCAATGCCTTGACTGTAAACCATTTCTGAGTAAGGCTTGTAAAACCGAAGAAACAGCTGCAGTGGGCACAGTTAGAAGAATGGAAAAACACAAACTGAGAGCTTTCAGCCCCAGGCTCGGCTTTTAGCACCTGCTACTTGAGCCCAGGTCCACCTTCTTGGCACAGCCACCAGAAGAAACACGTGCAGCCGACTGCTGGCACACTCAGCTTAAAAACACCTTCAAAGCAAACCCACACTTGTCCCGGCCATCGGTAAACCCTTCGCAGAGGAAGGAAACAGGAAAGAAAAGAAAAAAAAAACAAGCCCTCATAAATCAAAGAATACGAAGCATCCTGAGTCCTTTTAAACTTCTGGCCAGACACACATGCAAAAAGTAAACTATCCTTCTCGCCTTACTGGAAATGTTCCTCTCCTGCTGCCCTATAAAAAGTTTACAATTGTATATGCTACGAACAATACGTCCTGTACCCCTGCCCCAGCACGGGGTAATGAAATGTTTGGCAGCAGCCCGGTGGCTGAGCGCCTTCTCCTCGAGCAGAGTGACTTGCATCCCCCAAGCACAGCTGCCCTGAGGGTGGTGGCACCGAAGGAACCAAGAAACAAATCAAGCTGCAGGGAGCTCACACCAGTAGCACTGGCAGTCGACATGCCTTGATTAAACTCACCGGAGTATGGCAGCAGGATT
Source organism: Athene cunicularia (assembly GCF_003259725.1). NCBI lineage: Eukaryota > Metazoa > Chordata > Aves > Strigiformes > Strigidae > Athene > Athene cunicularia. The sequence goes on from NW_020799132.1 coordinate 2,292,350, forward strand.
TTTCTACCTGCTTGACCCAAGCAGTGGGAGGTGGAGCTGGAAGAAGCCCTGCGAGAAGCAGGTATGGGGGATGTTTTACTGTTGGGCAGAGAGGAGGAAAAAAAGAGATTATTCCTCACTGCCTGTAAGCATGAAACTGCACCTCGGTGTCGGGACTGGGGGCACTGCTCTGTGCTGCTCTCTCCAAAACACACCTGCCGTAAAAAGAAATCATGTAAACACACAGGGCTCCAACTCCCAATGTCTTTGCTCCCCACTGAATTCATCAAGCTCCTCTGTTTTTTTGCTTTTCTCAAGTCAGATCTCCCTGCAACACTGTGGGGCTCGGGAAAGGGGGAGAAAGCTACATGATTTAAAAAAAAATCATCCCAAAATCCCTTGATTTTTAACAAAGCATCCCGGCTTTCGATAACATCTTCATCAAGTATTTATTGAGCCAATTAAGCTCTCAGCGGTGCCCCAGGGAGAGGCCAGGCTGTCTCAGCCAGGTCCTGCTCAGAGAAGATTGCTTCATTAGCCCACTTCAGAATCAAAATACATAAAAACACCATTAACCCTTCACGAGCCAGGGGAAAGTAAAACCAACAAGCAGATGTGATTTCCTCCCCCAATCTGTTTCTTCTTCATCTGCTCTGTTTGAAATAGGAAGTTGTTGTGGTTTGGGTTTTTTTTAAATCTAGAAAAAAAGTTGGCACATACCTCATTGCTGAAACAGAATCAAAAGGAAAAAAGAGAGATGCAGTTAAAATAATGTTGCAATTGTTATCAAAGCACAGAGTGCTTACTTCATTCTAGTGGCTGTTTTTGGAAGAATGCTGCTTCTAGAAGAGGGAAAAAAAAATTTTGTTTGGGACAGAGATTCAAAGTCAGATCCAAAATTTCCAGGTGCTTGGAGACAACTGAATCGAGGCCCATTTCCAAGCTGATTTTTATTTACTTTACATACACACAGTCCTGAAGATCGCTTTTGCTGACATACCACAGGCCTGTGATTTCTACTGCTCCTTGCAGCTACAAGACAAACGGCCAAATCCAGAGACGAGGAGGAAGATGCCATAAGATTGGTTCCCTATATACAAACTCTGTTGCTGGCTTTTAGGCCAGGGTGCACCCTTGCAGCGCCGCAGGAGGGACGGGACCTTTGCTGCCATGTACCTGGGCCTGCCAGCACAGCCCCTCGCTGTGTGGTTGCAAAGGTCCTTCATTAAACACGCCCAAATCAAACCCCCCAGGTAACAATGACGAAAGGATTCAGTTGCCCCAGCTGCACTGATATTGCAGTTTTGGCAGCTCCTTTCTGCCAGCAAAACTCAGCCTGGAGGGGTAAGTTACCTGCCAGCTACAAAGCCAAGGGAAAGCAGGAGCAGCCACACTGGGAACAGCTTTAGCTTAAACCTTCCCGGCTTCTCCCAAAGAGCACGAGTCAACCTGTGGCTTTAATGTCTTTTTCAGAAATAACCCTGGGAGAGAACAGGGAGCCTCTGCAGTAAATGCCTGCCCACACACATCCATGTCACCCCCCAGGATACCCCCTACGCCGCGTGACACATGTGCAGCCCAGCTTTGTGGCGAGCCCTGGTGCAAGCTGGCACCAAGATGAGATCTGGCTCATTGCCCCTGAGGGGCTCCAGGCGGCCAGGGCTGGGCAGAATTGCTTGCCCATGGGCAGCATGTTCCCAGCACACCCAGGGTGCAGGTGCTTGGCTGCCTGAGCAGGCAGGTTTACTCAGGGACATTTAAGAGGGTCAGGCAACACTACATGCCGGTGGCACTTTCAAGTCAAGAGGATCAAGGAGGCTGCCAAGGGTCTTTGTTTTTGCCAGTTCTGTTGGCACAGAGATCAAGGAAGAAAAAAGAGAAAAACCAGAAGAAAACCCACCCAGCACGCAACTCCCTGAAGCTATGAGCTCCTTGACTCACGCCAGCAGTTGCACAAGTGCCCACAACACCTGGGCTGACATTGTCAGGCTCCGGCACAGAGCTCTGCAGCCAAGAGGACAGCAAGAAGGCAAGAGCAAGCCCGGGTTTGTGCACGGGGGTAACCCCAGCACCAGCTCCCCCAAACCCCATCCTGAGCAATGGTAAGGCACCGTGCCTCATCCCTGCCGAGGGAGGGATGGGAGACGTGTGTCAGAAACTGTTCAGAAACAAGAAACTGTTCGTAAAGAGGATGTCTTAAACAACTTGAGATGCCTTGTGGGGGAGAAGTGGAGCGAGCTCTGCAGAGGTCGGGTGGTGGGATGTTTCTCCCCCCTCACTCCTGTTGCTGCCCAGAGACAGAACTTGTCTAACTGCAGGTACAAGTCAGAGAAAATGAGAACCTTCTGGAACAACCTACTGTGCATGCATAAGAATCCCAGAATCATCTGGGTTGGAAAAGCCCTTGAAGCTCCTCCAGTCCAACCATGACCCTCTCCCTGACCGTTCCCAACTCCACCAGATCCCTCAGCGCTGGCTCAGCCCGACTCTTCAACCCCTCCAGGGATGGGGACTCCCCCCTGCCCTGGGCAGCCCATTCCAACGCCATATATAAGAATATATACAGGCAATACCCCATGTGTGTTTTTGTCGACCCACTACCTACAGACCAAGCTGGCTACTCTGCGACAACACGGGATCCAAGGGTGGTTATTTCCCCTTTTCCTATCCCCTCCTCCTCTCTTTTATCATTCCTCTTCCTGCTCTTGCTCTCTCTCACATATATTCATGTGTTTTGTGGGAGTTGAATTGCGATGGGTTGATGATTGATGGGTCTCATCCAAAGTGCCTTTATTCATTCTCCGGGTGGTTATCAGTTGATCGTTGCCAAATTGTCTCCATTCACTTATTAAAGTGGTCAGTTAATAAAGTCACCAGCACAATTGTTCCTGGGAGTCATTGTGGTGACTTGGCCTGCCCTCCACCAGCATGCAGGCTCTCAGGGAATACAAAAGATTCACCCCCCTCATAAAAACGTGCTAGGAGAACAAGATGCAGCACCCTTCAGACCAGTGCAGATATCTGGGCTGCTGAAGGGACTCCCAGCTTGGCTGCAAGGACCCTTTGCCGCCCTGTTAACTTGACAGCCCAGCCCTTTTTTCAATCACAGGCCACAGATATCAGTCTGAGAAGTTCTCCCTCGGTGGGGCTGGAAGCTGAGCAAGCCCCTGGCGGGAGGGCTCATGAAAACAGTCATGTGGCTGAACCGTTACCCCTCAGTGAGGCAGGGATGGGGAGACACACACGTCGTAGCCAAATCTCGCCCAGATCATTTCCACAGGCAAGCAGGGCTGCCTGTATTGAGGCGTTTGGTGTTTATCAGGTTTAGCCAACCCGTTGATCCAAACCCTAACAGACCAAACCCCCTGCCCAAATCCAGGCTGCAAAAAGAATTCAGATGCTCCAGACTTACTGCTGCTAAGATGAAGACTATCACCCCTCTGTGGCCTTGTCCAGCTCCTGACCCCCAGCAACACCCAGCAAGATCCAGCACCTCAAATCAAAGACAAGGCCCTTGTTGCTACAGCCTCCCCAGGACCACTCAGCCCTGTTTTGGTGTACAGAATCAAAACCTGTGTTTTGCCCGAGGGCTCGTTCTCTCCTCTGATCCCACCCCAGGGCACAGTGTCTGTCAAGGCAGCACCCAAGAGCCAGGCTCCCTGCAAGACCACAGCCCAGGACTCAGCTCCAGACTGGATCTGAGCTCAGACAGAATTTTCCTTCCCATGCTAGTTCAGCAGAGGCGGAAACTTTGGGAGAACCAGCTAAGGAGAGCAAACCCTACAAGGAGAAGAAGCCAAAGCTAGCCAGACACACAAAGGGAAGTGGAGCTAGAACTTGCAAGAAACCACGCTCATAAAAGCCTGATGGTCATCTCTAATCAGTCTCAAAGCGTCCCTGGCTCTCCCTCTATATCTCATACAGACTGGAACATCACCTCCCCAAACCCACCCACTCTGCCGAGGAACAATGGGGCAGGGGACAAAATCTGGAGGAACACCAGAGTGACCCAAAGCAACAGCAGGCCAAGCGGTGCTGAGCTCCCGGGTAAGGCTGGGGTGATTTGCATTTATTTTAACTCTTGCTCAGTGGAACACGACACCATCAAAGCTGCCTACGTAGTTCCACACGCTCCCTTATATACACACAGGCGCTTCTGAGCGCCGGCACGGCCTCTGTGCCCCAGCCCCGCTCAGGTTACAGGGTGCAGACAGCCGGGGTGCGCCAAGACACCTTCCCTCCGCTCGAGGGTTTGCAGTGTCACGGCTTTCTGTTGTGGTGTGGGAAGGAGCTAGAAAAGCATACAGACCTGGATCTGCACCTAAAATACTCCCAGGTCCATCCCCGGGATCTGGGCACTCTGCTGGGGATCCCTTCAGAGGGAGAAGCAGACGTGGCCCTGGGAGAACTGCCCCTCCAGCAGCAGCTGAAGGGCACAGTGAGCTGGTAGCCGGTGGCTATCACCCCGGCTCTATGGCTGCCCCCAGCCCTGGCAGACCCCTGACCCAGTGACCATCGCGCCATCGGGGACAGACTGAGGGCAGGGCATGGGGTCACAGCCCCAGCGCGGTTTGCTGCATATTTTTAACGCCTCTTTTGACTCACAAGGCTCTAAAAAGCACATGGATTCTCAAAATGCTTTTTAGCTCTTCCACCAAACACCCCCGGAGCCCAGAATAGCCCCGATCTACTCCCCGTTGCAAACAGGTCCCTGTTTCAGCCTCCCCAGGAAAGAGAGATCGGCGTTTCCAGCCCGTGGGAGGGAAGCAGAGCTGGACAGAGGAGGGGTGTGGAGCCAAAGCGGGTTTGTTTACAGGCATGGACTCAGCGCGTGGAGAGGCTGCTGGAAGCAATCCTCAGCCCCAGGGTCGTTCTGGCTCCCAGTGAGCCTCCCAGCCCCTCCACCTCCCCTCCACCCGCCTCTGCTTTCGGCTCCGAAAAAGGATCACTCCCTGTTACATAATGGGATGAGCGCCGCATGGATGCGGGCTCTCTTTTACTTAACAATACCTTTTTCGGTCATACAGCCTTCCTCTCCCCGGCTGCCATTAAACTGACAGTCAGGGGAGACTGATAGTGCCTGGCTCCAGCTATTTCAGCTGCAGAGAAGAGGGGAAAGAGGAGCGTGGTGGGATGCTCCATGCAGAGAACCCATAATCAGCAACAGCGCAGTCACAGCAATCACCACGAGCCCAAGAGAGAAAGTTCCCAAAGGAGAGGGGGATTGGGTCTCCGGAGAAGCTGGACTGTGTTCTCGGTGGGTTTCTGGTTGTTTATTCTGCTTGGGGATAAGGGATACTCGGTGCAGAGAGCTGGCAATGTCCACAAAGGCAGCTGTGAGAAGGCTGCAGGAGCAGCACGCTACTCACCAAATACAAGCTGGCAGAGGAGTATCCAGCAGCAACCCCCTTCTTTACACCCAAACCACTGACAGGACACCTCCTTTCCACCACCCTCCACCTAACCCAGCCACTGATGGGAAGAGGGGACCCTCACCTCCCAAAGAAATGATGCCTACTCGTACTTTGTGACCAGGAACAGTTAGAGACAGGATGCGTGCCCATCTGCCGCCCCACGTTTGTCTGCCTGTCAGAGACCCTGAATAGCACAAGCTCCCGGAACAGCTTCTGGTATTTTCTCCACCTGTAAAGGGTACCCAGACGCAGTGCCAGCTAGAATGCCAGTGCCAGGGCTGTGCCAGGTCTGGCCGAGCAGCGATCAAGTTGCAGATACTTAAATGGATGAGAAATGTCCCCAAATCCACGCTGTGCCCCCGGATAGGCAGTTGGCAGCAGGTCTGAGCTAGAGACTTCTGGAGCTGCTCAGGACAGCAGTGGCCACCTGGGCCAGCCAGTACAAGAGGTCTCAGCCACCCTTCTGTGTGGCTCAGGAACAGGGTGCAATGGCAAGCCAGCACGGAGAACCCCCTTTCCCAATTCTCCTCTGCCACAGAGGCAGGTGCCTGCCTCGTCTTGTATGTCCATCTCAGGCATCGTCTGAACTCTGCTCTCTTGCCAGATCACGGTTTTCATACAGGCAGACACTGACTGCTCTCAGGGCAGTATCCTGCTGAGCCCCAGCCCTCCACGTGGGCTTTAGGCTCACTAAAAACCTGCCATCCTTGATTAAAGATGGAGAACCTCTGCCCTAACACTTCTCCTGTTCAGGAGACCAAAGCACTGTCCCAGAAACAGCCTTCTGGGTTGGGAGGGCGACTCCTCTGAAACAGAGGAGGAAAATGTTCCCTGCAGCAACTCATGAGCAGCACCATCCTCCTGGCAATGGGTTAGTTCACACTGTGCAGCTCCTTCCCCCTGTCCCCTCCACATCTGGACCTGAAGCCTCCTGACTGACCCAGAACAAGAGCAGAGCCAGAGCAGATTTCAGCACGGACACATCCCAGGGGCACAGGGATCATTCAAAAGGTTGTATTTACACCCTGATCATGACTCCAAGAAGCCAAGGGACTTCCCAACACCACCTCCAGACAGAAGTTTGCCTGCAGCACACGTAGGTTCAGCCAGACCCGTCACAGCGGAGCAAACACATTCATCCTGACGCTGCTCCACCAGCACAACTTGTGGAGCTCCTCCACCTTCCAGAGCCAGGCATGTGCTCTGTGTGTGTATGACAGCTTTTCTAGTGGAAAATACCAACGCCACGTGTCGGTGCTGCAGGCTCCCTGGATGACCGGGACACAGCTTATTAGGAGGTGATGACGTGCCTATTCAAGCTTTCATACCTCTGTGCTTACACACAAGGATTGGGTTCCAGCTCATTCCCCAAGAGACCAAAGCCCATTTTAGAGAAATGGGAGCAACATCCACCTCCTCCCACCCAAGGAAACAGACTGGGGAGCGATGGCCAGCAGCCCCTGACCTCAAAGCGCTCCGACAACCTCTGCTGAGGGTCAGCTTAATTTACCAGCTTGGTTATAATGTGCCGCCCTGCACATTCTGACACTGACTTTGAATGCCTGCGAGAGAAGAAAGGGCACAGGAATGGGTAAAGCATTGCTCCGAGACTCCTCCTAGCCAAAATCCTTCTGGGAAGGCTTTCCTTTTACTCCAGAGGACCATTTCCTCAGCTAGCGATAGGCACCGACCTACACAAGACGACAGAAATGCTGTCTGTTTGTGTGTCTTGGCCTAGTGCCTTACCACACAGAGGCACTGGCCTCAGAAAAGCTTGGCAAGTACGTACCAGCTGGAAAGGAAGCCTGACCCTAATACATCTGCAGGTCATTGCCCAAGGCACGGGCACCACTGGCCCACCACAGATCAGAGAGGGGTGCCTCTGCGAGAGCAAAGGCCCTGGCAGGATGCACTGCAAGCTGTTACTTGACAAGTCGCTGTTCCCTGGGCCTGTTTATTCTCCTTTTGTAGATAAAACAAGCCAAGCTCCTGGGCAGCGAGAGATCAGGAGGCCAACACAAGCCAATATCTCCCTGGAGAGCCAAGGAGCTAGGCACTCTTGCCCTTTCATAAGGCAAGAATCCTCCCATTCCCAGGGCCAGATCCTTTCTTTCCCCTGTTATTAAAGGACAGGAGACTGCCCACTAGAGTTATGTTGCTGCTCACGGGGAAAACAGCTCCTAGTGCAAACCTCTGAGATGTTTACTCTACATACACACATCTTCGTTACAGAACCTTGTTGTTTGCTGCAACAGAAGCATTTATCTGCATTCAGGCTTCATTCAGAGCTGTGCTTTTATCTGCGTTCAGAGCTCCATTTTGACGGCAACTCCAAAGGCAATGCCACCTCGGAGAGCTGTGAGGTTGGTCGCTGAGGCCTTACCTTTGAATGAGGGTCCCAAAGAGCAGGTGGAAGACCTTCTGCATGTTCTCCGTGCACAGCCAGCTCCAGTGATCCATCATCAGCAGACGAAGCACATCCAGGGCCAGGTCAGCCAATGCTGTCTCAGGGTCTGGCAGGAGGAAGAGGAGGGTCAGATGAAGACAACTCAGTGCCCAAGCAAACATGGTAAAAAGCATCATCTAAAACTCACTCTTTTTCCCCATAGCCCCGCGTGCCCAGGCTCCTGCCCCAGTCTCTGCCTTTCATTTCCACTTTCATCCAAGCAGTCCCAACCTCCCATCCAAGCCCAGAATGTGGTTGCTCTGATTGCCCAGTTCCTTCTCAGTTAAACGGGGATTATCAAATCCCAGTCCACGCACGGGGATGGCAGTGTGCCCAAAACAGGTGAGAAGGAAGGCAGTGACTGTAGCCAGGAGAAAAGTACATTGCTGAGGACTATTTTCCTGTCTTCACCAACTCTTTCCCCTCTTCCAACGTGCAGTTCTCCAGGCACAAGGCTCCGGTTGGTGTCTGCACGCTGCCATCGTGTGGCAGGTCCAAGTCTCAGCAGCAAGATGGATGAACCACACCTGGATAAACCAGATGAATCAGTTCACACAAAAACCCACACACATGCCCACATATCCCCGGTGACACAGACCTGGGACAGCAAAACCTCTCTCTGATCCTCAGGAGGATGTCAAAGCCAGCAGTGGAAACACATTCTGCTTGCTAGAGAATTATTTTTATGCTGCTTGGCCCCAAAGCATCAGAGCTTATTGATGTACCACAAACCTGAATGAGACAACCATTCCTAGGCCAGAGCCCTGACCGGAGGCTGCCGTGACGGCCCTGTTGGCAGAAGGAGCTCCTGCAGAGCAGCTTCCCCTGCTCTGCCATTCCCCGATGCCTGATCTTTCAACCACTGCCTACAGAGAGCCAACAAGACTGTTCATACGTGATTTACTGCTGGAGATAAAGGGATTCTGGACCCCAGTAGCTCTCCTTCCCTCCTCTTCCTCTCCCTGCTGTGTAGGAGCTGGACTAATTAACTCCAGGCCATTTCACTTGGGAAAGAGAAGGCATGAGTACATTTGGTGCCTCTTGCTCTGGGCTATGTGCAAGTTACTCCTTGCTTGCTTTGAGACTTAACTTCTCTGTGCAAATGCTGGAGCAGGCTGTTTAGCTCTACCATAACCCCATATAAAGAGCATCCTCAACATGCTCTGTTTACTCCTGTAGCGTCCAAGTCCCCTTTCTCAGAGAGCTGCGGGCCAACCTCTTCCAAGAAGTCACCCAGTGAGCAGATACAGACACCAGTTGCCTTTTTAGCCAGCTGCTCCCCAGACTTCCAACCCCCTTACCCTGTCAGACCAGCCTGCCCTGTCGGCTCTGAAGCATCACAGACCTGCAGGCATTTGACATCATTTACGTTAAACTTCCTTAAGAGTTCAGCTAACTTGGCCTGCCTGTATCTCTTGTGCTCTGTGGCCTCCAATTCCAGTCCTGCTCCCCAGCACACCCAAAACAACTGCAGGCATGTGTTCAAAGATTATAGGCAAAGCTGGTAGCACAGGCTAAGTTTCAGAGTAACAGACCCATCCTGTCACAAGCACATGCTTTCAGTCACAGCTTGCCAAACTTGAACCACTGGAGTGAAACTTTTGAAAAGTTCCAGCTGATACAGCTCAGCTATTCCAAGAATAAGATTAGAGAACATATTTTTTGTTCACATTCAGGATAATCTCGTAACTGCTCTGAGAGGCCATAGCACCCCTGTGCTTCAGAGGAGGGATCTCTAACCAGAAAAGGAAAATCATTCCTTGAACTGGGATTACATATTTGCTACTCCCACCAAATCTATCCAAACTGAATCTCAAAAGGTCCATGGACATATCAAGGCTAACTTGGAGACTACGAAGAAAACATCATTCGGTCATTTTTCTAAGAGCTTGATTTTATAACACTGGCAGTTTAAGCAGTGTGTCCTTAAGAAACTTATTACTGCCATAACTGTACTGAGTACACTAAGGTGAAGATCGACAGTGACACAACTGAGCCAAGAAGCAGTTTGCTTCCCCTAGCAATAAAGACCAGAGCAATTGCCTAAGAGGACTGGAAAAACGCAGTTTACTTTCCCTTTAATGAAGGTGCAACAGGCAGGAGACCAGCTCCTCATACTGAAGCCCCTGCAACTGAGCCTGCAGATTATGGAGCTGCTGCAGTACTGAGGGAGATAAACTGAAGCACTGACAGAGGGGCTGAGCTCACCAGAGTCCGTGTCTGGATGTGTCCCCTGTTCCAGCCCATCCATATCCTCCTGCATGGAGCCTTCCTTCGCTTCTCTGCCTCCCTCGCCTTCGGGAGCTTTGCTGGGGACTGCCTCCAGCAGCTTCTCCTGCTTCTGGATGAAGGACTCCATAGCTGCCAGCGACAGGGTGCCAGAGACCTACAAAAGTACCACAGCAGTGAGCTGCACCCAGCCTAAGCTGATCAGACACACCAGACAGCCCCACACTGCTGTGGTTTTACCAGCACAACTACTGCCTCTCTGCAAAAACCTGGTGTGCAGGAACAAGGCTGCAACAGCCACAACTCTTGTGCACGTGGATTATTCCCAGGCAGCAGCCGAACAGGGTGATGATTCAGATCATGAAAGGACTGTGAGAGGGATCTGAACTTACAGCGCTGCCCTCCCTGATAGAGTACACGATCCTGTCATGCGCTTCGCTCACGCTCAGCACTGGAGCAATTTTACTGGACGAGAACCTCAGCCTGGACCTGAAGAGGAGAAACACACCAGAGTCAAGGTTTCCTCCACAAACTGCGAGTGAGGAGTTTCCCAGCCTCAGCCAAGAACCTGGATCAGCCTCCTCTGTCCAGTGTCACGTCCAAGCTAAGCAGTCTGACTAGACCTAAAGTGGTTCAAAAAAAGCATATGCCCCCAGGATAACTAAGGTGGCAGTAAAACTACACAACAAAAGCTTTAAAGGACTTTTCCTCAACTACACAAGCGCCTAGCCAAGGCTTTCTGACATCCACCTTCTTTGGCAGGTATGGGACATACAAATTTTCATGGAGATACAGGCATTTCTGCTCAGTAAGGTGTGAGCGTTGCAGCATACACAGGAGAGCGTTCAGAAACACCTCTGAGATGAAACATACCCAGCAGGACTGGGAAATCCAATCATAAACACACACACACACACACACACACACAGAAAGGAGGATATCAAAGGGCATTTGGGATTGTGGGCTAAACTGTAAAATAGCCTGTTTGTCACTAAGGAATGTTCTTTTCAGCCCAGATGCTTCAAAACTTGTACTTTTTTGGTTTGTCTTTTTGTCCAAAGCAGCTTTTTCTAGCAAAGCATCTCTTTTCTGGAAAAAAAAAAGCCATACTCATGCAGAAACCTTCCTTTCTGTAAGGGAAGAACCACTGATGAGCACAATGAGGCTGGTCACTGCCAGCAACACCAAATAAACACTCGGTGAAGCAACATACATGCAGTGACCTTAAACACTACTCCTAAATAAATATTCAGATGTTTGCTGGGCAAGGCAGCATGCCACTGTGTGAAACACGTGGGAAAGGCAGGAGTGAACCTTCAGGTATACAACTTACAGATGTATTTTGCAGTGACTCACCACATATATAGGTCATGTGCATGTTTAAGGGTAAAAAGCAATTTTCCAGCAGCATCAACATCTTTGCTGGCAAGTGCCACTGCCCCATAGGTCCCTCAGGAGGAAACCCACCTTCTGTGAAAAGCTGAGAATTCTTAGAAAATCCTTTATACAAAGAGGAACTCAAATACCCTTGCTCAGTATGTGACAGAGAAAGCAATTTGGCTATAGTACAACAGCTTATCCACAACAGGTAAAGCATCAAGTCTTTTCCCCACAACAGAGTCAGCTTAGGCATGAAATCCATGTCGTGCATAAAGCATGGGGGAAGCTGCGGGAGCCCTTACTTGTTAGTCTTCTTCCCTTCTGTCTGAGATTTCCCTTCCACTTCAGACTCGCTAAGATCCTCCGTGGGGCTCTGGGGCTCTGACCTGGGGAATGCCGTCTTCAAGGTGTCCACAATGGCATTGACAACGATCTGCAAAAGCCAGCAGTGCCATCAATTATTGAATATATTTCTATTCCTTGAATATGAATTAAGAGTTTTCAGACTTGCATTCTCTCTATTTTCCAGGATAACTCCCCCCCTGGCTCTTTGAGATGGACTCCAACTCTTCCTAGCTTTATGGCTTTCTGGGCAAGCTGAGCCCAGCTACACAGAAAGCACTTGAGTTTTTTGGCTACTACCACATAGACACTGAAGCCCAAGAGGCACGTCTGGGTGCAGTTGCAAGTGGCTCAGATAACCAGTTTCCCACTTGTGTACCTTGTCTATCCTGGAGACAATGAAGGGCTTCTTGACGAACGCAATCCTGGCGTCAGTGTTCAGGGCGAGGAACTCCTGCACCTCCTCACTGTTTGCTATCTCAGGAACCGCACACAATTGCTGCAAGGAAAGATGTAACTTTAGGTCTTTTTCGAGTTGACTTCCCAGCCCAATCATGTAAAGTGCTGGGGAATAGATCTGATGTGCTCCACTGTCAGTACAGAGCTGTCCCGAGCACTGCTTTCCAGCTCACAGGGGCACATGAGCAAGCATCTCACCTTCAAGAAAGATTCTAGCAGACTTTTTCTGGCTTCCACTTTATCGCTGTCCATATTTCCGAACGGGAGATCAGGGAACAGTTTCTTTGGGCCTTTGATATCTACAAAGTAAACAAATCCATTAGCAAGCTTGAGAAAACTGCAACAGTTGTGTTAAAATCTTAATGCTCTCATGCTTAAAACTACCACTACACACTGCCTGGCATCAGCCCAAGATAATATGCCCCTCAAGGCAGGCAACCTGAATTAGACCTCAAATCCATACAGAACTTGCATTCTGCTGGACTTCATATCATCCGTATCCGTGCCTTTGAAGTTCAAAGAAGCAAGAACACCAGTTTAGCACAAGGACTCTAGATCACTCAAAGAGCCACTAAAATTCTCAACAAAGCAGTTTTCTGGCCAAACCTTCGGATTTGTCAGAACCAAAGGATTATGTAGGAAGAGGCTAAATTTAATGAGGCTTTATACATAAGTAACATTAGAAGAAACATTGTTTTCTTTTTTAAAAAAGCTTATGTTCAACCCATACTAGTCTCCTTTCTTACATGGAGGCAACATGCTTGCAGATACCAGTGTTTCTATTCACTGTTACAGTGCAAAACTGCAAAAACAAGTGTTGTGATCAGAACAGGAGCAAGGATGTTTTGAAACACTGGAATTTGCTGCCAAAAGGAAAAAATCTCTCCTCCATCCAGCCCTGCACAAAACAATGGAGGAGGTGGGCATCACAAAGAGCCCAGAGCTGTACAGGCAGGACAGAATACCCTCAGAACAGAGGAACATGGACTGGGGTGAGAGGGACAAGGATTTTCTAAGGGAGCTCATGCAGTCACTGACTTTTCAGGAATTTGCGGAGCTCCGGTTTCTCCTCCAGTCTGGTTTGGAGGTTGAGGAACTCCCGGTAACGGCGGTTCACGGTGTGGTAAGCCATTTGCTGAAGGCTGCCTGCACTCTCACCCTCCAGGGCTGTCTCATACTGAGGAGGAAGGCAACAGACAATAATCCTTACCCCAAAACATTCCTGATGTGCTATGGTCCTCGTCGGCCCCACAGTCCACAGACCCCACAGAGGCCCCATCCAGCGGTTCCTCACACTGACCCTTCCTTGAAGAACAGCAGCTGCACAGCATACAGACCCCTCAGCATGAAAACAAAGGCTACAAAACTCTCAACCAGCCCCATGCAACCCTTGGCCACAAGTGGGAACCCCTATCCCACACCCAAACAGCCACTGGAAAAGCCACTGTGGCCAATAATCCCCCCACTGCCAGACAAAATTTGTTGTTGAGCCACACACAGAGCAAGTCCCTGTCTCCAAAACCACATGTGCTCCCTTGTCAGGGCAGAGAAATTGGAAAAGGGGTGACAGACAGGGAAGCCTTTACCTTGACGGTGTACAGGGTGTAGGGGTGGAAGCCAGTCCCGCTGTGCTCTCGGGCAGTGATGGTCCCAGTTATCCGCAGGTTCTGGATGACAACTGGCCCGTCAGGGCTGCTGAGGGGCTCAAAGCTGAAGGTGCTGATGGAAGCCGTTGGGGAGGAGGATGAGAGCAGGGGCAGAGTCTGCCCAGGGTCTGGGGGACTTTGTGGTGGGCCGTCTGCTGCCCCCAGATCTTTCCCCAAGCTGGAAGGCCTCTGCGAGGAGGATTTCTTGGGGACAACTGGGCTTTCCTCTTCCTTCTCCACTGCTGGATTGATCTGGATGTCAGGGCAGGAGCTCAGCACAAAAGCAGAGGTGGGAAGCAGGCCAGAATCTGAGCTGGTGGCAATGGCCTCCTCCAGATCCCCCACGCCATCCTCTGAAGTGGCCGGTCCCTCCAGCACAGTGGAGGTATCCTGGAGGGGTTCATCGAGGAACTCCCCCGCGGGTGATGGCACCAGCAGGTCCGTGTCCTGGCCCGCATCAGGCATAGGGGACTCCAGCTCCATACCCTCACAGGGGAAGAGGGAGCCCAGGGCTCGCGGGCGGAGGAAAGGCTCCTCTGTGTGGCACAGCCCACTCGCCATGTCCTCTCCCTCCTCGCTAGCAGCCCCTGCCTCTTGCCTGGGCACCTCCGTGAACCTTGGTGAGGGGGGCAGCCCAGCAGGAACAGCGTCTGTGTGCACCACGAAGGGCAAGAAATCAGGCACTGGGGGTGCAGGGGGTAACTCCTCACCCCGGGGCTTCTTGGAGAAAGCCCCAATGAGGAGCAGGTTGATCCAGTCAGGATCGGCCATCTTCCTGATGGCTGGCAGCAGCACATTGCAGGCGACCAGCTCCACCACCACGAAACGTCCCGTCCGTGTTTCCAAGTGGGGCCATGGCACCAGCGCCCGCAGCAGTGTCTCCACAGCAGCCCGGGCATAGCCCACCTCAGCTGCGGGGCTGCGGAGGGCAGGGTGCGGCCCCACCAGCCGGCTGTACTCCTGCCACAGGGTCCGGTTGCCCTCTGGATCGCCCTTCAGGTTCTCACAGGCCTGCAGGTAGCTCTGCAAGTGATGGCCACAGAGGAGGAGAAGGCGGTGTGCCAGGGCTTGGCGGTCCACTCGTCCCATCCTCAGCCTCAGCTCGGCGGCCAGGCCCATCATGGCCTTCTCCACCTCAGCCTCGAAGGCCGGCTCGCTGCTGACGGTGCAGTACCAGGAGGCGACAAAGTCCCGGACCACTTTGCGGACGGTGCTTGCGATCTCCCTCTCCAGCCACCCCTTGGCCGCCGGGCAGTGGGGCTGGGGCCGCAGGGAGCTGACAAAACGCTCCAGCCGCAGCCGCCGACCAGGG
>NW_020799132.1:2307606-2348815 GCF_003259725.1 Athene cunicularia
CGGCCTGGCGCCTTCCCACAGCGCCCCCTGGCGGGCGGGCGGGCTCGGCTGCAAAGCTTCAAGAAACATTCCAAAAAGTTTTTGGCGCAAAATGTTTCCCTCCCTCCTCCCCAATTTATTTATTTATTTTTAATGCACTGTGATAAGCGTGCAGCCCCCACGCTGGGTTTATTCTTGTCAGTCTTATTGAGCAGCAAAAGTTTATAGCGATGCATTATTTTTATTTATTTTTTTATTATTTTTTTTTTGCATGCGCTGAAAAAAAGGAGTATTGAATTTATTATGCATGCATTAAAAAAAACAAAACTTTGCGTCCCTGCTAATTAAAAAGAGCCTGGTGGTGGTGAAAACAGTCACTCGAGGTGCTGGGTGCCCTGAGCCTAATTCGCCTCGTTAAACATTGCCAGGAAGAAAAAAAAAAAAAAGAGGCATATTGGGGGTCAAACGGGGATGAGGATCATCACCCATAGCCTGCAGCAGGTAATTATTTGGGAGCGAAGTGTGGTGCTTGTCTGTGGTGGAGCTGCGGGGAGCAAGGGGCTCTGTGGAGGGGTGGCTCTGGGACGGGGTGGGCTCTCGCTCACGGTGTTGCCTTTGGGGTTGTCTTCAGAGGAGTTTAGACTGTAATGTTTCGTGGATGTGAAAAATGCACCTGGGTTTTCTTCTGTTGTGACTAAGGAGGTGGAGAATCCCTGGTAACCTCCATCTTCTCTCTATAAGGGGCTTCTCAAAGACACTCATGGAGCTGCTGGGGACAGGACACACAAGAAGAGACGCAAGGTGGTGGCAGGAACAAGCGCTCTGCAAAAAAGTCAGAGGAATTTTAAAAATTCTCTCTAAGCTGTGTTGGGGTGGTGGGGGGTGAGGGCAGGGGGCTTCTCCCGCTCTGTCACTGGGGACCTTGCTGGGTGCATCTGGGTCCTGGTGGTTGGAGTGTTGTGGGAAGGTGATGCTGCAAGATTTGTTTGTCCTGGGTGATGCTATTTATTAACTATGGAAGGGTTGTTTGGGGCTGAGAAACTCCCCTGGCTACAACCTACAAAACCTGTCAGGGTTTTTCTGTTTCTCTTTTGTGTGTGATTGCAGCTCTTGAGTTCGTTTGAAGAGGAAAAAAAAAAAACCAAAACCCACCCACCAAAAACAGGAGGCAGAGGACGCTCGTGTCTGTGGGAGCTGGTGTTGGGTGAATTCAGGTGCTGCAGATGGCGGGGCTGGGGAGCTTGGTGTGAAATTGCTCATTTCTGAGTGAAGAATTTGGCAATATTGTAACAATTGCCCAAAATATGTCAGTTTTGAGAATGTTTTCTAGCTGTGGGTGGGTACAGCAGGAAGATAGAGCAGCAAGAAAAACTTGGTTTATTCAAAACCTTCCTCTTTCAAAAAAAAGATCCTTTTGGGAAAGATTGTTCAAGGGACTCCTTGCAGCCTGAACCCATGGGGAAGCAGAGGTGGGATGCTGGTTTCTGTAGTGGCATCGCTGCACATCCAGGGGCGTTTCTGGGTGTTGGAGCTGTTTGTGTGCAGGGTTGTGCTGTGCCCCTCATTGCCTGGGTGCTCCCACCCCTGCTTCGGTGTGTTATGGTGTAAATACATATGGTAGACAAGCACCAGTCCCCGGTACCATATGTTAGATGGGTATGAAGAAATGATAAAGCAGGTCTGATTTTTTTTTTTTTTTTCCCCAAGGGAGCTAAATGTATGTCTTGCAAATCGTTGCTGCCTCCTAGGCGTGCTCCAAAGTACACGTATGCAGGGGAGAGCTTGAGCTATTGGGTTAACAAAGCTGAACAGCAGAGCCTGACTTCTGCTCCGGCTCTGAACCTCAAAGAGTTTTACAACCTCCTCCTCCTCTGCTGGAGCTCGCCACGTTGCGGTTGCCTCAGTCTTCCCCTCACCTCCAGCCATCTGCTCTGGTTCCCCTTCCCTCTTCAAGAGAGATTTTGGGGAGGGGAGTTTCTGCAAGCTGTTGCATGGGCTGAGCAGCCTTGCCCTTGTATTAGGGTACTGGAGCTGGAGTATGCTGAGCTGCCACAGCGATACCAACACATTTTAATCGTGATGCTGGCAGTGACAAATGTCTCCATTCCCCCACTGGTTTCTTTATTGCAGGTGGGAGGGGGGTGGCAGGGTCCTTCGGCAGGTACTAACTCCTCGATGCCACGTAACCGTGCGGCATAAAGAACCCGCGGGGAGCTATTGTTCCTGGGTTGGGTTGGGAAGCATGGCCAATTAAAAGAGATTAATTTATAACAGGTACGAATGAGGAATCTGACAGCTTATTATTAATGGATAAATGCAGAACAGAGTGCACGGCGCAAGAAACAAAGAGCCTTGCTGATCTCGGGAGGCGAGATGCTGTGTACAAACCACTTCCCACCTGCCCTCGGAGATGAGGCTCCTCCCTAATGGCTGATAGTTGAGATTAAGTCACCTGCCTGAGATGCTTCGCCTTTCTCAAGCACCTGGCTTCATTCAGATCACAGATTTCCCCAATTGCAAGCGTAGGGGTAGGACAGGGAAGAATTTGTGGGATCCTTAAATATTTATGCCTGTCTTAGTTAAATAATACTTTGCTTAACGGGCCACTCTTGGGAAGGGGGATACCTCTGCAAAGATGTTTTATGGAAGTTATGGTTGCCTGGAACTTTTAAAGGGGATGGATGTAAATGATACAGGAAAAAATGAACTGGCTTGAGTGTGCCATCTCTTAGAGCTCCTCCTCCTTGGAAAAATACCTGCAATTCCCTGTTTTGACAGCAGTTTTCTGTGTGGGAAATAAGATGAGATTCATCTTCTTGCCTTTTGGATGCAAAAGAAGTGATGGCGTGATAAGGCACTGCCGGAGCAGGCAGCTTCATCCCAGGGCTGCTATCCACCCTCTTTTTGCGAAAAAAAAAGGCAGGAACAGCTTGATTAAGATGAATGGGGAAGGCAGGTCACATAAATCCCACCCTTGATCATTCCCCATAAGGAAACTGGCACTGTTGCCCATGTTGCTGCACTGTTTGGAGGATGAGTATCTTACGAATGCAGCACCACACAGGGCTTCGGCAGCCAGGTCTGCTTAAATACCAGCATATAAATGGGCTTGTTCTTTGAAGTAGGAACTCGGAGGTCAAGTATAGACTTAGACACCTGGTTCTTCTTCTGTGGACTTGAAAGAGGGGTGTATGAACCTGTTGGGATGACTTTTATGACTTGAACTCTGACACGAGCTGCATAGCATCCCAGCACAGCCCTGCAAGGCTGGCTATAAGGTCCTTTAGGTGCCTACACTGAGTACAGGTGTTTCGCAAGCTCTTGCAGAGCCTTCCCGTAGTTGTACCCCTCCTTGCCTAGGTATAAAGAGCAGGCTGGCTCCTTACATTTATTCTTCCGGGAGTTTTTCTTGTTTTCTGCCTCCTTGGGAAACAGGGTTATTAATATGGAGACAGTCTGTACAGTGCCTGGAAGAAAAAGACCATGGTGGGACCTTAGTTGCTATAGAAATGTAATTTGGAAGGTCCTTTGCCTCCTACATGAGCCGTTAGCTGAACAAACAAGTGTGGTGTTGCTTTTCTTTGATGTTCCACCAGCTTTGAGCTTGGCTTTGCACTTGCTGTCCTGTGATGTTGATTTTGAAGGGGGTCTTGGGTACTGGAAGCTGTTTCTCACATAAATATCCTGAAGCTGGGAGTCTTTCTGCCAGGGATGATAGATGTGATCTACCTTGTCGATTTAGAAGTGCAGCTCTCCACATGCCAGGGAGCATGAGGCGATGAAAGATGTCATGCCGAGGTGCTCAAGAGTTGGCCAGCCCTTCCCAGTGCCACTTCTCCACTGTACAGGCTAAAGATGTCCCTGTGCATCGCTTGTACCTCTTGGGAGGGTCTGTGCTCATAGATGAGTTTGCTATGGAAATCGATTGGTGCCAGAGGGGAAGAGTCTCTTTGTAGCCAGTCCTGAACCTGGGGGGATCTTGAGGTGTGATCAAGTTGCCTGGGTTTGAGGTCAGTCCTGTGTTGGTGAGCTGGGAAGGGGCTGGATAAGTGGTCACAGAATCATTCAGGTTGGAAAAGCCCCTCGGGATCATCGAGTCCAACCATCAGCCCAACTTTACAAAACTTCTCCCCTACCCCACATCCCCCCACAGCTCATCCCAACAGCCCTTAAACCCCCCCAGGGATGGGGACTCCCCCCCCTCTCTGAGCAGCCTGTTCCACTCTCTGACCACTCTCTCTGTAAAAAATTTTTTCCTAATGGTCCTCATGCTGTCCAAGGAGATGACCCCCTTGTAGAGGATTTCTGGTGCCTCGTGGTCTGATGAGCATGGATCACCATTGCATCCCAGCTTGTCAGCTGGACTGTGGCTTGGAGACCTCACCGACATGAACCACACTTGATCATATATATTCCTTAAATCCTCCACCCAGCCTATGCCCTGCTAGGAGGCAACATCCCAGCGAAATCTCACACTTGGGTTGATTAACATACTCCTAGCTCATAAATCTAAGAAAGTGGATTTGGGGAAGAACTTTCCTGCCTCCAGTAAAACTTGCCTTTAAATTATTTAACAAGCTTCTTAAGCAACTCAGCCATTTTGCATGGAATTTGTCAAGTCTCCATCAGCTATACACAGTGCAATGTGACAGCCATACTTTTATTATGAGCAGTGTATTAATCTTGGAATAGTGCTATTTGTTTTCCTCTCTTGCTTTTATGGTGCTTAAAAGCATGTATCTTCTCCTGAAAATCAATAACTAAAGCTATGAATAATAAAAAACACTGCAGTGAATGGCTCATAGAGATCCTATGGATGTAAGTTGCAGCAGTAATGACTCTGTTTGCTATCCATTAAGTATGTGAACTCAGAAGAATTATGCAGATTATAATAGCTGTATCAACATAAGTATGTTTTGCTGATAGACTTTCCTGATTGGATCCACGGGATATAAGCCTGCTAATCCCCTGTGCAGAGGACCTGATTATATTAGAGTGTTCTGCAGATAGAAAGTTAAGAAACAATTAAAAAACCCACAAAAAAACAGCGTTGGCCAGTGTGTGTGGTTTCTCAAAAGCACTCGGGTTGCTGCTGTATTTGGGGCTTTCTTGAAGCAGACGTACATTTTCTCTGTGTCTTCAATGGAAGCCAAGAGCCCAACACTCCAAGCCCTGGTGACAATGCAGACGTGGCTGGTTTATGGACAATAAATGAAATTTGTCCCACACTGAGCCTTAAATGTCATGGCAGCTTGGCACTGCAACGGCTCAGCCTGAGCCTTGAGCAGCGATTTGGTGCTGGGAGGGGACCTCAATCAGTGCGTGCGTGGCGTAGCCTTGCTAATTGCTCACCTGAGTGGCCAACTACCCTCCCGCATGCTGCCGGCGTGGGGAATGAGTTGCAGGCCTACGGATGCTTTTTTACTCCCCTCCTCACCTGCAGCTTTCCGGTGATTTGTTGGCTGAAGCGAATAATAGAGCTGCAATGGGAAGGGAAAAAAAAAAAAAACAAACCAACACCCTGTAATTAAAATAATCACCTTGCTGTGCACTTGACACAAGGTTAAACGTCATGCAATTTTGCATGTAAAATTTTGCGTGTAAGATCTGCTTATTAATATCACCTTGCTAATGCAGCATGTCCCCTCAGTAGGACAGTATGCTCTACAAAGTCTGCTCCACTTTTTATTTTTATGATGCTCAGCTTTCTTGAAGTTGGGGAAATGGAGGCTGTGCCACGGGGAAGCGGTGCATCTTCCGTGCATGGTTTGTCTGTCTAAGCAATATTGCTGCCCTATGTAATGCCCTAAACGGAACTATTTCCATAGAGCACAGGATGCACAGCCACGTGTAACGTGTCTAAATCCCTCATCCACATGTCCACTAAGTTTCCTTGGTTCCATAATTTCTTGTACTGCTGTGTGTTGTTTGGGCACAAGCTCCTTGGCTCCCCTGTGCCTTTCACATCAATGTTTGGAGAGACTTTGGCAGTTGCTGAAATGAGTGGAGTTTGTTGCGTATTAGGACTCAGCAGAAAAAGATCCCCCAGTCAGCAGAGCTGCATACAAGATTTGAAACATACTTTTTTTTTTTTTTTTTTTTTAAGAGAGAGAGAGAAGATGAAAGCACCTTTCCACCAGAATATCTTCCAGCATCTCTGCTCCATGCTGAGTGATGCCTGTGAGGTAGGGGAGAGCAGCATCGCAGCTCTGTGGAGCTTTGGGTATCACCGCATGGAATTCATTTGCTCTGAACTGAACGTGTCTGGGGTAGCATTTGCAGCAAAACTCCTTTGGTTGGTGGGAGAATTCATACCCAGGATGGACAGCTTCAGCTGTCCCTGCTGTGGGTGCGACCTGCAGCCAGCAGGAGTAACTGGAGTGAGATTTTTGTCCTCGCATCTGTCTCCTGGCTAGCACTCAGCTTGAACCTTTCCCTAAAGTGTGGCCGAAAAAGGAAGTTTAGGGCTTGATGGTGGCTCAGAATCCACAGGACAAACACTTATAGCTTGAATTACACTTGGGATGTGAATGCAGTTAATTTTGGTTTCCGGATGGTTGGGGGAACTATAACGAAGGGTGCTGCATGATTATTGTAACATCAGCCATAGGGTTGGCCTTAACTCCCCATACAGAGAAACTGGAAGAAATGGTATGATTTGGGTTAGCATGAGGAATTTATTATCAATGCTGGTTATTTTTTGGTTGGGAAACCCATTCTGCTTCATGCCGTCCAGACTGAGAAGCTGTCGCCTCATGCAGCAGCCTACCCTACACCAGCTAGCATCTCATTAGCAAATAAAATTGTTATTTTCGGGATAATGCTGTGAGTTAATGTGATGTGCGCATCGTGAAACCCCAAACGTGCTGCATGCAGGATCGGGCGAGTTGCAGTGATGAATGTCATGCAAAACTCAGAGGCACTAATTGAAGGTGGTTTCAACAGAATATTCAATTAATGCTCTCTGCGTCGCAGACAGTCTGGAAAAGGCGCTGTTTTCTCCCGAGGATCTGTGTTACTGTGCAACAAACAGATGAAAATGAACCGTTTTACGGCCTTCTAATTGAAAGTCGATGCACCGGTTTTATTAAAATTTTCATGGTGGGGGGAACTGGATGCCTCAAGGGCCCAGTAATGGGATGAATAAGCTCCCTCTTCTGTGCTGCCTTGCATCCAGCCCCAGGCAGAAGCGACTGAAAATAAATGCCTGAGATATCCCTAGTGGGATCTGTGGCCTCAGCATCACTTCTTGTGTGCGCAGATCCATTTTATTTGTGTCCACTGCACTTTAGACACGCCCTCGAGAGGAGCCAGGATCCCTGGGAAAAATTGCTTTTATGGCACTGAGTAGGGGACTGTTGGGTGAGGAGAGTGGAAATGTTTTTTCCCATCCCTCTTTGTGGGCAGCAGGCTAGGCTGCTTCTGGCTTTTTCCTTCTTTCTTGGTGCCATTGTGCCAGACACTGGGGAGCTGAAGCTTATTAGTAGGAGGATGGAGCTTCTCTGCTTTGCCCCATGATCATCTCAAGAGCAGGCTGTCCCTTAGAGTGCGGAATGAAATAATTAAATGAACTTTTTCTTTTTTTTTCCTGGTCTGGCCTCCTGTTATCCTGCAGCAAACCCTGCTTCTCTGTGTTTTCCATAAGCGTTGGCTGCCTGGATAGCTGCATTTCCTCCCAAGCAGCTCTCGAGGGCATGGCCGGAGTGATTTTGTTCCTCCCTCTGCATTTTTTCTAGCTTCTCTGTTGCCTGACCTATCAATTCCCAAACCTTATTGGGGTGAAGTTGCTATATATGTTAAGCAAAACGCCCAGACCGAGGTGATTGTAATTTTTGGTGCAGCTTCTGGCACTGTCTGGGTGCTAGGAAGCAGCACAAGGAAGATGCTCTCGGTGCAGCGTCCAAAAACCTGTGCGTTTGCTGGCTGATGCATGGAAGCTGTTAGCTGAGGCCTTCCGTGGCGTTGTGTACGGGTACTAATTTATGCTCTTGCATCCAGTGATGATTTAGCTATTTTAAAGCATTATTTATGATGAGTTCCTATACCCATTTTGCCATGGTGATAGTGTTGTGATAATGTGAATTTACAGTTCTTTCTGACAAGAAACCGTAAACCAACCGGCTGGATATTTTTTTTGTATTCCTACAGGCCTAATTTGTAACATAAAGCACTTAATAATTGTTATTAATGAACCTGCTGCGGTCGGTCTATAGACCCAGCTGGAAATCACATCTGCTATCAGATTTGCAGCAAAGTCTTGCGAGTTGAGGAGGGCGTGAGCAGCCGACGTGGCCAAGAGGAGACAGCTTCAGCTGGCCAAAAGAGGAGTCCGTGGATCAACGGGAGCTGTATGGTTTTGGGGAGGATCATGGAAAACTTAAAGTCTGAATGGCTGCTGGGTGAGGTAGGAGCATCATAGTAAAGAGGGAAAAAAAAAAAAAAAAAAGAAAAAGGAACTGCTGGTTTCTTAGGGACAGGATATTTGGGACAATTAAATGCGTGTTGATAAACAATTGCCAGGGACTTTAGTAAACATCCTCAGGGATTTTCATAGCCATTCCTCACTTGAATGGAAAGCAGCCAAGGTTTTTACAGCCAGCTACTGATTTCTAGCTGGTTCCAGTTTCGGATATCCAACCTGGGATGGAAAGATAACGGATGCTTCTCGTTTTTCCTCACCTCTCCCACCGGGTTGTGTGTGACCTTGAGAAAGGTGTTAAATCTTCCTGTGCCTCGGTTCCTGGCTGAAATAAGGCCATGTTGTAGTCCTCTGGGTTGCAGCCAAAATGGTGTAAAGATACAGGCAGCGCAAGCTTTATCGGCAATATCTTTTATTAAACCTTGCAAATCTCACTCCTGGTAGTCCCTCCTGTTTATTTAGATTTTGGGATATTCACTGACTTGGGGTAACGGGCTCGGATCTGGGTGGAGGCATCTTCATTACCAGCATGGAAATGACAAATTAGAATATTTTTTTGGAAAGCGTGCAGATGCTTTCAAGCAATGATGTCAGTAATTAGATGACTTCAGAGGGTTTAATCATCCAAGCATCCCCCAGCTAAGCCCTCATCTCCTGATTCACAGCCCTGTGCCTTGTCCACAGTGGTTGAAATGAGGTAATGCTTTGAAGTATCATGAGCAGATCTTTGCAAGTAGGGTATTTTGCATAATTGGTTTCTGACAAGGCCTAAAATACTATTTAGAGTTACATGGCTGAGTGTTAATTTATGCCTGTACTCCTAAGCGTAACTTTGTTACATGAAAGTGTTATTTATGATGCAAGCTCAGATCTATTGTGTGTTGGTGATAGCGCCGTGATAATGGAGATAGATAACTCGTTGTGGCAAGAAGCTATAAAAGAAATGGGTAGATGTTTCTCCGCAGTTATGGACTTAATTTTTTAATGTGAGATATAGTAGCGATCGTGAGTGATGCGATCTGGTAGTCAGTAGGAAGCAGGATGGCAGAGGATGTTGTTTTTTGGGTTTTTTTTCCAAGAAATAGCTTTCTTCTGGAAGATGCTTTTTAGCTCATGCTGAGGCTGATCGCTTCACCAGCATTTTAAGTGACTTGAAATCAAAATAGTGGGTATTGACTTGTCGCTTCTCTTTGTTTCTCTTAAATATACTTCTCATGTTTAATTAAAGCTTAAATCATATAAAAAATTAATCTTGTATCTTTAATATGATAAAACTGAGCCTAGAAGTGGTGAAACAAATTGTGTTTTGCTGCAGTCATTTTGATGCTTCCTGGTTAATTCAAGCATTTCCACTTGGTGGAAAAGGTGAGGACTCTATCCTCATCCAAGGCATGACTCTTGAAATACACAGATATTTTTATACCTTCCACCAGATAAATTCTGTCTTCAGCTGTGAGTGTTGGTGACAATGGCTTTGTTCTGAATGGGAGTGAAACGCTGGGTTTCCAGACTCCTTCAAAACATCACAGGTAGGAACATATCTTGGTTTTGCATTATCTTACTTATGTCTTACTTGACAAAGCACAACGGGAAACAATTGAGGGAAAACAAGTCTGAGGTTAAAGTTGTTTCAAAACAAAGAATGTAAATACTGGATTTTGAGGAGTATCAAAGCAGGATGATTCAAAGTAGTCAGATGTTATTTTTCCCCCCTCTTCTGTGAAATGAAATTTTCTGCAGAAAAAGACCTGACTCGGCAGAGCGTTGCACTTCCAACAAATCTTATTTCTCTGACGGAAAGCGGTTTCATCCCAGCTTTTTCCACTCAGACCTGCAACTTACCCTTTCCCGGGCCAGATTTATTCCTTCGCTCAACGTGTTTCCTTGTAATCGAGATAGCCCCAAAGCTCTGGGAAAGGAATCAAAACAGCTCTGGGTACTTCAAAGGGTGGAAGTCACTCTAGCACATCGTGTTAGATGTCCTGCGACAACTAATCCAGTGTGTGATGTGACCCCTTTCCAGGTGTCCCTGCCTCTCTCAAAGACCTTGAAAAGAGTCCTGATAGACTGAACTCATCTTCTGCTTAAATCAGCTGCCTATGATACTTTCTCTGTGAAAATGCAGGGGACTGCGGAATATGAAAGACTCACGAGCCAGATGAAATGAGAAACAAGGGGAAAGCAAGCAACACACAAGGGCAGGCAACGTGTTAGCAAGATGGAAAGAGTAAATGCTTTACTGCAAACAGTAAAAGCCAATATGAAGCTATCACGCTGGACATAAAGCTAACAATTTACCAACAGCCCTGTGGCATTAAATCATGGTTGAGGTCAATCTGAATATAAGGAGCGCTGATGTGTGGACTGTGTAGGCAGCTCCTTGGGATGGGGGAGGAAAGATGTTTACATGAGCAGGAAGGTCCATGCGCTGTTAGAGGGGGGTTTACCGGCTAAATATGTGCAGAACTGAGGCTCATCTCGGTTGGGTCCATAAAAGGCAGATCATTGGCTTCATGGGACAGCCTGGAGAATGCAGTGAAACTGCTTGTTCTTGGCTTCCCCACAGGCTTTCCTGCATATTCATAATTTCCTGGGAGCTACTCGTGGGAGTAAAACTACATCTGTGCTTTAGTGTATTGAGGATTAGAGTAATGCCTGGAGGAAATGGAAAAAATCTATTGTTTGGTCTTGAAATCTCATCGCTAAGTGATGCAGAGGATGCTTGTTAATATTCTCTCTGAAGGCTGTTCATGATGATTCTTCACTTTTCACATCGCATTTAAAAAATTTTCTTTAAACTGCTATCACTTAAAATCTTCTTAGCAATTATGGTTGTTTAAAAAAAAAAAACTTAAAGAAAATCCCCAAGGTCAAAGCAGTCTCATCTTTATATGGATTGCAATAAATTACTTCAAGTCTATTCATAGCATAGGGAAGACCTTTTTATGTAGAAAGGATCATTATAGAGTTGCCAGGTCGTTAATTACATTGGGTTCTTCTACTTGCTATGTGAGTCATTTCCATGAAGCAGCTAAGATCATGGTGAGAGATAATGCAGTAAAAAGTGCATTAAAATGCTTGAAATGTCCTTTTGCTCATATCTGTACATCAGTCAGAACGACAACTGATTCAAAAAGGGCACTGCCAATTTAAATCAATAAACTTTTACTGGTGTGGCTGTGGCCTGTATAGATATTTTGAGTCAAGGCAGGGGGCTGGTAGCGTGCTCTATGTTGATGCCTAGAAGTATTAAAGTTTAATAGACTCTCCAGTTCCATTCTGGCTGCCTGTCATGTTGGTGCAAATCCAGAGTCGCTCCATCGCAGTCAATGGCGGGATGCAGGTGCGAGAGCAGAATCTGGCCCTCTGTGCCTTATTTACCACTCCAACCACCTGCTTTAGGAGATAAAGCAGCTGCTATCTTTCTAGCTTTAAATGTGACATTCAGCCAGTTATATGCCTGGTCCCCTCATCACTTTAGATGCTTGTTGATTTTTCTTAAATGTCAGAAGAGTGTTTAAACTTCATTTGAATTCGGCTGCCAAGCGTCGGTGGCAGCGCTGTCACCTCCCGCGCGGCTCTCCCACGAGGTCTGTCTGCCGTGCGCGGGAGTCCTCTTGGCGTGTGGTTGTCTATTAAAACGCTGAGGTGGGGGGGATATTAGCCCTCTCCTTCGCCTCCAGGGAGATTTTTTTTTTTTCCTGCAATTTACTTCCCTTAATTCTACCTCTTTTCACAGGCATTGGCATGTGGCTGGAAGTGGGCTGTGCTCACCCCGTTTTCCTTCCATCCCGTGATGGCCAGAGAGGGGATCAGTAAATAAGTGCAGCTTGGCTTTTTCTAAGGTGTGTGTTTTTAAAAGGGTTGCCAAAATAATTATTTTGCAAGGGAAGACTGAACCCCTTTTTGTCTATGTTTTTCTTCTCAAGCTCCATCAGACTAATTCAGTGGTGGGGAACTGCCCGCGTTTTCAAATTGAGACACAGTCCTTGTCCTCCGCTGACCTTGGCAGGGGGGGGGGGGGGGGGGGAAGTAAAAGGAGAGCTCTTTGAAGCTCTCAGCTCTGTCTCTGCCCACTCTCTGTTCAAGTTAGGTGTCTCTTGAGAAGCCTGTGCAGGAAGGCAGGCTGTCAGGAGGAGATGACTTCATTCTGGTTGGTGTGAGAAAGAAACAGCAGCTTGTCCGAGCAGCTCCAAAGGGCAGTGTCGGACCACGGGGCTGCAAGGCAAATCCATTCTGGCTCCATCCATTCCATTTTGGCCCCCTTGGGAAGGGTTGTGTAAGGCGGCTTCAGGTGAACCCTGGCAGATCTCCACCAGCCCTGAGCAAGGGGAGCTGTGGCTGGGAAGGCAATCCATCCCAAGCCATGCTCTCCCCGGGTCTTTAAGCCCCAGTGGCTTGCTGAACCCTCAGTAGTGGGTCTAGGAGCAGTTTCCTCTGCATGGAAAGGACGTTATCATCACCAACATGGCTATCTAGAACAGTTGATGCTTAAGATTATTGAGGTCTTCAAAACACAGAGCTGATCAGTAGCTGCTCTAAATCAGCATTGCTTTGTAGGCTTAAAGCTTTCTATCAGCAGGAGAACTCCTCAAAGCTGGAAAATGGGTTTTTTTTGGAAAGCTGTGGAGACCGACATGTGGGTTGTGAGTAAGGGGAGGAGGAGGAAGCGTGGTGCATGGCTGCAGCGTACTGACCACTACTTCTGTGCAGGTTGAGCAGCATTTATAGCAGCACTGAAGTGCCTGGACCTGAGCTCTGCTCTCCACTCTTGAAAGGGGCAGGGTGGCCGTGGGGCAGGCACAAATGTGCTGTGTCTAATCATGGGCTCAAAGCCTTTGCTATCAAACCTTCAGCTTTTCACAGTCTAATTACAACTTGCCTGGTGCATTGGTTACGATGAGCAATGAAGATATAATCACTGCTGTTATTTGTCCTTCCCGGCTCCAGCTGTTAAAACAATTCCTCCTTCATAGCCCAGCCAATTTCATGGCTCTAATGTGTCCCCACCGCTCCCAGCCCACTCCCGAATGCTGTGCGTGAGGAGCGATGCACCAGAATCTCCATGAAAGCAGCCTATTTCCTGCATGAAGCCCGTGAAATTGGGGAAGATAATATTTTCAGAGCTGCTGGTACCCTGATTGCATGTTTGTTTGAAATGACAGTTTATGTTGTCTCTCTCTTTCATTAGGGAGGTTCAGCGATCGCGATGTTATTAACTAACAACAGCACTCACTGCATATAAACATGATTCCGCAGAGACACTCCAAGGAGCACTTGAAGGCAGAGGGGAGGGAGATGGAGAAGGAAGATATGTGATGTTTCTTGCCTTTTTTTTTTTTTTTTTTTTTTTTTTTTTTCTCCAGAGGAGGGAAGGTTTGGAAGAGATTCCTAACTATATTAGAAACTCAGAAGAGTTTCATTTCTTACTGAATCTCCTGACAGGGAAGGGGAAGCGTAGCACTGACTCTCCGGTGTAAGATGTCTGGAAGTCCCCACGATGCTGGGCTCTGCCAGGTCTTGAGAACTTCCAGTGTGCCAGTAAACTGCTTTCTGTATAGATCAGTGTTTTAAAGGTGGGTCTGAAACAAAACCTTCCATCTCCAAAGGTTTGCTTCTGGCAGAGCACAGGCTCGATCAGCCCCCCGTGCTTTGAGAGTGGGGAGATGGGGGTCTTCTGTTTCCCTAGTAGATCCTTTCCGGCATCAGTCATCCTACAAAGGGGGCCGAGCTGCACCTAGTGAGATGCAAGGTGCCCTGCTGCAGATGCAGCTGCCTCCCAGTGTTGGCAACATCTCCTGAAGCTGGTCCTTCCTCCACCTAATACCTCTCACAGCTCCACCTCTGCACCAGGCAAATGCTGTCGCTTCATTAACAGACCGTGAGTCCATCCCAAGAAGTCACCAGCTGAAGCCTCACCACTGCCCCTGTGAAATCCCCTGTGCCAGGGCTGCTTTGCGTGGCCTCCGCAGGCTTCGCTTGATGCCGTTTTAAAACGGGAATCAGTATGGACTAGTAAAACCATTTCTTGGGTGGGGAGGAAAGGAGGAGGGACCTTTCATATTTTATAAGATAAGGGCATTATTGGATGCTGGGTTGCTGGAGTTTTTATGGACGCAGGCTTCTGCAGATAAACACCCCCTCCAAAATATCAAGCCAAATCCAGGAGCTGTAGCTTTCCAGGGATGCCTCAAAAGCTCCCTGCCCCAAAACTCTTGCTCTGCAACCTAGGGGCAGTTGGGCTGCAAGAGCACCATCTTCCCCAGGGTCTGTTGGCACCATGGGCTCCATGCTAAAAAATAACATTGTCCGGGGACTGGAGGCTGATAGTAAGGGTCAAAGAAAAGTGCTCAGCTATGACAGTTGCCCTTGAGAGACAGCCCTTGCTGGGGTGACAAAGTGGTGGGAGCTGTGGCTGTTGCATCTCTTGCTGAGAAAACAGAGGAGACGGTTATAGGGTCAGGACTGGGGCTGGTTGGAGGGTTTTGCCCTTATATCTCTCCTGTCTGTGCGATGGAGGAATAAGATGAATCAGTTTGGCGTGTGCATCAGCACCCAACCTGCATCGCGGGTGTGCTGCAGATTTCCCATGCTGCCGGCGCTGCCTCTTATTAAACATAAATAGCTGTGAAACGGACTGTGAGGGGGGTGGGGGGCTGGTATCTACCCTGAGGTATGGAGCTTGCTTTAAATGGAGCCAGCAAAGTTGCTTACAGCCAAGACTGCCCATTATAAGATCCTGTTTGCAGCAAGTTAACTCTCTGCCAAGCGATAATTGTTCAGGCTAAAAATTTCCATGCTGCAAGTCTGCCTCGGGCTATATGAAATTGGGGGTGAGGGGATGGCTTTTTGTCTGTGTGTGTTTTTTTGGTTTTTGGGGTTTTTTTTAGAAAGTAACTTAACAGCGGAGCTGAAGAGATCCCTTCTCTCCATGAGATGGAGGCAGAGACTTGGAGTTTGGCAGGGGGATGCGAACGCTGTGCAGATGCCGAGATTCAGCGGTGGGTAAGAGCAGGGAGAGGAACGATGGGTCTAGTGAGAGATAACTGTCTATTTTCATTACTACTGACTCGTAAACAGGAGGCTCTGCTGTGGCTCTAATAGCTGCCGCCTTGTTCGTCCCCGTATGGGCTGGTTGGTTAATGTGGTTCTCCTGGCTAGATAGAGAAAATGTTCACGAGAGATTGTTAAAGGAGCTTGATTAAAGGTATAGCAATTTAGGAAATAGCAGAAGGCTTCTCATTCAGCCTTAATTTGGCCATTTGCATGGGTTGGTTCACTGTGATTGTTTTGAATGATGTAATTGGGTGTTATTTTCTCTATGGGAGCGTTTTATCTATTGCGAGGAAGTGCTAGCTACAGCGCAAACATCCCTCCCGGGGTTCTGGTTTGTCTGTGTCTTGCCTGCAGGAGTAAACATCAACAACAAACGACAGGAGAGGCTGGAGATGCCCTTGGATGCTTGTTTCCAGCAACCTGTGGGTTAGGGACTTTGAGCTAAATGTGGGAGATTATGCTCCTGTTCCAAAACCTTTCTCTTCCTGAATTTGATCTCTTACTGACCTTGCCCACACTTCTGCCTTTCACAGCATCTTGTTGCAACAAGTTTGAGGGGGGGTGTGTGTGTGTGCACGCGTAGAGAAAACACCGGCTTTGGTTTTGCATTTGAAGCTTGCCAAAAGCCAGCGTCTGAACTTCAGAGCTGCTCATCCCCCGTGGCGCTAGTGGAGAAAGCCAGTGAGCTGCATCTTTTTCCCCCTGCTCGGGGAGGGCTGTTGGGCTGGGGTGGTACCCGAGGCCCCCTCCCCAAAGGCGAAGCGGTGGGCTGGCGCTGCTTTGGCGGAGCTGGGTGGTGTGAATGCCTCCCTGCATGTGCCAGCTGATTAGAAAGCAGAAGAATGGCAAGAGAAAATGAAAATGGGAAGGAGCTTGACAGCCCATGGAGAGGTATTTCAGCTGCAACACAAAACATTTGGTGGTAATTATAGAATAACCTTCATTTAAATGCAAATAAGCCTGTAATTAAGATAAGGGCTCTGTCATTTGCCAGTATTCCTCCTTCCCTCCCTTGCCAGCCATGGGTTTTGAGATGTTCTCCATCTCACTGTGGCGCTGCCTGTTCGTCTGAGGGCTCCTATGGCGAGGCATGGTGAGATGAGCAATAAAGGAAGCAACTTCTGGTGCACTTTGAGCCCATCCCAGCCTAGCAGAGGAATCTGGGATGGGACTACATGTCCTGCTTGGACCATGTGGCTGACAGCTTCAACTAAAACTGTCACTCCAAAGGCTTTTTAACTCTCTGAGGCTTGAAAACTGGATTTGGGCCGTGCTTGGATGTCACTGAGATGCAGGCCTTCTCCACAGGCCGTGCTGGAGTCTGTGCTGGGGTTGCGATGCTTGGCAGAGGCTGCAGGAGCAGAGCTGCTCTGCTATGTCCTCCTGCATCTGGGAAGAGCTTGGGGGATGAGCTTGGAGCCTGGTTCAAATCAAGGCCAGAGTGGTCCACAGTTCCCATGACAAAGATGAAGTGCAAGTTGTGGAGAGTAATTCCAGCCTTGCTTGTTGCTAGGACTTTCAGGAGACTGATTTTTGCCAGGACAAAAATATGTCACCCTTGGCCTTAGCCACTCAGAACTGGGTAAACACAGGTTGGTAGGTTGAGTCGGAGTGAACTGCATGTGTGTGTCCACACAGGACTGGTGGACAGGGTGTGATAATGGAATAACAACATTTAAGCACTCTGTCCTGGAAGCATCAGTGTCACGGCACTGAAAAAACACAGCTGATGGCTTGTAACGCTTGGAAATATCAGAGTATGGGGAGGCAGCTCCTGCCACTGCTCGCTGGGAGCACTTGCACAGGCAGCAGCTGGGCTTGCACCAGGTCTTCTTGCTGGGGAGGAAAACCAGAGCACTGGAAACAGCCATTGCTCTAAAGGTTAGCCAGCAACCTTTGCTTAAACTGTCTCAATCTGTATGAAATGTTATCTCTCTGCCTGACTAAAGATATGTGAGCCGAGGGAGCAGAGATGCTCCCAGATTGTATTTATCTAGCCCTTTGAAAGGGCGTTTGAGGAATTAACTCGGCAGCTTAGGAGAACTTTAATGTTTCGATAAGTGGCTGGTGCCGCATCTCCACCTGCCGCAGCGTGACACCTGCGATGGAGAATCTCTGTAAGCAGATGTGGCCCGGTTAAGAGGAGGTAAACTCCTCATCCCAGTTGTGCAAAAGCTGCCAAACTTCCTAGTACCACTGGTGCCCCTTCCTTCCCGCTCTTCCACTCCCATCCTGCCGGGGGCAGGCAGTGCTGTCTGGATCCATCCCTCGGAGCTGGGAGTGGGCGATGCTCTGGCTGAACCGGCTTCCCCGAGCCCATCTGCATTGCAGATTGCCATGTAAATGGTGCCTGGTATATTCATGTATTTCCTTTTTCTCCTCCTTCCTTCTTTGGAGGCTTCAGCAGGTGTCGGTGGAGGAGGCAAGGCAGGCTCAGAGCCTGTTGCAGTGGAAGTGGAGGTGACTCCAGCCTGCTCCAGGAGCAGGGTTTGGGGTGCTTTCTTGTGATGATGGTGGGATTTCGGAGTTACAGAGCTGCGACTTGGCAGCAGCAAGACTTTCCTGTTCAGTAACTCCTGGGGATGGAGACAAGAAGGCAACCAGAAGCAGTTGGACTAGATGGTGGTGTAGATACTTTCCTCTGGATTTCTCTAATAACTGATCTGCAGGGGAGAGCAGAAGACCTTGTCATGTCTAAGATGCAATGCTAAAGACGTCACAATTGTCTTAAATACTGGCAGCGGGATTTGCTCATGAGACTGCTGAGCTGAGCAAGGGAGGTGGGAGAGGCAGGGGAGGAACAGAAATTTGCAGCCTGCTGGCCTGAATGATTTCTGTGCTCCCAGCAAGGTCCAACTGGTCTCCATCCCAAGAGCGAGCGTGGGGGAGTGTAATGGTACAATTAAACAGCGAGACACATCAGCAGGCCCTCAGGCTGCTCAGGAAACAGTCCAAAGGAGGAAAAAAAGAAAGAGCAATTTGCTGGTGAAAGTGTTCTTGAATATACAAAGAATATGTCAATATAACTCTGCTTTTAATATTTGATACTGGCCTATAAATAATTCACCTAAATGTACAGCTAGCTTGGTGACCCCTGAAGCAGTTTTGCACGCAGCGGGGGACCAGAGAGCGCATGGACTCGGGATAAATGTTTTAGAACGGGAAAGGGGACAAAGAAGCCCCGGGGAAACCCACGGGGGAAGAGTCCCCGTGCTCTCTTCCCGCTGCCCACGAGGTGGCAGACGGTGCCCACGCAGGCACCTGCGCTTGAGCACCCACCTCACCTTGGTCCAAGCTGCCGGACTTGCCCAAAACTCAGCACCTGGGGCTCTTTTAGCGCACGTGAAGTCATGAGTTGCTGTTGCATCCCCAGAGGTGTGAGAAGCTGAAGAAGCTCAGCACTTTGGTCCCCTGTAGACGGGGAGGAGGGGATAGGATTACTTCTAGGAGCTAGACTTGCTGCTTGGGGAGGCCAGGCTCCTCAGAGGTGGCTCCTCAACTGAAATGCCTGTGCTTGGGATCTTCCCAGAGACAGAAAGAACCCTCCATCAGCTTATTTTCTGTAAGATGGAGCTAGGCTGGCTGATGGACCCACTCAGGAATGCTAAGGAGGAGCCTTTAATGTGGGGATGGACATGGGCGGGGAGCCCTGCTCCCCTGGGGAGGCACCGCCTGCAGTGCTGGGGGGATTTCCCATCATTAGCCGTCTGATAGCGCTCCCAGGCTGCGCCGAGGTCTTGGTGTCAGGCTCCTGATGCTTTATTGATTACTGCTACTTGTAACACTTCATTTTCTCCATTTCCTCCAAATCCAAGCAGCTGGCAGGTTTCTTTTCTCTCTCCTCCTGGCCCCTCTGAAATCACTTTGAAGGTTTATTTGTGATTTCCTGCGTGTTAAATCTGTATTGAAGTTGAAAAGAGTCGTGAAAGGATTCAACCCCGTACCTGCCTGCAGAGGGGATGCAGGCAGGCTCTGCCTGCGGCGCGGGGGGTCCGCAGCCGCCTCACCCAGGGGGATCTTTGGGTCTGCAAGGTTTGCAGTGGGAAGGGTGCGAGTTAGTGCTCCCTCTCAGTGCGTTGGGGATGCCACCTCATCCCTGCCTCCCTCACCCATGCCAAAACCAGCAAAGGAGGCCACTGTCCCCCGTGCTGCCACAGCACGGCAGAGGGCAGCAAGCCCCTGCTAAGCCAGGCTGTCCCGGTCCCCCGTGTCCCCCCCGGCATTGCCCCTATTGCTACAATAGTTCATGTGCTACAAACAGGCCCAATTACAGTATTGATCTCCTACACGCTGGGAGCTGATGGTAGGTCCCTCCCCAGCTGGCTTGGTAAACAGAGCTCTCCATCAGCAGGCACTTCATGAATGTCACAGAGCAAGTTTCTCATCATCCTCCCGTGGCCGTAGCGGGCAGACTAAGGAAAAGGTGAACCATCTTGTGAGAAGTAGGAAGAAATTGGGTCACCCTTCCCCAGCATGTTCTGTGGACCTAAAACTGGATTGCCCATACAAACCTCATGAAGTTCAACAAGGCCAAGTGCAAGGTCCTGCTCATGGGTTGGGCACAAACACAGGCTGGGTGAGGAGGAGATCGAGAGCAGCCCCAAGGAGAAGGACTTGGGGGTGTTAGTGGGTGGAAAACTGACTGTGAGCCACCAATGTGCGCTGGCAGCCCAGAAAGGCCCCGTGTGCAGAGTGGGCAGCAGGGCGAGGGGGGGATCCTCCCCCTCTGCTCCGCTCTGTGAGACCCCCCTGCAGGGCTGGGTCCAGCTCCGGGGCACCAACAGCAGAAGGACACGGACCTGCTCGAGTGGGGCCAGAGGAGGCCATGAGAATGCTCAGGGGGCTGGAGCCCCCCCTGTGAGGGCAGGCTGAGAGAGTTGGGGGGTTCAGCTGGAGAAGAGAAGGCTCCGGGGAGACCTTAGAGCGGCCCCCCAGGGCTGAAAGGGGCTGCAGGAAAGGGAGGAGGGACTCTGGATCAGGAGATAGGGATAGGACGAGGGATATGGTTTTAAACTGACAGAGGGGAGATTTAGATGAGATATTGGGAAGAAATTCTTCCCTATGAGGGTGGTGAGGCCCTGGCCCAGGTTGCCCAGAGAAGCTGTGGCTGCCCCCTCCCTGGCAGGGTTCAAGGCCAGGTTGGACGGGGCTTTGGGCAACCTGGGCTGGTGGAAGGTGGCCCTGCCCAGGGCAGGGGGCTGGACCCTGATGGTCTTTAAGGTCCCTTGCATATGGGAGGCTGCAAGATTACTAGCAGTGGGTGGACAGTGATGTCCCAGTTATGCTATGAGTTGGTGACTTGTTGATGGTGCTTTATGGGGATTCCCATTTTCCATGGGTTATGTAAAAGTGTTGCTAAGAAAAATGAGTACTGCCCACCAGAGAAACCCTTCCTGGAGAGGTGGGAGAGCTGATCCTTGCTGTGGTTTAGGAGGAAACATGTTCAGGATTTCCTGTAATGAAGTCAGTATGTGTTACTGGGGGTGAAAAACCAGGATGTGGTCTGTGGTCCAAGTTGGGGGATCCAGCTTGTTTTGCCTTGGGTCATGTACTAAATATGAAATTGCTTGCTCTGGCCTGGAAGGATTTCATTACTGTGAATCTCATGTTTGCTTTTGATCTGGTGAGGAAGGGGAGAACACTGAAGGCTGGTTTGGTGTGGTGTTTGCCAGCCTTTATTGCTTTCATGCCTGGGCCAAAATAATCCATGACTTGCAAAGCCCTGTCTGCATGGCAGGTCCTCCAGGGTTGGGAAATTGAAAATCTTTCCTGGAGCGCTTGAAGTTCGGAGCAGACATGACTAGACGATGTGATGTATAATGATGGGTCATAAGTGGATAAGACCTGCATTTTTTTTTTTTCTGGCTGGTAATGCAATGTACTGTATGCAAGGCCTTTACTGTGCAAAACCCCTGCAGCGAATGGGGCATATTAATTTGCCAAATCTCTAACTGGAAAGCCCCCCCCCAGGACCTTGGGAGCTGGAACCCAGCTCAGGAGGGTGCTGCTGTCTCTGCAAGCCTAGGGCAAGTGATTTTTTTCTCATTTTACCTTTCTAGTCACCCTGTGCTGCTGATATGAGTAAAAATTATGAGTGTGCAGTGTTTGCTTTAAAGCAGTTTCCTTGTACAGGTAGTCCTGCAGAAAAGCTGCCTCCCTGCTCTGTCCCCGTGCGAGGACACTGCTCGCACTGCAAGTGGAGGTTTCAGAGGTAGCGTCCAAGCTCCCGTGGAGCTGATCACGTAGCACTGGCTGGGGACCATAGCCAATGAAAGCCGTGTCCATCAAGAAATGGAGTCCAGAGCATTGTTTTTACTGGCTCGAATTAGAAACATTACAGAACGGCCCAGGCGCATCCTTCTCTCCTTGGGGTGAGATGCTCGAGGAACAGAGAGGAGGGTGTTTTGCCATGACTTGGCAGTGCAGGATGAGTTGGTACCTGCTGGTGGAAGCAGCCTCATGTCCCTGAGCTGTTAATACCCATTATCTGAGTGTTTTCACACAAGATGATAAGGACAATCAGGGAAAGGGACAGAAAAGCCCTTGATTTCGGCTTCTAGATGTGCTCTTGCATTGGCTGAATTAAGTGGTCCCAAGCTTGGCGGTGCAGTCCTGCTTGAACATGTCATCCTCATCTGGAATGGGTTGAATTGACCTTAGCATGGCTCCTGATATGTGTCTGGCTTAAATTATTACTAAGAAACTGTGGGAAAACTGTCACAGTAGGAGTGAAATGCAATGGGTGACACTATACGTTCATTTTTGCTTGGTAATGAGGTTCTACTCAAGCTCCTTTTGGGTAGGAGGATGCTGGTGATCTTATTTAAAGCATGTGGTTCTCTACCTACCACGAGGTGCAGAAGACTATTCGCTGGCTTTGCAAGCTCCTTGAGTAACAACAGTAGGAGCAACCCAACGGGACAGTTTTTTTTTTTTTTTTTTTTTTTTTTTTTTTTTTTCTTTTTTTTTGTTTTTGTGGAGGGATTTACCAGGAAGGCTAGGAAGCAAGAAGGATTTAAAACCCTATTTGTTTTTGTCCGGTGTTGCAGTTTTCAGCCAAATCATGAGACTTGTATGCCGAGAGAAATCCATAGTTGCCATAACAACCAACAAACTATAATTAGTCAAAGACGTGAGGAGAGGGGTCCAAAGAACAAATGGAGAAAGGAGCCGTTCTTCAAGGGATGCCAATAGAGATCAGAAAGCCTGGTCACAAGCGTGTTACAGGAGAACTAATCTCTCCAGAAGCCATTTGGTCTTTAGGCCTCCAGTGGAGTTGTTTGAAGCTGTATAAACTCTGGATTTTCTGATGTTTTCACTTCTAGAGGACAGAAGTATTAGAAACACCCCATGCATTGAGGCTGTTGCTTTTGAGGCTGTTGCTTTTGAGGCATGAGGTTGCACTGGTGGAGCCGTGTAGACTGATAAAGGGGTTGCAGAGTTTTTTCTTGACCTGGAGAGGTGAGGTGTAGAATGGGAGGAAGAGCAGAGCTTGAGGAACCAGGCTGAGCTGCAGAAAGGACTCCTTTAGCTTGGCAGAAAGATGAAGTTTGACACTGCTGACTAACCAAAATGCATGTTTCTGCATTGCAAACCAGACAAAACTCACCGTATCACCAACAGCAAAGCATTATCCACAGCATTTCAAGCAGTTGAGGGAATGCGTGTTGGAATGGTTGAAACGAAGTGGACATGGGTATGGGAGGAAGGCACAGCCCATCCTCTACAGCCATGTACAGCGAAGTGCATCCCACTCTCTTACATGGGGTTGAGTTCGCAAGAGGGGATGTGTCTGTAGCTCCTTTTTTTTTTTTTTTTTTTTTTTTTTCTCTCGTGTGGCTGTTGGCTTCTCCAAAGAGGCTGGAGGTCTTGGGGCTGTTGGTGCTTGTGTTTGGTGTTACCTGCTCTGAAGTCAGCGCAGTTGTCCTCCTGTGACTGGGGCAATGGGGACCCCATTCTCGCTGGCTGCTGCAGTTGCACCGTCCTCTTGCTGAAATTGGGTTCAGTTATCCCCGTTTCTCCGGGGAGGTGGACTGGGGTCCGTCAGGGCTGGTGGGCTTCCTGGGCTCTGCTCTGCTCTTCCACTGCAGGCTCCCATGGGCTCGTGCCCTTGGCTTTCTTAAAAACGACTTCTCCACTTTGGTTTTGCTCACTTGGGACTTTGCTGTCATTAATACTGAAAATTGTTACCAACGTTACAAAAAGAAGTAGCAAAAACTGCATTTAGCAGCAGAAAACAATCTAGTGGCAAGTCAGGTCAGGATTAGCAGAGATGTCCTTTCACGGGCCCTGGGACAGAAATCCATAGTTGTTTTTTTGGGTTTTATTTGCAGCCTGGCCTGGTATGGGCCACTCTGCTATTCGGTGTCCCAGTTCTGCGGAGGGAGTGCTAGCAATAAAACCACGTGTCGTGTGGGGAAAGATAATTAGTTCAATCATGACCCCGAGCAGTGCTGCCCCGACTCTCTGCCCTCTTACCTCTTCACTTGCTCATTTCTGAGGAGGCTGTTCTCATACATATAGGGGCGAGAGCAAGGCAGGCAGCATCCACGTGGAAAAAGTCATGCTAGCATGAAAAAAATACCCATGAAACACCTCACAGACAATATAGAACAAAAAAAAAAATTATAATATGTCTAGAATACAATAGAAGCAAAATCTCCTGGCAGCAAACATTCATGCACTTGACTGCCAAGAAAAAAGGACCTTACAGAAGATGAGACATGAAAGGGATCCCTGCACAAAAACTAAAAGTCGGAACACAATAGTATATATTTCAGGCATATGAAAAGGAAGTGCGACAGTAATACTAAGGAGACAAGATACTCTAACAGAACCGGGAGCTGAGGAGAGAAGAAACTCAATCAGCAGTGACACAGGAGGCTTGGAGAAGGCAGCTCTTTGAATGAATCGGAGTCCTTTTAAAAAAAAAAAAAAAAAAGGCAATCCTGCTTATTTTTTTTTTATTTTTTTTTCCCTGGGAATTAATCTTTCTCCATTTTTCTCAGCTTGTACAGGAACAAGGGAGCACATGAATAATACATTGCCAAGACCAAAAAGATACAAGGGGCTGCGTGCACGAGAACTAGCGGCATCGATAAAAATATTATGCAGTACAAGGATGACGCTGCTGGCTTTCGGCAGTGGCAAGGGGTGTGCAGGGGAACCAGGGGGAGATGAGGAGTGGGTCTGCTGCTGGGTGGGCTCCTCGGGGGAGACCAGGGGATGCGCAGAAGGAACAGAGCAAGATGGGGCTGGGTCCAGAGCAGTGCAGGAGCTCAAGCTGGCTTCTCACCTGGGTTGGTGCCTATCAAAAATAGGCTTATTTCTGTCAATAAAGATTTGCGGCGACTCTTACTGCGGTCCCAAGGATTTGACATCTGTGTGGGGCTTGCAGCGATGTCTGCAGGAGCTTTTCCAATGCAAAAAGCACCAGCGTTGCTCGTGCTGGTGCTGGGGGTACCGCCGACAGTGCTGCGAGGGAGGGATGCTCAGAGAGAAATCCCCGAGCTGCTTCCTCGCTGTCATTCTGGTGACAAGGAGGGAATTCCCAGCTGGGCGTCTTGCACATCTCTCCCTTGTCAAACCCTAGCAAGACTTTCTGCCTAGCCTTAGAACATTTTTTTTTTTTTTTTGGTGTGAGTATATTTAACCAAAGAGATTATTTTTGTCCCACTAGAGTGACTTTAGCTGGTGCTTCAAGGGGAATAACCTATTCCTGAGTTAAATCTGCAGGAGTTGTCAGAGCCTTGACTCTCCTAGTCAAATGAGTTGGTGTCAAAACGGTACAAGAGCTGACTTTTAAAAAATTAAATATTCAAATACAGTTGAAGGGCTTAAGCCTGGTGTTTTTCTGGCCTTCAAAGGTACAAGAGCCCAGAGGCAGAGACCAGGGCTTTCCAACAGTTTGATGGCTCTATATGAGAAGCTAAATTCCTTTTTAATAGGTTGTTCTCTCTATCCAACATCAGAGAGCTCGCCTTTCCCCTCACTCTTCTCTGGCAAGGCCCTGCTGACTGCAGTTCAAGCACATACATTATTTTTAATGATGTCCTGTAACAAGAAGCCTCCTGCAATCATC
The DNA here is from genome assembly GCF_003259725.1 of Athene cunicularia. Taxonomy (NCBI): domain Eukaryota; kingdom Metazoa; phylum Chordata; class Aves; order Strigiformes; family Strigidae; genus Athene; species Athene cunicularia. The sequence goes on from NW_020799132.1 coordinate 2,333,142, forward strand.
CCATTTAGAGCTCGAGCCTCTAAAGGATGGCTTGGAAAATCTGAAGTGCTGAAGCACCTTGGGAAGAAACAAAAACATTTGCCAGGCATTTCCATGCTACGGCGATGCCGGGAGATTGCAGCCCTGATGCCACAGCTGAGGGCTGGAAGGGGGCATCGATTTGATTATCTGTGATTTTCCCAATCAAACATCATGTTAGAGCCCAGAAGGCAGCAAGGGAGATTTTTGGTCTGACCCAGCATGGCTCTGCTGATGCTACTTGCCCTAAAGCAGGCGTTTGGCTGCAGTCTGGTCGGCTCAGAAACAAAATACTCGGTTCAGGGTAGCCTTTTATTATTCTTTTTCATTTGTTATGTGAGGAGTGAGGCTTTAGAAAGAAAACTTTGGTGCTGTTTTAGTTGAATATAGTGGAATCTTCAGCTCAGGCAGAAGATGAGTCTGTAATGTGGGAGACTGGCAGAGGCGGGCGCAGCTTGTAGGAGCATCCCATCTCCCGGGACAGTCAAGGAAGGCCCCATCTGCCAGCTGGTACCGGGCGCTTCCCACGCCGGAGGGGAGCAGGGAGGATGAGGAGGGGCTCGGGGAGGACTGGACCTTGTTGATTTGTCTGGCTGTTACTTTTGTTTACCTGTTCTAATGCTTTTTATGGGGCTGCCATAAAAAACACTCATTAGACAGTGTTGATTTTCATTAATGTTGATTCACCAAAAGCTTAATCAATCTTCTGTGACCAACGACCCCATTCCCAAGGGAGAACAAAGCTGTTGAACAAATTAGCCTTACAGATTGGAGGCAGAGCTTGCAGATGTGACAGCCTGGGTACCAAAGCAGGTGGTTTGTGGATTCCTGTAATGTGCCCAGGAACAATGTCATTCAGCTGCTTTTTTTTTTGTCTTTTTTTTTTTTAAATTTTTTTTTGTAATTTACATCCTTACTGAAACATGCTGGCAAGGTGGCTCAGCCCTTCTCTTGTCTCACCTTCCCTGTTACAGGCCCTGCTGTCTGCAGGCACGGGGAGATGGAGCAAGGAGGAGAGCTGTTAATGGACTTGACTGAAATGCAGACGCCCTCCGTTTGCTACCTGGCTCCACCGCCAAGTCCTACGGTAACCGACAAGTCACTCGTGTCTCAGTGCTGTGGTTCTGTGCCCTTAATGATGAGTGCAATGCTTTTCCACCTCCCGGGGGGCTGCAAGGGTATAAGCACATCAGTTGAAGAGGGGTTGGTTTTGCAGTGAGAGGTTGTTAAAAACAGCCGGCATCAAAGTGTGCTCTTCATCTCTGCTAGACCAAAATGCTTTCAGTGTGCGCGCTGAGAGAGGAGTGTAGATGCTTGGAGTGTTTTCATAGAACCATAGAATGGGTTGGGTTGGAAGGGACATTAAATATCATCTCGTTCCACCCCCCTGCCCCAGGCAGGGCCACCTTCCACTAGCCCACGTTGCCCAAAGCTCCATCCAACCTGGCCTTGAACCCTTCCAGGGAGGGGGCAGCCACAGCTTCTCTCGGCAACCTGTGCCAGGGCCTCACCACCCTCACAGGAAAGAATTTCTTCCTTAGATCTAATCTGAATCTCCCCTCTCACAGTTTAAAACCATTACTCCTTGTCATATCCCCGCACCCCCTGATCCAGAGTCCCTCCCCCTGTTCCTGCAGCCCCTTTCAGCCCTGGGGGGCCGCTCTAAGGTCTCCCCGCAGCCTTCTCTTCTCCAGCTGAACCCCCCAACTCTCTCAGCCTGTCCTCACAGGGGGGGCTCCAGCCCCCGAGCATCCTCGTGGCCTTCTCTGGCCCCACTCGAGCAGGTCCGTGTCCTTCTGCTGTTGGTGCCCCGGAGCTGGACCCAGCCCTGCAGGGGGGTCTCACAGAGTGGAGCAGAGGGGGAGAATCCCCCCCCCTCGCCCTTCTGCCCACCCTGCTCTGGGTGCAGCCCAGCACACGGGGCCTTTCTGGGCTGCGACTGCATGTTGCTGCCTCACAGTCAGTTTTCCACCCACCAACCCCCCCAAGTCCTTCTCCTCGGGGCTGCTCTCGATTCCTTCATCCCCCAGCCTGTGTCTGTGCTGGGGATTGCCCCGACCCCTGGGCAGGACCTTGCCCTTGGCCTTGTTGAACTCCATGAGGTTTGCACAGTCCCACCTCTCCAGACCACCCAGGTCCCTCTGGATGGGTCCTTCCCTCAGCGTGTCAGCCCCACGACCACACAGCTCAGTGTCAGTGAACTTGCTCAGGGTGCCTTGATTCCACTGTCCATGTCACCACAAAGATGTTAAACAGATATTTTTTCTGTAAATGAGATGAGATAACCTCAAGCTATAGCCAGGGAGGGGGTGAGATAGTTAAACACATCTAGGAGGACTGATCTGGACCTCACACTCTAGGAGAGAGGGTCTGCAGCATCCCTAATGGCAGAAAGTAATGGGACTTGATTGCAGAGAGCTGGGGAGGAAGCTCTGTGCTGCTCTGTGACATTAAACTGATGTTGCTCGGAGGCTCTGCAACCTGTTCCTCATTGTCCTCGGGACTTGCTGGCCCACCGACTCATTTCACACCGACTGCTGCCCAGCCGTCAGGTTGGTAATGACTTTCCTTCTCCCTCCTGGCCTGGATTTGAATGGCTGGTCTGGAGGTGAAAGGCCCCCGTTCCCATTACTGATCCAATTTCCTGGACTTTTACCAGGTAGATAGGAATTGCCAGAGCGGAACAGCCTGATGGGCCATTGAGCCCGGTGTCTCCTCTCTGACAGCAGCTTGTGTTTGCCGTGTAATTAAAAGCCTTTGTACTATTTGACTTGTAATTTAATATCGCACTGCCACATACATATCTCATTCAAGAAAGAATAGGCCCTGACATTTGCAAAGACGGAGACAAGCCCTCTTCCTCGCGTGCTGCCTCCGCGGGGTCAGCTCTGCATCCGCGCTGCGCATCGCTCGCTGCACACCGGCAGGGACTCTGCCCTGAGCGTGTGTTTCCTGCGAGGTTCTGCGCTTTAGCAGGGATGCTTCCCACTGGCATTTTCCTGGGGGAAAAATTTAGGGAGAGGGGAGTTTGCAGGAAGCAGTGTTGTGGCTGCCGGTGGGGGAGTTTCTCTGTGATTTATTGGGTTCTGCTGCAAACGCCGAGATTAAGGAAAGTGCCTTAAATGGTCCTTAAAAGCTGGCTTTGGTAGAAGAGATGAGCCTGTGTGATTACACCCTGTCTGCCTCAGTGTGGGCTTGCTTGAGCCCCTCTCAGCTGACGTTGCCGCCTGACTTTGCGCTGGAGCAGATAAGGAGAGTGCACAGCCCTATCCATCAGCTCTGCCGCAGGGGCAGGACAGGGTGCGGGAGGCAGTGTGGCATCAAGCCACGCTCAGAGGGTTTGGGGCAGATGCGTGCCTACTCTCTTAGCCTTAACAGAGAGGTCGGGTTGCTCTGCCGTGCCGTGATAACCACGTGGGAGACGGCAAACTGCTGTTCCCGCGTTCGCTGCTCTCTGTCCTGGGTAGGCGTCTGCAATGTAAAGCAGTGCTGCTCCATACATGTGTGCTCTCCCTATAGCCTACCCCTTGTTCTGCAGGCCGGCTGGTGGCCACACTCCCTGGAGGGGCCGGCTATCACAGGAGTGACTTGCCCAAAACCACAGAGGACCGAGGAGGGGCCACTTGAGCTAAGATGAGACACGTTGGGTGCAGAGGACTGGATGCGAAAGCCTGGGAGAGAAAACCTTGGCAGGTCTCGAATCGCTCTGCTTAGGATCAGAGGCAGAGAGAACTTCTGAAACTCAGTTTTAGTGGGAGTGAGATGATGCTGGAAACCTTGCGCTGGCTGTTTTGCAAGGGTAAAGCTCACCTCAGTGCGGGTTGCTCGGTGAGGGTTTGCATCAGCACAAGGGTTTGCTGAGACTGTCTCTATAGTGGGGCTCTACTTAAGACTGATTAATTTGCCCACCTGAGTGCTATTCCCTCTAATTGACTGAACCTACAAGAAAACAAACCTGGGCTGATCAATAGAGAAATAATTTTGTAAATTGTGGACATAAATCATTCCCGATCGGCGTGTGCTCACGTTTGTTAATGAATAAACCAAACTAAATCAATTTTCCCTATTAAAAAGCAATTGTTTCATCTATTATTACTTTAGGCAGGCGGTGTGAGGAGGGGGACAGTGGCTGCTCACCTCCAGCACGCCCGCCACCCTGAGATGGGATCGGGGAACCGCCCGAGCGGCGGCACCGTGGCTGTGGCCCACATGTGTGTGCAAGTGCTGTGGGGAGCATCTTCTTTTGGGAAGCCATACGCCCAGCCAGCCACGTGTCGTGGGGTATTAATTAGCCTCATTACTGCAATATTTTTTTCTGCAAGGAAGAGATAAAGGAACCAAGTGCCTGTGAAGGTGTTTTGTGTTGCTGTTGTCACCCATCGCTCACGCTGCAGATGCTCAGCCCCTGGGATGGGAGCCCAGTGGGATCTTCCAGCTCTGATCGAGGGTGCTGGGTATTTTGCGTGGCTTATCCCACGCTCCCTTTCCCTCTGGGTGATGTCCTTTCTTGGTCTGTGTGTTTTGTTGCTGTTGGAGCTGGAATTGACCAGCCAGGCAATCGATGCCTTGTTCTATCCTTGGGTCTTTCCCCTCATCAAACAGCGGGAATTTTCCCCCTGTAAAGCACTTTCCAGTGGAGGGGTTCTGGTCTGGGTCTGGAGGGGTTCTGGTCTGGGTCTGGACATCCAAACCATTGCCCTGTTCAGAGATGAAAGGCAATTTTCTATCCCCTGAACAACAGGAGAAGGATCAGGGCTGCTTTGTGTTCTGATTTACAGCTTTTCTGGCCAGGAGGAGAGGCCAGGGTCGTTTGCCTCTTGCTATATGTGATAACTGCCTGTGAGAGCCATGTGGGTGCCCTAAGTGCCTGTTTAGGGAGCCCCATCTTTTTATTGATTTTTGAATAGTACAAATGAACAAATAACAGTGCAACAATAAAAACAGGGGGATAAATAATCTGGTACTTGGCACGCTCAGCTGAACGGGGCCAAATGAAATGCAACACAGACGTGTGCTTGGAGAAGGTCAAGTTTTTAAATCTAAACTAGAGCTAAGTAAAATATTGGCTAAGTAACTGGATTCCAAAGCTCATAAAATGTTGATAGTGCTGAATGTCGGCTGGAATATATCTCCTCATCTTTTAGACAGAGAGCTGGTCCTTTCCTTGATCTTCCTTCCCTGGGGAAATGCTCCTTGGGAGCCTGTCAAGTGGCTTGTTTTCCTCTGCGTTGGCAGGGCAGAGCCGGAAAGGTCGCTTGGGTTAAGAACAGCAGCAAAAGCTAAGCTCCAAGCGGTGCTTCAAGTTGCCGTGCTTTGATTTCTTAAGCTGAGTCGTGGGCTGGGATGGTTATGGAGGATACTTAGGAGTAGGGCTCTGGGCTCAGACCCTGCCTTGAGCATTTCCCTGATGGTGTTGAGGGTAAGGAGAGAGGGTTTGGGTGCAGGAGGTGGGAAGGTGTGTGTATGTCTTCAGTTGGGCCCCAGTGTCCTCCTGCGATGCAGGAGAGCACCCTTGTACTTCATGTACTTTGACATGGCCTTACCATGAGGGTGGGTGTTGTGACGGGTGAGATCTTCCACTAGAACATCTATAACGGCTTAATAAATCTGAGGGTTTGGGCTGATGAAGAAACCACTTGCACTGCCCCTTCTCTACCCTGGCAGAGCCCACCAGCAACCAGGGAAGGGCAGGTTGGTGCCTAGAGGACCGGCCATTCACGTGGCTGCAGAAGCAGCGCTGGATGCACCAGCTTCAAACTGCAGAGCCTGCAGAGCTTCGGGCTGGGGCCTGAACCAACCTGTGCCTGCAGCACAGAAAATAATAGTGCCTACCACAAAGAGGTGTTGGGAAGACATGTCAGTTAATGTTCGTGCAGCGCTTTGAAACGGGGAGGCTTTTGAAGTCAGGATTTGGCTCTTTGCTTTTCTTTCTTCTTTGTTCCCTTCAATGCTCTGTAAGGAGTGTGGCTCAGTGGTGTACCGGTATCAAGGTTTGATGGCCTCTTGCTCCCCGGGAGAATTACGTTCTCCCTCAACGGCTTTACTTCAAGGCAGTGTGTTCAATTGGTATTCTCTGTATGGCATTTGCTCTTGTACATAGTGCATTTTTATTCAAATAATGGTATTGATCGTGGAAAAAGTAATGGAGAAAATAAATGAAAACAAATAAACACAGAAGATTTGTACTAAACTTCTTCAAGGTCTGGTTCTGAAAGTCAAGGAACTGTCCGTGTCCGCCGTAGGAGCGGTGACTGGTGATGCAGCTGGTACCTACTTTATTATAATAGCATGTAGTTGCAAAATGCCTGTGGCAGCAAAAGGGGTATAAATATGTGAATGGTTGGGGCAGGCACCTGCTCATAAATCCCGATCACAACCATATGTGGTCTATGCCAGTTATGAAGATATCCTGGCAAATATACCTAGCAAATGGGGGTTTGCACCTGCTCAGCTCATGGGAGAGGAGATGGACTGCTCCCTCTCCTTGCCAGGGTACGTTGTATGGTCTGCTCAGCTAGGTTTGGCCAGGCTTTCAGCTTGCAATAGCGTTGAAAGATCTAGGCTTGCGTTTTGGCTCACGGTCCATCTTCTATCATTTATTGACTTGAAAGCCGGCGTAACAGCCCTGCTTTTGAATTTGATGCCAGGAATGTCATCAATAGTTTGAAGCATCAGAAGCATCGTTCCCATCTCATACAGGTTGAAGATGATGACTTCAGCACAGAGCAGAACTACAGCTTTAAAAATTACTTTTTCTTCCCTAGAACAGACATTTCACTGATATTTCTTGCTCCTTTGAGAGTTCTGTGGTGGAGAGAGACTCTCATTTTTTTGTTAGAAATATTTCCAGGCCTTGTGGTTGATATGAAGGCAAAAGGCATTGTCTAAAAAAGTTGGAAGGACTATAATTTTAAACTTGTTTGTGGATTTGGTCTTTTGTTTTGTTCTTTTTTTCAAACTACCCCATCATGTGGAGGGTGTTTAAAGGTGACTTGCTTCAGCAGTACTATATTTTTGCACCCAAAGGATAGAACTTTCTTTCTCATTTGTATCAGACTAAATATTTCTAGATTAAAAAGCAACCAAAGAAATGAAAGTGCGGTCTTTACTTGAAAACAGCAGCTGGCTTTAGGGCTGCCCTTTCCCAACTTTGTGCAGAAAGGCTGCTGGGGTGCCGAGATGGGACAGCACAGCCAGCGAGGAGAAAATGCCCCCAGATTACACTCCAGCCTGTTCCCCAGCCCCGGAGAAGTGTCCTCTCCCAGATCAGACGTGGCCTTCAGGTGGTCTGGGTGGACATTTACCTGGGTTTTGTGCGTGGCTCCTGCAAGGGTTTGCAAGTGATGGAGTGTGCCGGGGGAGCTGGCCGGTTCCAGCTGACAAGATAATGAACTGCCAAATAAAGCATGGGAGAAAGGGAAATCCATGATAAATCCACCTCTCATGCGCCACGGAGGAGACGGATAAACTCCCTCTCTCCTCATGACAGCAGGATTTTTCTCTCCTGCGTCCGCCACGAGAGATGCGGCAAGGTTGCTGCTCCCATCTCCACCCCTCGGTCCCCTCCTCTGGCACTGGTGGACAGACAGACAGACAGATCGCACCGTGTGGCATCGTGTTCTCCTGGAAGGCTGTGCTTCGTTGGGGCAGAGGAGCTGTCCCTGGCAGTGCCATGTCCCTTTGTGGGGCTGTGTCTCCCTTCAGTGTTGCTAAATGACTGTTGAACCCTCATGCTCGACTGAGGACAATTAATTTTGAGGCCATCGGGCTCTTTTTCTCCTCCTCTGGGATGGGGATGTCCTTCAGCAGACTGAAGCTGCTCCTCCAGCTGGATGCTCCAAAGTACAAATCTAATCCCAGCTCCCAAACCCAGACCTCGCTGCTTCTGCTTCTTCCATTGCTCTCTTCACGGGGATGTGATGCAGTCTTAAATTTTCTCAGAAATCTGTGAAACGCACATGCTGGTGAGATAAATTGGGGTCAGTGGAGCTTTTGGAGGTGGAGAGCTGGGGTATTTTGGGTGCGGGTCACTCACTCGTAGGCCGTGCCGGCAGTGCATTAGCGGAGAAGCAGAGCAGGAGGTGAGGTGCATCAGAAAAGCAATTTAGCTTGTGGGACACAGACTGGAATAACGAGGGCGGTGGCGGGTCAGTGTGGGGACAGAGCCGAGCAGCCCCCAGAATAGTGCCATTAGGGATGTCCTGCAAAGCGTGATGGAGCCCTGCCGCCTGCCCGGGCTGGGGTCAGGCTGGCTCTCAGCTCTCCCCAGCTTTGCCCAGTGGTTCGGAAGAGGTCGGTCTCTTATTTTCAGTGCACTCACTCTCCCAATTCTTTTTTCCATGTCTGATTAATAAATCATGAAGTTTGCCCAAGACTCCCTCTATCCCCACCCAAATACAAACATTCCCCATCACCGCCACCTTGCAACTAGCAAAGCTGCTCCCTCTGACAATCAATTACCCTCCGGAGATGAAATTATTGTTTAATGGCTTTTGGAACAGGCTCCTGCTCTGACATTCATCACAATCAATAATGCATCAGCAGGGACAAAAGAAATTACCTGCCTCCTGCTAAGTGAAAGAGTCCATTTGTATTCTGCATGGCCCCTTCACGCCCACTGAGCCGGCAACCACCAGTGGATCGTGCCAACGGCACGGAGGGCAGCTGGCTCCGGCTGAGCTCTGGCAAAGTTTGCTGAAACTTCATCATCGGCACTCTTATTAGCAGGGCTGGGTGCAAGGGCCAGGATTAGGTGATGGAGGATGCCTAGGGAGGGGGTGTGAAGGTGAGGTATGGTTTGGGACAGGCTTTCCTTAGGATAAGATTAAGATTTAGGTTCTGCCTTGCTGAAAATACAGCTGGGATGGAAAGCCTGGCTGCTGGACTAATGAGGGCTAATCTGAAGTATGGAATAAACAAATTGGGGCAGGGTGAGGGGTGGGTGTTGAGATGAGAGGGCTGGGAGGAGAGGTAGGACCGTGGCGGGTGAGCCAAGGAGGTGGTAGGTATTCCTGAGCAGCGGTATTAAGCCTGGCCTAGGTTGCCTTGCAGGCATCTTCTCCCTGCGGGGTTCACTGCTCACCATGGCTGTAGGTTGGTCTTTACCTCCAATAAGTCAGGAAGCTGCTTTGGCCGCTGCTCTAAACCAAGAGGGCAGAGCGTCCTCCGAGGGTTAGCTCTGATCTAACTCATCTCCTGAGATGTGGTATGATATCAGCATGTCCCTGCAACGGAATCGGTGTGATCGATGCATCTGCAATGTGAGCAGCGTGTCTCTTAATGTGTCTGCAGCCGGGCCTCCGGGTTATTCAAGGTCCTCGGTGGGGAGGGGGGGGACGCTGCTGGGTCCAGCATGTGTTGCTGCAGCATTAGGGAGCAGTGCTGCACCCCAGCGATCCCAAAGAAACCAGTTGTTACAGCAGGCTAGGTGTCTGCAAGGCAAATTTTGCTTTTTCTGCCTTTAAATCTTCAGATAAAACCCCCAGATACTAAACAGACAGAGTGCTGCTTCCCTTAAGGTGACTTTTAAGGTACCGTGTCTCCAGCAGCACCAGTCTCCCAGCATACGCCACAGACCGGGTTGTGCGTTGGAGGATCTCGTGGTGATTAGGTAGTGTTACTTTATTTTAAGTGGCTGTCCCAATTAGCGATGAAGTGGGGAGCCTCATCAGCTCAGCACCTTGAATACTGCTTGCGTTAGTGCCACTTGATTGCTATTGTTTGTTTTCCCACCTCAGCTGTCGCTTTACCCGGAGCGTAACCGTGAGAGCCGGGATCAAGGTGGTGATGGATCAGGCGGGACCAAGTGGGCTGGGCAGGCTGCTGAGGGTCCCTGTTGCCACAGATTCCTGCTGTTGGACTCCAGTGGGGAAAAAAGCCCCAAATTACCAAATTTTTTATTGCTTGAAAAAGAACATCTTTGACAGGGAGCCTGTTCCCACAAAGAATTTGAGGATTTGGCAGCCCTGAGGGCTTCCCAGGGAACTGGCTCCCACAGTGTGTGACCAAAAGCACTTAACTTCTCAGTTTCCCCAGCCTGGCACGTGTGTTGGCTCATTATGGGGCTCTTTGCTGCTGGGTTAGCACACGGGCACCTTTTCTTGCATCGGGGGTATAAGCCCTGAAGAGCATCCTGTGCAGCAGCTGCGCTGCGTGGTCCTGAGTAACACCGGCCATTCTGCGAGGGGAGGATTGCGCAGCAAACTGGGCTAAAGAGAAGCCTTTTTATGATACAAGAGGGAACGGCTTTAAACTGCAACAAGGGAGATTCATATGGGACATTAGGAAAAAATTTTTCCCAGAATATGGAATAGGCTGCCCAGGGAGGGGGGAGTCCCCATCCCTGGGGGGGTTTAAGGGTCGTTGGGATGAGCTGTGGGGGGATGTGGGGTAGGGGAGAAATTTGTAGAGTTGGGCTGAGGGTTGGACTCAATGAGCCCGAGGGGCTTTTCCAACCTGAGTTATTCTGTGATTCTGTAAAGATTTTTTTTTTTTTTTTTGGAGACCCCGAATTGCTGAAGGTGGGTTGAGTGAAGGGGTTCACCTCCCCGTTTGGGTCTGAAGGCATCCCTTTGAGCGGAGTCTCATGGTTTTAGGGCTTGCTGGCAGGTGACTGACTGAAAACCAGCGCTTGCTAGAGACCATCCCTTGCTGTGGGATTCCCGGGCGGCAGCGAGAGGATGTCAAGCGAGGAGTGAGCAAACACTGAGGCTGGAGAAGGAGAGAGGAGGCAATGAGAGCGGCAAACGGCATTCACACCGGCACCGTGTTTAGCTGTAATCTAACATGACTTTCCCCTCTGTTGGCGAAGGGGCGCACATGATGTTAACATTCATTATCATGTCATATTCGATTGACTGCCAGAACGCATTACGCTTTCTCCTGTAACGCGCTGAACACTGACAAACCCCATTCGCTCGCTCCGCAGAGGTCTGTGCCTCTGAAGCGTCGTGGCGTGCTGGGGAGGTGGAAGGCCATCGATACAAACGTAATGAGCGTCGTTCCCGTGGGGAGGGCTCCGCTCGCGGCGGGAGATACCGCTCGGTTGGGATGCAGCTGCCCGGGATAGCTCCTTTGCAAAAACAGATTAATAATAATAATAATAAAAAATAATGAAAAGATAAGCAGGGTGCAGCAGGAGAGATAACACTCGGGGGGGAGAGGGGGTGTGTGCACAAGCGTGCTACCTGATTATGACTAGCGAGGAGCATGGACAGAGGGTGACGCGGCAGTTTGATTCCCCAGGCTTGGTAATCAGGGAAGTCGGCTATGAAATGCCGCCCGCCATCCTGGAGGAGGCATGGCATTTTGGAGCAAATTCCACTCAGCCTCCATGCCCAGAGAAGGTGCTTGCAAAGAGAAGAAACATCCCGTTCGCTCCCTGTGCAATAGGCACTGGGTAGTGAAACTCCTTTTCGTCCCCCAGGTAAATTTAAACTCAGCAAGGGGGAGTATGTTCCTGGAGTTAGCTGCACAGATGTGCTCACCAGGTGTTTTGTGGATATCTCCATCTATCCTTACGCTGCATGCCAGTACCTAGGTAATTCTTCTGCACCTTGCCCGCCTCGTGCTTCTCCCACGTTCCTCCAACCCACGGCACCTACAGACGTGGGTTTGGGCTCCAGATGATCCATCCAGCAGATATTCAGAAAGCCAAAACCTCCAAAACTGTCTCTGGTGTTCCCCCCAGTGCAGCCCTGTGAAGTAATACATCTTCACCCTGCCTTCTCCCAGGCTGAGGTTTCTGCAACCATACAAACTTTGCCCAAGCTCCCTATTGATTGACTCGGTGATTAAGCTGTTGAATCAGCGCTGCCATATTTGTAGTGTCTAACTGTCATTTTTCTCCCAAGATCTTAAAAGGATTTTTAACTGTCAGCTATATCCTGCATATTTGCTCCTAATAATCAATATTGATTTTCTCATAATAGCGTCCATCTAGATGCCATGCCTTATTTGTTGTAAGATTAGAATCTCGATGAGCTTATAAAATAAAGCGCATATTTTTCTCGCGTGTCTGCACGTATGCATATGTAGAAATACCCTGTTGAGATAATTATCTTGCGCTGCCGGCAAAAAATTTGAGTCATGCCCTGTAGCTGCAAAAAAATATCCAGCTTTGTCCACGTTGCTCTTGCTTTAAGGTGACCTGTCATTAACATGGGGAGGGAGATACCCTCGCCCTGGGATGCTGCTCCCCATATGTGTGATCCTGTCCAGGGAAGATGTTGGCTGTTAGACTGCGAGACCAGGGTTTGTAAATGCTTTTAAAACAAGTTTTTCTCTCCACAAAGGAACCGGTTTCCATAATGATCATCTCTGACATTGAAGCCTGCTGGGAGTTAGTGTTTCTAAGTGGGTTTTTTTTTTGCAACGGACACTGGTATGTTGTTAGAAACCATGAAACTGAGTTTATGGTTGTGTTTAATCCCCCAGTGTCTTGAGGCTGGCCAAGAATCAAACTGTTCTCCTGAGCTGTGAATACAAGACATAAACAGTATCCTAAATGTGTGGCTAATACGTTCTGCGTGGCATTACCTGCCTAAGCAATAAGTGATATTCTTATGTTGGGTGGGGTTGGGTTTTTTTTTTCAGGAATCTTAAAGCTTGTTAGGGGTTTTGGTCAGAGAATGGTAGGATATGACTGGAGACAAGCTCCCATTTCCTAAGCAGGAAAAGATTTCCTATAAGGAGGCACAGCAGAGATAACAATAAAACAAAAGGTGATTGAATGTGACTAAAAATGTGCCAAAGAAAATATAGGGTTTTACCCAAGGTGTTGGAAGAAAAAGTCGATTTTCCCATTTTTGACAGAGGACTGCCAGATAAGATTCTTCAAATCGGCTTATTGAATTATAAAACGCCGACATTTCGAAGCAGAAAGCTTTGCTTTGAAGTGAAATGCTGAGATTTTTCATTCTGACATTTCCCAATTGATATTTTTGGTAACTTTCTGCACACCTGGTAAAAGTGAGATTGGGGTGGGGAAAAAAAATGCAAGGCATTAAAATAACTGATTTGCTGAATGGGTAAAAAATGCCACTCTCTAGATAGTTCTCATTAAAACCAAGCTGTTCGTTTTCTGCTTCATCTCTCCATCACTATTCATAATCATGGCCCAAAGTACCCATCAGCCTGATTTTTTTTCTTTTTATTTCACCAACTGTGGCAAAGGTCCCACTGAGTTTTGCATCTCTGAACCACTGGAGGGGCTTTCTTGAATATGAAAATTTTTCTCTTCTTTTCCACTCAAAACTTCCTGATTACTGAAATTAACTCCCAAGAGAGGTGGGGGAAATCTCTTCTGCTTTGCAATGGTTTCATATTCCTTTTTTTTTTTTTTTTTTTTTTTTTTTTTTTTTTTTTGGTTGGTATAAAAATATTGTCTCCATTTGAATTTGCTGCGAGAGGGATTTCTGGGAGAAAACTTGATAAATTATTCTTGATTTCACACAATTCAATTTGGAGTTAAGCAGGATAATAAAGTCACTGCTCTTGCCAGAAATAGCTGATGCAGTGGAGACAGAGTTGAATTGCTTTGGTTCATTTTGGGTTTTTCTAGTTCCCTGGCATTTGTCTAGGGTGGAGGGAGCAGAGCACGAAATGGGGGTCACCACAGAGCCTGGGAAATATTTGAGGGAGGAAACCAGGTTGGAGATCTCTCTAATTTCTCCAAGTAGTTCATTTGCATGTGTTGGTTTCAAAATCTTTTCTCGAAGAGGTTATGCAGCTGTTTCCCACAGGGCGTGTTTGGACTTGGGCTCTTCCTGATGCTTGCTCCTCATCACTCCCTCCATGGTCTCTTGGCCACGGGATGGGATTTGTCTCCACGTTTTGTGCAACAGGGATGTTTTCTGCAGCAACCTGAAGAGGGGAGTGTGCATGGAAAGAAGGCTGGAGGGTTGTAATATGCACCAAAATGTGCATTAAAAAAAAAAAAAAAGAAAAAAAGAGTAATAAGTAAAACTAAGGAGAGAAGGAAATTAAACATCAAAAGAAATGAAAAGGCAGCAAAAGACAAAGTGAAGTTCTGCTTCTCAAGCGTCTTTTGTGGCTCTCTGCACATCCCTTGGATTTCCTCTTGGTTTGGGGGCTGGAGGAGGGGGGCAGAAAGCTGCGGCTGAGCAAAGCTGAGCCAAAGATGCTTCGTATGGTAATAACCCCTCCTGAGAGTCCCCAAGCGCCGTGCACATGAAAGCCCTGCCCCTAGCACTGCTGATTATACAGCCTCTAATTGTCTCCCATGTCTGCGCGCAACATAAATACTGGAAAAGAGAGAAACCTAGATACTGTCTGCTGAGCTGGCCAAGCCAGCCAAGTTCCTAAAATATCCCCCCATTGCATTTGGGAAGGAAAAGTTGGGTACAAGCAAGCCACGGGTCCTTCCCATTTGGGGACGGGGTGGTGATGGCCAGGGGTGGTGATGCCAAGGATGTCCCCAGCCTAGTGCCTGCAAGGAGAGGACGTGTGTTTGGGTTAGTTTGGGGTAAAGCTTCAGCTTAGCCGCATGCGCTCAATAAAGCTTTTAGTTCAATACCTCTTAATGCTAAGCCTCAGTGTATTAACTCAAGACTTCCCCGTGATCAGGGCATAAACATCCACGAGCTCTTACTGCAAAGAACACATTGGATGCTTCCCTCAAAATAAGATAGAAGTGGGAGATATCTCCTCCTCTCCTTCTGCAGATTATTAGATAGTCAAAGCTGCCCTGACTTGTGTCTGGGATCTTTTTTGGTCCCAAAAGGACCAGCATCATCCCAGCACAGCCCCGGCAGCGATGAGGAGGGGGATATCCCTGTTGCTGCGTTGTCTTCCCTTGCTCTCGGGGTCCCTTTGACAACGCCTAGCCAGACGCTCAGTTCCACATGACAAATATTTCAGGCAAGTGTTGCTCTCACGTCGTGTGCATTTGCAAAGGAGCAATTTATCAGAGCGATTTTTATCCTCATTAAGGCAAATTAAGCCCACAAAGCTGGCAATGGAAGAGGAGAGGAGAAAAAAAAAAAATTGCTGTTCATGAAATATTTATTAAAAACAGCCATTGTAATAAATATTTGAAACCTGGTTATTAACGTTAAATCATATCTATGTCAAGTGCACGTTTCACATCGTCTGTTCTGCTAATTGGGTGCAGGGGTCAGCGGACCTGTCCCACCACGGGGTCAGCTGGCACTGGGTGCCCGGTGCCACGCCGGGGCTGACTGCGATGCTTTGCTTTTGGAGGGTGAGGGCGAAGCCTAAAATGCAGTAGATGATAGGAATAAGTGGAAGGAGAGCAAGCCCAAGGGCTTGCTGAGAGTGGCGTGGCTCTTCTACACCCGTGTCCCCACGTGCGTGCCCCGACCGTAACCCAAACGCCTCTGTGCAAGAGCTGATGATTATTTTCCAATATGTGTAAGCACCATGGTTCACCAATGGGGCAAGATAATTATCCTGAGGAGGCGTAAAATAAAGGTTTGTGCTATAAACCACCCGTCTCTATGCAATGCAAAACAAGGAAATAAATCTCCAAACTGGGATAATAACGCAGGCAGTAAAATCAATATTGATTATTAGAAGAGGGGGCAGGAGGCAGTAAAACTGGCTGTGAGGCGAAGGTAAGATTATTGTGGATAGCAACTGTTTAAGTGATGAGCTGCGCTGGGGCTGTCTCTTAT
>NW_020799132.1:2348865-2412833 GCF_003259725.1 Athene cunicularia
GGGGGGAAAGGGCTTTTCCTGGGGGACACGCCTGTGATTTGACTCTTTATCAGGACCTTTGGCTTGACGCACGGGTCTGGAAAGGGTGGTGGGGTGGAGGAAGGGGCCGTGTTTGACCCAGGAGGCCTATGGTGGGTTTGGGATATCTCCCTCTGCACAGCGGGATGTGCTGGCACCGACCCTTAAATGGGGCTGGCAGGAACCAGGTGAGGCGTTTCAGAGGGGAGTTTTGCATGGTTTTCCCCAAGCTGTTGATGTCTGGGAAAAACTAATTTTAAAAATGCATAAAAGTGTCTGTTATTAACAGAAGCAGTCTCTGGTTCAGCTGACCTTTTGTTTGAAACATCCTTTATATTTATTAGAAACCCAAACAGCAATAAAAGCTTGAAAGGGAAGCTAAACACTTGGTTAAGTCTCAAGTCCCATCCCCTTCTTGCAAATAGCTGCTGGGGGTCGAGGTGCCTTGTAGCTGGTGCTCGTACAAACATGAACATGCTGTCTCGAACGGGCAGGGTAGAGACACAAGCGTCTTTTGCTGTTCTTGCAAACCTACCACTGCTTTACTACACGGGCTTTGACAAGTAATGCTGCTCTGTGCCTCAGTTTCCCTGCCTTGGAGGTAGTTATTTGACACATAATTATTCAGAAACTGGTGGTAGTTACTGAATGCATAATTATTCAGAGACTAACGGGAGTATAAAGCGTGTAAAGCTGACACGAAGCTCCTGGCTCCACATCAGCCCATCCCACGCAGGCGCAGAGTCCGGGAAGGAGGATCCTGCTACAAGCTCCACATCAGCCTCCTCCTGCTGTGGGTGAACCCTGGGTTGCTCTGCTCCATCCAGGCCCCTTTGCAAAATACATTTTAGTGATGCCAGCCCTCCAATCTGACTGGTAGTGAGTATCTTTAAAAAATATTTGAAGCGAGCAAATAAATAAATGGTAATTTAGTCGTGGACCCAACCCAGCCTCCCATAAAAGCTGATGTAGACCAGATTTACAGCACCGTGCTGAGATGCTTTTATGTGAAACAGAGCTTCAGAGGGGAAGCCATCTATCAGGCAAGGAGCTGGAGTGAATGAGATTTAAAAGGCAGCTTCCTTTTGTTCCCTAATAGGTTGGACACTTCGGTGCAAAAGTGGGGGAGGCGGGAAGGGGGAAATCAGAAGGTGTTAGGAATGACATTTATAATGGCAACACCATGCACCTATTTCGGTAATAGGCTTTAAACATTTAAGAAGGTGAATCCTCTTATTTCCTGTGTTTATTTTCTCCGTCACTGTAAATTTATCAGTCAGGGTCGACTCTGCTGCAAGCTGTGAGGAACCTGATGCGAAACGAGAGACCTTGGGTCCTCATTAGTGTGGGAAACCTGTAAGATCCCAGGTTGCAAATCTCCTGTGTTAATTTGAGTTTACTTTTTAAACTTAGCGTGACGGCTGTCTAGCAGCTGTGGGCAGCTCCTCTCCTCTCCAGCATCCCTGCTCTCCTCTCGGTACTCGGCTGAGGCTGGGAGATAAGATCCCTTGGCTGAGTGCAGCTGGCGGGACCACTGATGCTCTCACCATCTCTGTATCTGGAGGCAGGGACTGGCCGGTGGCCATCTCCCTCACCCCTTTGGTAGTCAACCTTGGGCTGAAATCCCCATGCTGGCAATTCGAGGCTGGGCTAAACATCCCCCCCACACCCCTCAAATTTACCAGTAAAGTTCCTTCTCCTGCCTTTTAGCTGGAAATTATGCAGCTATAGCCTCATTTACCTAAAAACTAATTTTCCCTTGGGAAAACCAGGCCATTGCCCTGCCTTATTTTTGGACTGAGGTTGGGGCAAGGCTCATCCCCTCTTCCTGAAGCCACTGTTGCTCCTCTCCACACATGCAGAGGTGATTTGCAATGTCATTTGCACTTGCTACTGTCTTCTTCCTCCGGAAGAGTACAGGCCAGTAATTCCAGTCTGCCAAAGAGAGGGGAGAAAAAATCATTAGCTTTAATCTTTGTGAAAGGAAGTGCAGGTGAGGGAACAAAGAAATGGGGAAGCAGAAAAAGAAGAGGGTGGACGAGAGGGTGTGGAAGGAAAGTCAGCGTGCGGAGAGATCAGATGGGAGAGATGGCTTTCAAGGGTGCAGACGTGAGGAAGAGGACAAAGGGCTGAAGGAAGGGGCTGACGGTGTGCGGGGAGGCAGAGTGCCGAGCAGGAGCCTCCCCCACTCCCCCCTGACCTGGGACCTCTCGTTTCAGGGGAGCTCAGTGCCACCCACATGGGTGCAACCTCCCCGCCAGGTCCAACCCTGGCTCCTTCTCTCCTGGCTGCGTGCACAAGTCCTTTCCTCCTTTCCTCGTCCCCTCCCGGCGGGTGAGGACAGCATCCCCCCACCTCCTCACCCCCAGGCAGCCCTTGCTCCATGCTCCCACTGGCTCCTTCCCAACATCAGCAGGATCCAAGCCCGGCAGTCACAGGCATCGCTGCCACCAAGCTGCCAGTGACTCAGACTGTTATAAAGCTGTCCGTAGGCTGTAATTCTCTAAAAAGTCTGGACTTAAGCTGGGCCTATTTATCTTTCATCCCCTGGTAGAGCCAGAGTTTGGGGAGGAAAAATGGAGCGGGTGTTGTGGGAAAACTGGGATGCTGTAGAAATCGGAGGCTGCGCCTGTTGTTTACGAGGTTTAGCAATACACTGCCATCGGGGCATCGGGTGGTCCTAGCAGAGCTGGGTCTCTCTGGTCCCTCCCTCCAGTGTTCCAGTGACAGCAAAGTCTGCTGAAGCGCGAGCATCGTGCCCGTGCGCTGATCCCTGGGGAAGGGATGGAAAAAAAAATCAACGTTTCTGTCGGCTGTCATGTAACATCCAAGGCATGGCTGGAAGGTGCTCAGTGCTTCGGCGATAAGCATGGTATAAGGGACTCTATTAAGGGAAAAGTGTACGAGATCTGCTGGGAAAATGAGTTGTCCCTACAATGCAATATTCAGCTGATTCGTATTGACACAAATCAGCCCCCTGAATGAGAAAAGAGTTTCTGAAATGACAAACTGCACTGGCTTTTTATTTCAGATCTGAAATGACTCAGCAGTGCAGCTGGCTGTTTTTTCCATGCTGGTTAACAGATAAGAAAACAAGAAGGCGGTGGGAATGCAATGTTTTGGGGTGATTAATGGCTATTCCCTTGCTGCCCTTCGGTTTTCCCTTTCTCCCCACTTAGCCAAAGGCCAGAAAATATTATTTTTTGCAGAAAGACTGGTTTGGGACATCTCTGCCCTGGGATCGGGGTCTCCGCTGGGGAAGCAATTCCCCATTCAGCTCAGAGGTGCAGGGCTGGAGCAACGTCTGGAGCGAGCGCTGGCTGAACATTTATAGGATATGATTTCAACTATTATTATAACTATCCTGTATTGCATCGTCTAATAAAGACATCAATTTAAACCCCTTACAAGTGGCAATTACCTAATAAAATGCAGTAAGGATCTTCCAACTTGGCAGTAAAATTAGCATTACCGGGTTTTAATTAATGGCCCAAGCCTGAATGGCTCTTCTATGTCCTGTGCAAGAGGAATGGCTGCACGAGCGTGCGTGCAGACGGGACAAGACTAGGAAAAAGAAGTCAATTAGCCCCAAAAGGGCTCCGTGCCTGGGAGACAGATGGGTGCTGGAGGTGCTGAGCAGCAAAGGGGACGTGTGGGGTCCAGCTTGTGGAGCTGGAGCGAGCGATGGGCGGGCTGTGCTGTCTCTGTGGGTCATTTGCTCCTGATGCCGCTTCCCCACGGACCGAGCAGCAACGCCGCCGGCATCGCAGAGCCAGCGCACGAGAAATCCCTGCGAGAGCCCGAAAGCTTCTCGCAGCTGAGCCAGTGGCTCAGGGCTCTTCGCAAAACACTTGTTTGAAGAGCCACATGACTTTGTCATCACCCCTCCTGCCCCCTCCCCTTCCCCTCCCCAAGGGGGGATGTTGTGCTCTTCCCGTTATTTTTCTCAGATTTGTTCAATATCGTGCAGCCTCCGTCCGGGCTGGGTGCCAGGAGGGTCCCTTCCCTGCCGAAGCAGAGCTCTGCGATGACGCTGCCTCCGGGGATTTGGGTGAGCTCTCCCTTGCCGTTAGAGCAACACGCAGAGACAATATTTGATCCAGTGTAAAACGGGCTGCTACAGAGTCAACCTGTCAAAAACCGCTGAACAAATTTGAAATGGCAGGGTGACTTTATACCTCACCGGTGCTTTGTATCGTGTAACCGCAGGATTTTTGATGTGCTACAAGAAGCCCTAGAGCTAGGTTGACTTGCGCTGTCAAACTCCCGTCCTCCCTGTCCTTTTTCCTCGCTTCCCATCCCGTTTTCCTCTGCAAATTGGTAGCTCGTGGCTAGCTGGCAAGCTGCCTGGTGGAAGCAAATGGCAGGGGACGCTGCGCTGATGGAGGGAAGGACCCCCAGTGCGTTTCTCAGGAGGGTGGAGAAATCGCAATGCTCCGGCAAGATTGCTTTTCTGGGGCGGGGGTGGGAGAGAGAGCACAATCTGCCTGCAAATGTGCATGTTGGAGAAGGGAAAATCAAACTGCTGCGTTTAACGGAGCCAATTTCCTCTCGGACCGGGAGGCGGCGAGGCGAGGGAAGCAGTAGCTCAGATTGGTGCTTCCCGAGCTAATTGTATTGACAAAATAATGAAAGTATTTGTATGCACTTGTTCTTGTTGTCCCCCTTTTTTTTTTTTTTTTTGTATTGCAGTTCTCAGGCAATTTGGAGCTGGGAAATGATGGGAATTCACTGTGCTGGTGGGTCGGCAGGAGACTTCATCTCCCACCCTACTCCTGCCCTTGCTGCCCAGGGGGATGGAGGGATGGCATTTAGTCCTGCCTGTGCCACCGACACACCTCATGGCTCCACAGAAGTCACACACCATCTGTCGTCTCCCCCAACGCTCTTTAATTTAAAGGGTGGCTTTTGATTAAGGAGCACGAGCTGGGTTGGTGTGTTGGCTCCGAGGCAGAGTCCTGTGAAGCGGCGGGCAGCTTCCTGACCGCTCGGGATCTGTGCAAGCTCGGGGCCGGTTTCTAGCAGAGCTGAACAAAATGCCACCCCGAAACACATGGTTCCCATACCCACAGCAGCTGCACGCCTTCCCTCTGTCAGAAAACCTGGCTGCTTCTGCTGAATGCATACTACACTGTGATTTTTTTGGGGGTGTTTTTTCCTTTTTTTGGCAAATCTGCTCCTGTCACCCATTGCCAGTGCAGCGTGGGAATCCCTTCCCTTTGGTTTCCCCCGGTTTATGGAGTGGTTCATCACATGCTTGTGTGTGAGCGTGGTGATGGAGAATGGTGCTGCATGAAGAGTAATTGCTTAACGTGCTTGCTGATCCCAGATCTGGGATCAAGCTGCCAATATTCGGGCAGTTTGGAGTCAGGAACGGATCCTGCATTGATCTGTGGTCAGTTGGGGGCTGCGCATCGCTTGGGATGTGTTACCGGAGCTGCAGGTGGAGCAGAGCCCGGCGTCTTCTGCTCGTCCAGGGTTGTGGAGCCCAAACCTGAGACTTCTGGGTGCTGCTGTGAGATGAGACAAAGGATCTGCTCTGGGAAAGCCTTGCAGCTGCCTGAATGAGGAGATCACTGCTGATGTCTCCACTCAGCCGATAGAGGGATGGCGAAGAGGAGCTAAGTGACCTGTGCTGCTCCTTTGCAGGCACCTTGGTGGTCTTTTTTGCAAGTCCTCAGCTCCCTCATCCTCTGCCAGTGCTATGCAGGAGGGAGCCCTGCTGCTGAACAGCCCTTTCAGCATTTCCAGCCACCCTCGCTGTCTGGTTTACCCAGGCCAGCGCTGGCAGAAGAGGGACCAATAACTTTGGAGACAGTAAAGAGAAGCCAGGAGCCCTTCATAAAGTGTCACTGATGTGGAAATACAGGATCAAATGAGTAGCAATTCATGTGTCACCGCATGACAGAACAAAACCCTCTACCGAGGAATTAAAGCCATAAATATCCTACAGGGCCCCTTCCTGCTAACATGTTCCTGACATCTGGAGTGGCAGCCCACTGGAACCTATCTGCTGTCAAAGAGCTGTTGCAATTAAGTCGTGAATGCAGAGGGGAGAAGGGGGAAAACAATTTTTTAAATGACTTGGCAGGTGATGGAAAACCAAAATACCCTTTTCCATTAACGCGAGCAAATTTACCTTAAAAGGAACTGGGTTAAAGACTAAGTAAGTTAATTGCTGGAGTCATTCAGTCAGTTTTCGGTCTCCGTGGGGCCAGCGCGGGAGCGATGGAGGGTCTATGGTTGGGTTCCCACCTAGGTCTGTGCTGTGGCAATATTTAATGCTTCTTGGGCTTCTGTGCTCTGCCATGGCTTGATGGGCACGCAATGATGTGGAAATGCAGCCATGGCCAGCAATGAGGAGGCAGGCGAGGGTTTCAGTGAGGCAGTGCTGGAGTTTGCTGCGTCAGGCAGGAGCTCTTGGGGTTTTTGTTGTGTGTGGGGCACTGCCCAGTGCTCCCATCGTGTGGCAAAGGATGGGGGGACTGAGGCGATCTGCTGGCTCTGGTTGTTGTTAGTCGGGACTAGAGGGGAAAGGGTATCAGGGTGGTGAGTTGTGGTGCAATTAGCTTCAGTTGTGCCCTTAGGAAGCTGGAGGAGCATGTCCCTGCGTCCCGGGCTCCTCAGGAGCCTGGTGGGTGCAAGCAGTAAAGACCCACGGATCCCTCTCTGGGTCAGCATTGCCCCGCTCCTTGCTCCAGGGTGGAGCTGAGGCGTGGGGATGGGAAGGGCCCCGTGCGGATCAGGGTGCTGTAGTGCCTGCTCCTGAATCAGGAGTGCTGTAGTTCTCCAAATCAGGGGTTTTTTTGTTCTGTGCCAGCCTAAGGAGGTGCTGTGCAGTCCCTTGCAGATGGTCCCCACCCTGCTGTCCCTCCTGCACTGCAGGATTTCAGATGGCTCAACTGGGCATCAGCCACAGCATCCCTCCAAACCTTTACCACCCTGCAGAGCAGCACGACCACAGTCCTGTGCAAGTCTTAAGGCTGCCCCAGCCTCTCCCTCCATCCTGGCCATGGCAAACACTGCAGGAATGGTGCCTGCAAAGCCTCATTTGAATTCTGCGTGGCTGCTCGGTGCCATCCTGCTCGCTCGCCTTTCGGTGCTCTTCGCAGAGGTGGGACTGCGCTCGATGCAATTTGCATTTCTGGAGTTTACAGGAGGTGTCACAAAGCAGATATACTGGCAAGCTGTGTCTCGCAGAGAATTTATTTTGCCGGGGTTTCACTCCCTCCTTTCCAATCTGGCCGGTTTGATTTCGATTAAAGCATCTAGCTCCTCTGCTAGATTATAAGACACCAAACCCAACAGCAGGCTTTGTGTTGGGCTTGTTTTTTCCTCCTTGCCCCGCTGTTTGGCTCATCTCCAAAGGGCCAGCCGTTGTGAGACTGCCGCGTACATGTCTTCACTGGAAATTTTTCTTGCTGGCCATCTAAAAATCAGTAAGCAGAATTGATCCCGTATGCCTCAGATGACCGGGCTGGGCTCAGAAATAACGAATCTCAGTTGATCAGGGGATGAGGAATTCAGAAGTGCTTTGATGACTTTTTTTCTTCATCTTGTTTAAGGTACTTGTAAATTTAGGACCCAGTTGTCAGAAGGGAAGTGCCCAGCCCTGTCTGAAGACTGGTCTTTCTGAGATACTGAGGAGTCTGTCTGAAAATTGCCAATCACTTTTGGCTGCAGTTTGCTAAACATTAAATTATTCCACTGGCAGCTTGGATCAAACTGGCATCTTGATCAAACTGTTTTCTGTAATTTTCCCCCGTCCCATAATTTGCACAAACAAGGGGAAAAAAGACCTAAGCTGAACAACCTGCAGCAAGTGGTTGGAGCTGCTCACACATTCATTCCCCTTCGCTTTCAAAGTGATGATATTTTCTTCCCAGCCCCATCTGATTGAACACATGCTCTCAAGGGCTGTTTGGAAAGGTTGGGGTTTTTTGTATCCAAAATAAGGCCTGGAGAGGAGGGAGGTTCTTGCTGCCCTCCTGGGGTTGGGTCCATCTCTCAAAGGCAGGGGAGAAGCCCATCGTCTCTCCCTGAGGGAGCTCCTAGGAGTGTATGCCTCTCCTTCCCTGCTGCCCTGCAGGCAGCTGCTGAGGGCCAATGTGCTTCAGATGTTTCCATTTGCTTTAAAGACGGGCAAATTGTGGCCTAAGAGAAGTTCCTTGGTGGTTTTGTAGGGGAAAGGAGCAGCTCCAACTGAGTCAGCATGTGGCATGGAGGGGCTGAGCGAGGAGCAGGGATGGGGAGAAGCGCCGTGTGTTCTTGCCAGCTCTAACAAGAAGGGTGATCGCAGGCTCGCTGCAGCGGTTTCACGGGTAATGCCTCCATTCCACACCGTCCAAGCTGTTCCTCGCCGCGTGCACCTGACCGCAGGGTCCATCTCTAAGCTCCAATCACCCACCAAAATCAGGCAGAACTTCACCTTCTCTTCAAACTTCACCTTGCAGAGCCTGTGCTGGAGCATCTGCCAGGTTGCCTGGGCTACACAGCCATCCTCCTGTATTATTCTGGGTAAATAATGTTTAGTTTTTCACTCGGAGCGAATGGCCTCTGAGTCCGTGCAGTAATTTCAGGCCAGCTTGCAGTGTCTGGGAGTTTAACTCTCCAATTTGGCCTGCAGCAGCGCTGGGCAAATTGCTCACAGCAACTAGTTTATTCACCCCCAAACGCGGTTTTGTGCTGACCCAAGCGGTCTGCTCAGCACATGTTTTCAGCCAGGAAAAAAGAAATTAAAAAAGAGGCAAATTGTTTCCAAATGGTGTGTGTTTTCTATAAAGCCAGCTATACAGAATTTTTATTTTTTTTAAAGGGATTTGTGAAGGGAAAAAGCCATCAGAAAGCAGTGTATTTCAGCTGGTTCAACTGTTCCAGTTGTGTTTTCAGCTCTAGAAGCACACGTACATGTTTTTAAGCGACCTGTTATGTTGGTGGCTTGTTCTTTTGAGTTTTATCAGGAGGCAGAACATCCTGCATGTGTTCCTTGTATGGGAAAATTGAGGGGAAAGCACTAAAATAAGAACTATCTTATTTTGCACATGCTATGGGAGAACCCTTTAGATCAATTTCAGGTTTTGATCTGGATGACGCAGGGTCCCAACACATCATCTTGATTCTTTCTTTCAATGCGAAGAACCACTGACTTTTAAGGTATCGCTTAACCCTTTCCTTTAGCCCCAAAGATTGAGGTCCATCCCTGCTCCAGCTTTTTTCTGGACAAGAACCCGCCTTGACTCTCTGAAGGTCACCACAGCAGCGGCATTGAACGCTTGGCTGCCCCAAGAGCTGGCTTTGGATGGCTGTTTTGCCACATAAAGCTGAAGGGCATTTCACTCTCCCCCCTCAAGCCCTTCTGGCTCATATCACACACCCGTGAGGCTGCTCGGGAGATTGGGAACTGCCAGCTCCCTAACAAGAAAGGCCCTGGAAATGCAGAGCGTGGGGACTGCAGTGTCTTGGCAGAGTTGTCTGGACATGTTTATTGCACAGAACCTGATTATTTATAGACAGCTCTGTAAGTCTTTCACTACATCTTGCTAACCAGAGCTGATGTTTCCTCCGAGAAGGGCTGCTCAGATGCCTATTAGAGCCGGCCCCGTGCTGCTCCACAAGGCACCTGCCTGCAAAATCCCACCTCGGGGCATGTGCTCTTGGTGTTGGGATGCCACCGCTCTTGTCATCCCCTAAAACACCTCGTGGCCATGTGATGTGTCTGGTCAGCCCCTAAATCATCTCATGGCCACAGCAGCGGGCATTGGTGGCCCTTCCCATGCCAAGGCATCAAAAATGCATACCAAGGGCTGTGACTGCAGCTCCTAGGCATCTCTCCCCATCCCTGAGCCATGCTTCAGGTTCACACACTGCTCCGTGAATTTATCTAATTTATCTATAGGTATCTGAGCCCTGGGGGCTGCGCCTTAGCATGGGGGGCACTGCCTGAGCAGCACTTGCATCTGCTCCTGAAAGTTTATGGGTGTCCTAGAGCTCCCTGGAGAGAGGCGGCTGCAGAGATGAGGCACTTTGAAATGGGTGAAACACTGCGACAACCGTTATGATTAAAAAAAGGGAGCGTCATCGATGGTTTTGTCTTATTTAATGCTGACATCCTGAGGTCAAACTGTTCCTCTCCAAGGGAAGCACAGCAACATTAGTCAAACACAGAAATCTCTAGCTTTGTAGTTTTGCTGCATGATTTATAAGCCACAGGGGTAAAAAGAAGTTTTTCTCTGAAAATACTAGGGAATATTTCGATCCTTTAGTTTCCTTGTTGCGTTCCCTTGCTCATTTTAACTTCAGTTTTACAACATCAAAGCACTGGAGTTGGGCTCTCCTGGTACCCGTTTGCAGGATTCGGTATCCTACCACGTCTGGCTGCTAGCTCTTGTCAGTCGTACAGCAGTAATACATCACATAGACACCATCCCACATCCCTCTGGATTTCTTTAAATGAGCACCTCCTGTTCAAAATAGATGGTAAAATACTAGTAATGTATATAACGTGGTGTGTCATCCAGCACAGGAGCAAAAAATCCATCCCCAAGCCACTCGGCAATGAGTAGCTTGAGCTTTGTCAGTGCTCAGAGCATGGGGCAGCTGAAATCCAGGTCTCTACCAGCATTGGGACAGAGGATTACTTTTCCAGCCTTGAGCCCTGCCATGGTGTTAGGGAAATGTTAGGTCATCCTTCCCTGTGCACGTAGGTGTTTAAGGATTTGGGTGGTTAATGCTGCTCTCAACCGGTCCTCGCATTTCAACTTGGAGACCAAATGACACCGTGTGAACTTCTGATCAAGTCAAAAAGTAAAACTCCCTTTTAGGAAAGATTTCAAACTGATGGAGGGCTTTGTTTCATTTTGCATTTGCAACTTTAATGTATTCTTCCCCTGCACTCCCACCCACTCCTCACACTCAACCCCAGACTTTCTACTCATATGGCTATCAGTGTCACTTCTGAAACATGTCTTTCCTTGAAAATCCAGCTTTTCATCAATTAAACATTTTTGACAGCTTTTCTGAAACAAATCCTCTTTGGAAAAAAAAAAAACAACCAAAAAACCCCACCACCCAACCCAACACCCTCTAAGCTTCCCTGCAAAGTATTGGTGGCTTTACCTTAAAATACTCCAGCAGCCCTACTGCGAAGGGGCTGGGTGATCCCAGCTTGGGCAGCAAGATTTTGGGGCAGCTTTGGGCTGCTCCCGCAGGTGCTGTGGGGAACAGCCTGTAGCTTGTCACCACTGCTGTTAATCGAGTGTCACTTAGTGCTTGTGCAGGTCACTGGCAGGACGGGTGGGAGAGGGTTGGGGTGGAGGCGCATGTGCTGGGTGTTTCTTTCAGGCAGTGCGTTGCTGGTACGTCCCCAGGTCCCCAGCTGGCTCATTTGCAAGATGTTTTACTCTCCTTCTCTTGCACCTCCTTCTTTCCTCCCCTAAACCTCCCCCCCTCCAAGTAACAACCCACCCATCCTTCCCACGTAGCCAAACCTCCTCTCCCCATCCCCTGCTGCACACCTCTGCCAGTGCATTTGCATCCAGATCCTCCCAGTCCAGCCCAGTTCACCACTGGCCACTTCTTGCAGCTACTTCTGAGCACAGACAGGTAAAACACAACTGCGCTGTTTATAAGGAGGAGCACGTTTCTGTGTTCCCACGACATGAACCTTGTGCAGGCGTGTTCCCTGCCTGGGCTCTGATCAGCTGGTTTTTTTCTTGGAAGAGCAGGTAAATCTTGTGCTTACTTCATCACCTTTATCCTCTTCCGCTGTCTCACTTGAGTCCTTCAATGCGACAAAGGAGTTGATGATCTGAAATCGGTCTCTCTCTCCTGAGTACATCCCCTCTGGTGGTTCCCCCTCTCACAGCGTCCTGCCTTTGGGGAGCCGGGGCCAAACTTCACAACCCAAACACTTCAAGGTGCCTTAGAAACCATAAATACAGCAACCACATCCTCTTGGTAAAAAGCAGAAAAGCTCGCAATAGATCTGCAAAGCTAACCCCTGTGGCCAGCTTGGCTCAGACCTTGCTCTTTTACCTCAGAATAGGTCCGATATGTTATCTTTTCTATAAATGCAGTTTAAAACAATCTACTCCCTTTCCCTTTACTGAAAATACTTGTCTTTTTCATGTTTTCATGCATCCTTCTCCTCCCATCTTGATCGGATTTAATTTTCTTGCCTAGTGGCACTTTGAAGACCCTAATGAACAGAAGAAGGTCCCATCCCTTAGTGCCAGTCATACAAAAACAGTTTTGTGGGCACACAAATGCTTAAATGATAAGGCTGAACTGGCAGGACATGATGGCTTTGCAATGACTTGCAGACTCCTTTAATTAAGGTGCACATGTTTAGCTGGAGAAAAGCACAGTCTATGAAAGTATGCTAAACATGTTGATTTAATTGGCAATTACTGAATTTGAAGTAAGCATTCAAGTGTAGCCAAACCTCTTGTAAGACAAAGTCTTAGCCCAAAGTCTTCTGAGGCAAGCACCAAGAAAACAAGGTAGAGGAAGATTAAATGCCTTGCCCAGGGTTGTGTGGAAGAATGTGCCAGAGCTGGGAACTGAGCTGGTTTTTGCTGGAGCAGGCAGTCCCGTGGCTGTCCTTCCCCCACAGCATCACTCACACCCAGGGCGCTTTCTCCTCTCTCCCCATCGAACCGTGCTGCTCTGGTAGAGCTCAGGGAGGCTTTTTTAACATCATCTTCTCTTGGAAGTTGGCTTTAATGACTTGGTGTTATTCTCTTCCCCCTTTCCAGTGGCATTGGGAACGTCATCGTGCAGCTGGCGCGAGATTTGCTGTCGGTCTGGATCTGTCTTTTGTGTTACCGGCCCAAAATGGTCTCCTGCCGTCTTTCCCCTCTGAATGTGTCGGTGGTTTGGATCTGCGGCCGTGTCTGCAACAGCCACAAACCAGCAAATCAAATCCTGGCCTCCTTAACCTTAGAGGAGCTTCATTTTTTAAATTAGCAGTGGGTGCAGAATTCTAATTATGCTCATTAGGGGTGTTTATGCTCCCCTCTATTTCTGAGCATCCTTCCGCATTACACATCCCTCGCAGAGCGGGCGGCGCGGGCAGGGAGAGCTGACAGTCTCTTCCATTCCCTATAAAATAATAACCTACCTCCTCCCCGCAGCGTGGGGAGCCCGGCGCAGATGCGATGCCATGGCACCGAGCACGTTTGGAGGGACAACGTGGAAGGAGAGAGGCTGCACGCAGCCAAGCTGGGACAGTAAGCACCAGCCAAGGGCTGAGACAGAGCTCGTCGGCGCTGGCCAGAAAGTGGCACTTCTGCTTCATATTCAAATCTGGATGTTTTTGTTATTAAAAGGACTAATTTGTGAGTTTTCTTGAGGTTTTGCCAAAAGCTGCTCCAAGCTCCCCTTTGGGGAGGAAATGTTTCAGTAGGAAGTTTTCAGGGAACCCCAGAGCTGTTATGCTGAGCCCTTTGTTTGCTGCAAAGGATCATTTAAATTATATTTTACTAGCAGGGAAACGTGCACTTTGCAGCATCTGAAACACCCGGCGCCTCCCTGAGCTCTCCAAAGGAGGGAAACTCCCTCCTGCAACAGGTATCCTTCACTCCGAACCGCAGTGATGGTTTTAGGACTGCCTTAATTCTTTCTAAAGCAATCATAAAGCCTTGCTTATGTGCCAAGGCACGGATCGGTCCCAACGTGGCTGCTCCTCGGCGTGCTGCCGGCCGCACCTGCCGCGCTTCTGCACTTCTGACCTTCCCCGCTGGCCTTCCATCGAGGAAACGCGGAGCAGTCAGTTCAATCTGGCACAATTTTAAATCTGTTTTCTTGCACCTACAAAGAGCAATAAGCCACGGCCCAGCTGGGGAAAGCTTTTGGCATTTTTGAGCTTTGCATCCTGTATCCGGATAGAGGGAGAGTTGTGGATAGTAGCAAGGAGTGAGTATAGGTACGCATCGCAGAGGTGGACCAGGCTTACGCAGGGATGGGGATGGTAGTAGAGGCTTGTACAACTTCGTTCCTTCTGCAATTAGCTACTCGGGGCCTAAAGGAGCGAGGGATTGCTGTGCAAAGTGCTGACTTACAGGGGCGATGGTGCCGTGTGTGTGAAAACTGGTGGGAAGCCAGAGAGGCGTGCGAGGAGGGAGAAAGGGCTCTGGGCAGAGGCAGAGGGACTTCCAGCCCGGCGAGGAGGTGTGCCAGGGAAAGGGGCCAGAAATCCAGGGAATGGGGCCAGGGCAGGGTTATTGTAATTCCTTGGAGGATCGATTTGCCAGCTACTAAAGCAAAAGAAAGCAGCACCCTGAAATGGAGACTAGTTATTTTGCAGCAATTAACTGTCGCTGCTGGCTGCTGCTTTTGGAGGGGAACCAAAAGCAAACCGAGGGGCAGGAGACCCCGTGTTGATTTGGGGTGAGTGCTTGCACCCCTCGCTGACACACTGGGGATGTCCATCAGACCCTCGTGCCCCGAGGCTGGCTGCATGCATTGTTGGGAGAGGAGGAAGTTGTTGCTGTTTTCCAAAGCCAAGAGCTGCTGGCGGATGCTGGGTGACGTGATTTTAGGTCCCTGTGGGGGACAGAGGTACAGAAGTACAACAGCCACTTATGGGGGTCCTCAAATTAATAAATCAGACCCTGGCGAGGCCAGAGGCATCATGGTGGCTGCCTGCAAGGGTTCAACACTTTCCAAAGCCCCTAAAAACAGGACCTCCAGCAGGCGAGGAGTTGCCTGGACACATGTATTACTACTAGTGCCTGTCCCAAGCACGTGGTGTGTTTATATATGTGCCGTTTATGTTTTTACACGATGGCTGTGCCCGTAGCACGTGGAGGATGGCGTACAGGCTTTGCAAATATCTACCAGGGTGCCGGCTGCGGGAGAGGGAAGCACCGGACGAGTCAGTTGATGGGGGCAGGAGGATGATGGCAGGAGTCTCTTCTTTTTACAGAAAGTGAAAAATCAATCCTTGACCTTTAAAGGAGTTTATGAATTCCTGGCTTAGGGATCAATGTGCATTGATTTTTGTGTGTCTGCGTGGGCTCGCCATGTACACTATCAGGTGATGAAAGCTGAGTTTTGCTGAGTCTGGAGCGGGCAGAAGCAGGTGCTGTCTCTGCCAAGCTGCTAGGAATAAAAACATTATTTTTCCTCCTTCCTCTGTGGCAGCTGTGAGTCTGAGGGTTGAGGTCACCTGGAAATACCACGTTTGGTATTTTGGTGACATAGCACCTCCCTGCCTCCTGACCTGCTGCACAGAGGCACTCCATCACCCTGTGGAGCATCCAAGAAAACGCTCCTTCCACCTCCTGTGCCTCACAGCCCTACCCAGGGATGTTGCAGGCTGTCTCGCCTCATTATCTGAAAGGTCTGTGAGACAGGGAAGCTGCTGGCTTGCCTTGGGGGCAGCACCACTGTCCATCTCCCCACATAAGTCAGGATGGGGCCATGCCTGCTTGCTTGGGGGGTGATTTGGGGCAGTATGTGGGCATGGCTGTGTTGTGGTGGAGGAGAGGACAGAAAGCTGCTCCTGTGGGCACATCACCGTGCAGAGATTTGGTGGCTGTCAGAGTTGCCACTCTTCCGTTAACCCTTGGACAAAGGGCCCAAGCCCAGGCTAGCAGAGGAGGTGCTGGTGGGAACCCAAATGCTGGTGACGACTGCCTGGGTAGCAGCAAGCAAAGCTTTCCCATTTCTACCCCTATAAAACAGCACTTTTCTCCAAGACTGCAGACTCAGCCAGCACTGCAGTTAGCTTAATGAATTAAAACTCTGCGAGGCTTGACCTCGGAGGTGTGACGTTCCTCCTTGTGAATGAGGATTTAAGGGAGGAGATGTGCTGGCAGCCCATTTCCCGACCTGCTCCCACGAGACGTGAGAGCAGAAGCAAGGCCCTCCTGTGCACATTTCTATATATATTTGGTGTATATTCATGTCCTCCCACTGATCTCCCGAGATGAAGCCATGCGAGCTGACAGCTGCAGAGGAGCCGAGAGGTGCTGGGGGTGGGATGGGAACAGAAGGCTCTGAAGCCTGCTCAGCTGCTACGGGCTGGAGAGGGGAGCAAGGCAACAGAAAGGCTGACGTGTCTCAACTCACAAATGTTGAAGAAGGCATGGCACGACATATCAGTGCCCAACAGCACAGGCCTGAGTCGAGTCTTTGGTGTAGCATAAGGATAATTGCTGTTTTCTGCAGCAAGCCCCTGTTCCTAATCGTCCAGAAGTACCAGCTGATATTTAAAGGGACTATTCTGGGGTTTGGCACAGATGGGTTTGAAGGGCTCCATCTCCATCCCATGAAGTGTGGGGAAATAAGGTTATGAGGCTTGCTCTTGGAGCAAGAAGTGACCCGTGGAGTCTGCAGCAGAGCCAAGAAGGACATTCAAGCCCATCTCAAGGCATTTTTCAGATCCGTCTTTTTCCCTTGCATCATCTCCCTCGGGGTATTTTCCAAGTCTCTGATGTACAGTGAAATTCAGTAAGATGTATACTCACCTCTGCTATCATAAAATCTGCCTTTATTAATTGGTGGCATTATAGGGTGCCAGAAATGCCCTGAAGTATTGCAGCGTTGCTTGTTTTTGGCCATCTTTGATAACTATGGTGGGTCCGTACGAAATGGAGAGGCTCCCCAGCCTTGTCTCTGACCATTTTCCTCTGCTGTGGTGAATATGACAAGAGGAAGATGCTTTCCTGTCTCCTGCTGGTTTTCTCACTGCATCCATGGATCCTGGCTAGTGCAAGCCCCAGGGCTTGGTGTTGGCGGTGTCATGCCAAATCTTCTCTTGCTATAAAACCCCTGACTCCCCTGAATCCTACAGCTGCCAGACTTGGTGTGGTGGGAAAGGGGTGGGAGGAGCAAGTGGATCAGGAGATGAGAGATGGGTCTTGCTGACACTGGGGGCTTTATCCCCCACCCCAGGACCTGGCTGGTCTTGCCCTGGTCGGTGGTGCCTGAGCAGGGTTCGGGGGTCCGCAGGGTGGGAGCTGCAAGGGAAAACAACCCGCCTGGTCGGCGAGGATTCTGACGCCACTTTATTTAATCTGACAATTTCTCCAGCCTCTCCTACTGTCTCTTTTAATGTATTCGTATTTGTTTGATCTCCTACAAACTTCCCCTCTCTGATCTTCTGATGAAATAATAAATCTGGGGCCCTTGAAGACACTTCACGGCAGGAGAGTCTAAACGAAAACCCTTTTAAGCATTTAGAGTTTTTTAATGTGACAATCCCCTCCTGAAAGGGTACCGTATATACTGGATTCCTCGTGACTGCTTCCTGTGAAATACAAGGCCATAAAACCTTGTAATTTCCAAGGCTGGATCAGCATCCTCGTCTTTGAAACACAAGGATGTGGAATAGCCACCTGCCACATGGCTTAATGGCTGATGAGCAGGTGCAGTGGATGCTCGTACTTACATTTGGAAAGATGCACACCTGTATCCCAGGTGTGATAGGTATAAAGCAGACCTGCTGTACGTGAGTGTGATGAGGAGAAAAGAGGAGTTTGAGGGCAGGTATTGCTTATTTTCACTCCTTAAACTGCTTTAAATTGTAAAATAACCCCAACAAGATGGGTAGGAGTGGTTTTTCTAATACCTGGCTGGTGAATGAAAGGAATAGGGGTAATTACGGGCGGCTCTGCTTGTTATAAATAGTGATAACAACCTTTGTGCAAGCTGTGGTGTCATCTGTTTGCAATCCCTGCTACTCTAGTTGTAAGGCAGGAATTAATTAAAACCAACAGCCTGGGAACTGCAGACACGTTAGATTCATGTCCCGAGTTTTACGGAGAGCTCCTGAATGGCACAAAAGCTCTCGGAGTCGCTTCGGATGACACCAAAATCTCCTTTTATTTGACTTGAGACATCAGAAGGTGATGGAGTATAAACTGATCCGGCTGCTGCAACCACTCCGAGCGCTCGGTGTCCAGCCGCAGAGCTCCCTCCTGCCCACGGTGTGACGGTGAGCACCTCTGCCCTGGACTGGAACGGAATGGAGTTGCAGTGATGCTGTCGGAGAGATGGCTCTGGGCTGCTCCACCGAGGTTGCTGGAGCCACAGTTGTTAGAACCGTCGAGCCGTGACCCCAGCTTGAGCATTTTCCAGCGCTCGGGCACAGATGCTCCGCAAAACCTGTGCTGAGCTTGCAGTGATTTGCGGGGTCTTTGCAACTTTTCTGCAAAATCTGAGCTTTTTGTTTCCAGCTTTTCCTATAGGCACAGCCTTTTTGTTTAATATTAACGTTTCAGGAGCATCATGCCATGCTGTCCTTGCAGCTCTCCCCTTATGCCAACTCCGAGAAGAGAAGCAGCCATCCCCCTTGCTATTGCAAAGGCAAATGCTGCATTGTGTCTTGCACGGCCAGGCACTGCTGCAAAACCCGCTGAAATCAGAGGGATTTGGAAAACGCAGTGCCATCGTGTGGCTTTGCTCCTGGTACACGCTTGCAAGGCAGGGACAGAGGCTTGGCTTCCCCACGCAGCTCCACAGAGCCGGCCCTGGGATGTATTCCCTGTCTCTTATTTCTTTACAGAGTGTAATGATGTTTTGTCCATTTAGTGGTTTCGATTGCTGTTGCTCTTCATTGCATTGGATCCCTCAATCTGCAGCGTCTGATTGCATCAGTGGCCAGGAGCCCCTAATCGTGTTTGCTGGTGTTTAGGTTTTGCGGAGGAGGAGGGCAGATTTGGGGAAGCCAGCAGCAAAAGAGCATCGAGTGTTGGGAAATGAAGCGGCTCTGATCCGGGTTGTGCATTTTCACAGGGCAGAGCCACGTTGAGGGAGTCTCTGGAGTACGAAGCTGCGTGCGATGGCAGCCCATGGGAGGCCCTGGGTCTGTGATGCCCCAGTACTGAGGGGCACTTGGAGGCTGGTGGATCTCCAGAGCTCATCCTAGCTCTGAAATAGCAACAATTCACCATGCACGCAGCTAGTGCCGTTGGGTAACTCACTCACCAGGTCTGCACCCTGAAGCCATGCCCCAAAATGCCTTCAGCCGTACACGCGATGCCCTGTGGAATGATAACGTGCTAGTTGCGGCACCGAGCTGCAGGGAGAAGTTTCTGCTACTGTCTCTGCTTTACAGTATCTCCATCAGTCCTGGTGACGTGGTCATACGGGTAGAAATGCCACCAAATGGCTTTGGAAAATCTCTCGTGTGCCAGCTCTAGACCCTGAGCCACGCAGGGCTGGTGCTGAGCTCTGCGAGCCCCTGCAAGGGGCCATCCTCTCGCTGGAGGGTGGCACCCCCCAGAAGTGCCTGAAAATTGCAAATCCATCATTTCTAGCCAAGGGGAGGTACCTTTCCCTCCTCCTGCCTTGGGGTGGAGATGGTAATTCCCTTTCTCGTGTGCTCGTGGATGTCACTAAGTGCTTTGCAAAAGCATGCATGGCTGCAGAAGTGCCAAGCGCTGTCATTATTCACATCCCAGTGGAACTGAGAAACTTCGGTCAAGAGCAAGACCGATACTTTGTGCTGGATTTTGCACGCGGGCTGGCCAGAGCTCTGCGTAGAGAAAAAGGGGAGGCAGTGGAGATGGAGAAAATACCTTACACAAGGTCACTGAAGGAGAGAACAGTCTGGGTATTTTATTTCCAGGACCAATAGCCTTTCCTTGTGTTTCTTTTTATCATCACAGTTTTCCCTTTTTTCCCTTTTCCAATGTTGGCACCTGCTGTTTCGATCCCATCCCTTGTGAGTGTTCGGGCAGTCAAACACCCGGATTGGCTAAACATCCTTAAGTGATTTTAAAATGAGGGGAAAAACATGAGCTAGGGAGAAAATAATGAAGTTTGTGGCTCTGAATCTTAAACAGTCGCTTTGGTAGGGGCTGTGTGGTGCACGCGGATGAACTCGCCCCTTTACAAAGCTTCCCAGCCAATTGGCGGTTCCCTCAAGCCAAGCTGCTTTATAATTAAGTGATAATTGTTTTTGCTGGGGAGCACACAAGAAAGATAAACAGCTTGAGGAATCAATAAGCATCAAGGTCATAGGCTGAGTTATTTACTGAATCATCTGCAATTTATCTCCCAACTTTTCTGTACAAAAGAAAACAGTGACTATTTCACAGAGGGTTTAGGAGTACTGCGGTGAGCATCCTTACTTTAAAACAGAACGAAACATTGCAAATTCAGTGGCTTGATTTGGAAAACCTTCAAGAATTAACTAAGGAAGCTTTTGGGGCAAACTGCCAAGGTGCAATAGAGTTATCCACGCGCATGCATACACACGTCCACACATGCACTTGCTCTCTTACATTGGTTTAACCAAATCGATGTAAAGCCCTGCCTGGACGCTTACTTCTCATTAGCTTAAATTTGTCCTTAATTGACGTAGACCAAACTGCGGTGAACTTGGTTTCAGCTGATCTGTGAGCAGCCCCTCACATCTGTGGATTTGAATGGCTTTGAAGCTGGACTCTTGCTCGGCGGAGGCCAGTTTGTGGTGTCGGGTGGTCGATGAGCACGGCAGAGGGCTGGGGGGAGCAGAGGACCTGTGGCGACAGATAGCAACGGGTCCTTTTTTTGCTGGTGGCAGCTGAAAGTGGTCTCTCCGCACAAGGGCTGTGTGGTGGTCCCAGCTTTGCTCTTGGCTTGGTCCAGTTGCAAAGGGGGAGGTATATGCCTGCTACCCTAAACTGAGAGACCGCCCCTGCAGTGTGGCCAATGCATCAGTGCCTGTACGTGGCACATTTCTTGCCTCCTCTGTGGTACCTCATGCAGGCTTTGCTGGAGACGCCCTGTCTGTTCTCCAATCCTTGAAATAACAATTATGGAGTGCTTTCCACTGGAGGACCTCAGATTTGTATATTATCCCTATTTTACTTATGAGCTAGGAGAGAGGACCCAACAGGGGATTTAATTTGCTCAAGGTTATCTACTGAGCCAGCAGCAGAGTGGGAAACCCAGGTCCAAGCCTGATGGGTTGTACACCAGGCAGCACTGTCCCCTTGCACTGTGTGCTAGAAGGGATGTTTAATTTATGTACCCTCAAGTAAAGTGCAGGAAAGACTTTTCCCTGGGTAGAGGCATGCATTATCCTCATTACCTTACGTGAAATCCAAATAATAGCGAGCTGCAGAACTGATGAGTAAATAACTCAGCTATAGGACCCATATTTCCAGCACTTGCCTGCCTGCAGTGCTCCAGGTGGGAGAACTTCTCTATTTAAAATATTTCCCCTTTGCCAAGGGTTTGGAGGAGGAAGGTGTCACATGCCGCTTCGCCCATGGCAGCACCGCGCTGCCAACTGACCCCAAAAGACATGAATGAGATCAAAATCAATCTGGCAGCTCGCTTGCTGGCGTGGGAAGGCTTTTGCCAGCGCTGTGGCTGCGAGCGGCTCTCCTGCTGCGGTAATCTCTTCGTGCCGGATTCCATCTCCCTGTGCCTCGCTGTATTGATTAAGTAATGTCCGTGCTAGGCTTGTTTTAGATAAAGGAGCTTTGTGGATGGCAAAGGACTGGGTGGATGCAAGGTGCGCCTGGCTGTCGTGGTGGCAGGGAGGTTTGTGGCAGGGGGGTTCTGGAAGAGCTTGAGCCCAACCTGCTCTCCTCTGATCACTGAGCTTTGCTCTGCCACAGGACTGTGATCTGTGGCTTCTCCTTTGCACGGGCTCCCTGCAGTGCCCTTGGAGACACTCCTGGACCCCCTAAACCCTACAGCTTTTAGCATCCCTCATCCCTTGCTGGCTTTCCTACCTCCTTCCCCTTGTTGTCCATAAGAGCATCCCTCCCCTTTTTCAGTCTCCTCATGATCTCCATCACTTTCCTCCTGCTCTGACCTGCAGCATTCATTAGTCTCCCTTATGCAGCTGCCAAAACATCCTCCTATTTCTCTGTCCTGTTTTCCTGTGAGCAAAAGCACCGGAGCAAGTACTCAGAGCCTGCCGTGCTTGTTTCCCTGTGGCATTGGAGCTGAATTTAAACGAAGGCTGGAGAGGGCTGGCTCAGCAAGCTACCAGGTCCCGGTGCTTGCCGGTGGAAGTGGCAGGAGCTAGCGCGTTAGCAGGGATTATACAGCCCGTAGCCGTGTCACTACCTACTGTCCAGTCTTCTGCATCCAGCTGGGACAGCAGAGCAGATTTCTGGCATCAGTTTTTTACATCTCTACTAGCTGCCTTATGTAGTAGCGTTTGAGACAAGGTCTGCGGTCCCTCTGGACTTAAGGGAATGATATTTCATTTTTCCCATAGTCTGCCTGGTCGATGTTTCAAGATGCTTCCCATGCTGTGGAGTTCACGGGTTCAGGCAGCCATCAGAATGGTATTACGTGGCTATCTCTGATGGGAAAAAGTAGGGCTGCTTGACCCAAAGGTCCCTTCCCGTCCCCTGTACAACTCGCTTTTGTTCAGCTCTTTACTCTAATGTAAACCCGGCGAGCCGTGCCGCAACCCCTTTTCCTGTGCATCTGCGCTTCGTGCCACCAGATGCTTTCCAAGTGCTGCGCCTGTTATCTTGGGTTCCTTTATCTAATGAATTTATCATATCAAGGAAGCAATTCACACACCTCCTTCACTCTCAGCAAAGGCTGGAGTGCATTACCCATCATGCTACCGTCCAAAATTACAACTTGGCATAGATCAATCCTGGCTTTTGAAATCCATTTAAATGGATGTAGCGATCTCCAGCAAGTGAGACTCGAGAGAAGAGATGCTGTGTTAATCTGTAATGAAACAAGAACTAACCCTGAAGGGAAAGACAAGCGAGGGTGAATGGGGCTCTTGTTGGAATGAGCATTTCCCGTGATGTTCTCATTCTCTTTCCATTTTTGCTATATACCGTCTATTTTTTTCCCCTCTATCCTTTCTCTCTGCGCGTTGCCTTTTTCCTTTGGAGATGCTCTATATAATGATCCCATCACTTGAGCTTTCCTGAAGAGAAACGAGTTCTTTCTTTTATTTCATTTGCTCACGACCCTAAGAAATTTTAAATGGAGATGGTGCTAGTGAAAAGCAAGCTGTAAGCGTGAAGATGACAACCTTATATTATATTTATAAAGTTTGCCTTTAGAAGAGCTTGAATATACTTTCTGTACTTCAGGAAAGAAACTTTTGAAATTACTCTCCCACATTACAATTAAATTAATTTCTTAAAGTTGAAGTGTTTGCAAAGTCAAAAAGTGCTTCCATTCGCTGTATCTCTGTGTCATAAACTTCTCTGCTTTACAACACAAATTAAATTGTTTTGGAGCTCGAGACTGAAATTTTCAAAACTGCCTAAAGCACTTTGATTAGAGCTGGTTGCAAAAATTTTCTAATGAATCAGTTT
Organism: Athene cunicularia; assembly: GCF_003259725.1. NCBI lineage: Eukaryota > Metazoa > Chordata > Aves > Strigiformes > Strigidae > Athene > Athene cunicularia. The sequence goes on from NW_020799132.1 coordinate 2,372,130, forward strand.
TCAAAATGAAAACACAAATTCACCGAAATCAAATCATTTCATGGGGCCGTCACCATTTTCTCATTTAAAATTTCATCAAAATGTTTTATTTCAATGAAGTTGAATCCCCTTGGTTCAGCTGATCATTTTGCGTGTAGGCTATGTTGCAATTTGTAGTAGGAAATGGTATTACAAGAGGAAAACAAAGCCTTTGATGAGATTGCTGTGATATTGCTGAGGTCAACCTTGATATTGCTGAGGTCAACTTTTTTTTTTTTTTTTTTTAATTGTTTTGGGGAGGTGGGAAACTTGTTTTTTTCTGGTTAATGAAGAAAACAATGCAGGTTGGAATTTGCCAAGGACAAAAATGTGGTGTTTGCTCCAGCTGTGGTCTGGGTGTCTATTTCTGTTGAGGTTTCTCCTAGCACTGACCCCATCCACCCAACACTTTGCGATCTCCCCTGTCAGAGGAGCTCAGCTGTCGCCACAACTCATAAATCAAAATTTTGTCTGCAGTATAGCTGGGACGAGATTGCTTTGAAGATTAATTCCTTTGAAAGATTAGGGCTGCGGGCAAGATTAGGACCTTTCTCACCCCTTGAAATGGCAGCGGTGATGTGAAATGTCTCAAGGTCTAAGGAAATGGCAGGGCTGGGTGGTTGCAGAGGAGGTTGGGGTTGTGTTTGGGGAGGGCTCGCCTGGCGCGTTGGGGCAGCCGGTCTCCAGCGAGCAGAGGTTGTGTTGCGTGGTGGGTCACCATAAGCCACGCATGCACCTCCAGCGTCCTGGTCTCCATCTGCTCTCAAGAAACACATTTCCACGAAAAATTTGGGAATTACATCCTGGAGGCTGTGGTCCCCCAAATCCCATCCCCATTCTGAGCCACAGGGACCTGCTCAACGCAGTCACGTACATCCCCAAGGTGCTTCTCCAAGTCTTGTGCTTTGGTTGAAGCCCATAAATGCGGTGCCATCGGCTGTGCACCCCAATCTTTCCATATGCAACAGCAATTACTAATGCTCTTTAAACATAGAATATTATCTTCTGGGGTATGGTCTGCATGATAGGACTCCATCTGAGGTCAAACCCTCCTGTGCTGGTTGTTGAAAAAATGAAGGAATCATCCATGTCTTGAGGAGTTTCTTGTCTACTAGGTAACCAGGCATGGAGGGAGGAGTGGAAGGTGCTGCAACCCTATATCATATGCTGCAAAACAGCGCTGAGCTGACTCAGAGAGAAGCCACCATCCTAATAAAAGACTTCCTCAGTCTTTTCAGAGCTCAACTTTTCAGTGCCAAACACCCCCTTTATGCAAACGCAGTTCTGCTGCATCCCTCATACCCATGCCATTGGTGTTTGCTAATTTTCCCCGTTTTTTTGCATGCTACCTGTAGGTTGGCGGAGTTGGGGTGAAAGCCCCATCACCAAGGTCCTTTGCTGCATCCAGCGAACCTTGACAGCCCTGTGCCACAAAACCCCATGAACACGCTGGGCTGACCGGCCAGGAGTCTTTTCAATTTCTCGGTGCAGACGGGTGCAGCATGAGGGTTGGGATTTAGGGCTTGGCCCAGCCATTTCTCCTGCCTGCTTGCCAATTAATCCCTTGCAGAGTAAATACATTCCCTACGCTTTATCAACCTGCAAAGAGTCTTAAAGACAAACAGAAAAGCAAGAAGGAAACAAAACAAGCCACCCGCCAATAAATTAAATGCACCAAGGAAAACACAGAAAAGACTAAGCAAACCCCAAGCAGCCCCTTCCTCTGAGTTAATTAATTGGAGCCCTGTTTGAGGACAAGCACCCTCTTAAATCCCCATTGCTGAATGCAATTTTCTCAGTACAATCACTCAGTGTCCCTGACGGACAGGAGCCCAATCACTTCTCGACAGAAGGCGAGCGCTGCTGCAGCGCCGGAGTGAAAATAATAGATTTTTAACACTATAGCAAGGCTTGTAAGTACCCAATGCAAAACAATTCCCCCCTCCCAACCTCCTCTCTGTTCCTCCGAGGAGGCCACCACTGACAGGAGATGTTGCTGGGCTGCAGCTGGTGTTTCCTGCAACAGGAGACGTGGTGGTGATTGACTTCTCCCACCGGTGTTTGCAACGGGTGCAGGAACCTGCAAATGGCTGGGCTGTGGGATTTGGTAGTTTATTTTTCATGGAGGCAAAGACCACGCTGCGACCCCCTGCCCATACCGGGGGGGGGAAGGAAAACATCTCGGGGTGTGCAAGCACCATGCTAAAAGGCTGGGAAGGACAAAGGCTTGGACGGGAGTTGAGTACGTGCAAGCAAATGGCTGGAGTAAAATTCAGGATGTATTTTGCGTAGCTCCGAGCAGCTTTTAGCTGTTAAATTGCCGGCTGTGTCCTTGACTATGAACTAGCCCTGAAGATTTTGGTGGATGTATATACAGCGTTGGCCAGCCGGCGTGGGTCGCCGAGGTCAGCGCTATTAAAGGCCTAATTCTCGGGCACAAGGCTAACGACTTAACTATGTTTATAATATCAGCGAGAACCCATGTCAAATCCATTGTTGCATGATGTGACCAAATCCATTACTGCACACATGGAAATCAATTACTGCACATTAGGGAACATTTAACACTTGAGCCTTTTCTGCCGCGTTATTTGCACGGTGTGGCTGGAGGAATCGTTATCTGCCACTCTGGAAATTTTTTTTTTTTTTTTTTTTTTTTTTTTTTTGTAACATCTGTAACAAATGTGCACAGGTACAGAGCAAAACATGCGTGCAGAAGCGCTTAGTTAATGGCCAGGGGCTGAAGCAGAGGTGGACGGGGGCGATGCATGATGCACAACCGACACCGCTTACCCCAAACGAGTGGGAATAAATGTTTTCCTCTGCCATGTTCACACATACTCCTCTGTCTGATGTTTCTGTCTCTCAGAGCCACCTCTCCCACTCAGGCAGCAGACGTCCCCACGCTGATTGGCCCACACTTCTGCGTTTCATTTATATTTTGTGTGTATTGAACCAAAAAAAACCCTCGACAAACAGACAACCCTGCATGTTCATAGTGGTGTTGCAGGGGATGAAGCAAGGAAACGGTGCGTTGGGACGTGCTTTGGTGGTGGTAGGTGGGGGAGAGCCTGTGCTTGCTGGTTCTTGGAGAGATCTGGCTTCACCTTTCTCCTTCAACACGCTCATCTGATGTTTGCAAGGGCTGAGAAAGGATTTGAGGACACAGAAAGACAAAAGCAGCGCACAACAACAGGAATCCCCCTCCTGCGTAACGGGATTGAGTGGAGCTCTTCCCCACCCTGGAGCATCCCTTCCCACCTCAGATCGGGGCAGGGGGGGGGGCTGATGCATCTCCCGTTTTGCAGCAGCCCTGTGCACCCTGTTTCCTTGCACCCTCTCCCAAATACTCAGCCCCACGTCGGGTTTTTTCCCTTCTACTCCCACTTGCATGTCCTCCATTCCCCCAGCACTAATGCGCTCACTTAGCAGGCGCTCGCCACCTTTCTTCTCCTGCGCACACCCTCGCACACGCACAGAGATGAAGGAAATGGATGAAGGTTAATTTTTTTGGTCCCTCTCATAATGACTCATCCATAACGATTTCTATTGGTTATATTTCCTTGTGTGACAGAAACAATTTACTGCATTCCTGCAAAGCTTATTTTCTCTGCATGATCTGCTTGTGTGGAGGTTTGGGGAAGTAATTTACAGATATTTTGCCTCAAAATAGCTTACAAAGACAATAGAGTCCTGTTGACACCCAGGTGCACTCCTCGTGAGCTGGGGAAACAGGATAAAACAGCTTAAAAATAAAAACACTTTGTGATAGGCACTCAAAGTCAAATTCTACATCACACACCATGGTCAAAAAGCTCTTTTTGACTCAGGGAGGGACTCAGGGAGGTGCAGGGCTTCTCGGAGGACTGCTTTTGATCTGGACTTGGCTTGTAGGAGGATCCTCAGTGACATAAATTAGCAGGAGCTTCAGCAGGGTTTTGGGATGCTCCTTATGGATCTGGTCCTGTATATTCTTCTGTAGGGGAAAACCAGCCACAGGTCATGAGAGCACAGGGCTGCTCCATTGGGTACAATTTCAGTGTGTCTTGGTGTAGGATCAGTCCAGAAGCCCAGATGGAAGCAGGGGGTCATGAAAGGGTGTGTTTTGGCAGAACCTAGGGTTTTCTTTCTGTGTTAGTGCCCACCAGCCCCACCGTAACCTGCCCGCCTCGCCAAGCTGCTGCCTGCGCTTGCAGCTCTCTCCCCGCTCCGTGAGCAGTAAGCTCTGAGATAATGCCTATTCAAGGTAATTTGCTCAGGCAAATGTTTCTGCTAATGTGCCTGATGCTCTATGATGGATAGCTCCGTTATTTCTTGGGTGCCCATTACTTCAGGACCTCATCCCCCCTCCCTGCTTGCTTCCATTGGCCCCCGAGCTCAGCATCTCCTGTGCCTGGCAGGGCACAGGAATCACCGGTGGCTAATTCAAATGGAAGCAGTGGGGAGGCATTTCATGTTTTCTTCTCCATCTGCTCATGCACTTGGCCTTGAATTTAGTTAGTGGGCACGGTGGCAGAAAGGTGAGTGTTGCCATCCGCTCTGAAAGCAGGCATGGTTTTGCCTCCTCCTGCAGTCACTGATGTAGATAACAACCCCCCAGGCTGGGAGCAAAGGCCACTGTCACGGTCACGCCAGAAGCTGCACGGGGGTGGAGGCAGGTCGATGTGCCAGGCGCTGGGTGCCTCGGCCAGGCACGGGGGATAAATTAGAGAGGGCAAGAGGAGGGGGAAAGGTTTCTGTGCCAAAGAGCTGGGCTGCGCTGACAGTCACAGCTGGAGTCAAAGGGATGCGGCACACGCGATGCATTTGAATCCCGAGAGCTGGAGCGTTTGGTGTGAGCCTGTGCTGGTTTAACTCGGGATGGGGGAGACGGGAGAAGATACCAACTGGCCTAAACCTTGTGCCTTGCACCCAGGCTGAATCCAGTTTGGGTGCTGCAGCTGGTTTGTCAGCGGTACCCGCCTCCTAATTCTGGGATTTACTAGGGACTCTTAGCTGCCTTTTTGCTTTCCCTTATTTCCATGCCCTGATGTTTTTTGGGGAAAGATGCGTTTTGTGACTTATTTGATGCTGTGAAATCTGAATCGACCAGAAATTTCTTAACACATGCTGGTTTAACACATCATGCTCTTCGAAGACTTGCAAGCTAATTGCAGGTCAGGACGAGCATTGGCTGTGTCTCCGCGTGCCACTATAAATGATCTTCAGCCTACCCTAGGGTGTATTTTGGAGGCAGAAGGATAAAGGAGTGTGTGTCAGCAAGGTGGTAGGGACTGGCACAACCCCTCTCAGTCCCACTGCACCCCACAGGGCTCCCTATCATATACCCTGTCTGGAGGTGGATGGAAACCAAGGTTTGTTGGTTGGACCTCCCCGTGTTTTTGAATAAACTCTTGGTGTCACGCTCCAAAAAATGAATGAAGGCAAACAGCAGAGCTGTGATGCTCGAGGGAAGGGCTATGCTGCCAGCACCGCTCCCCCTGCGCCCTGGAGAGCCCGAGTCTGGATCTCGTGCACGGTACCTGCCTCCTTCCAGCATCCGAGTGTCCCTTGCTGTCCCCTCACGGAGCTGGGGTGTTGGAGGGGGTCAGGGCCATTGCAGATCCGGGCGTGGGGAAAGGCAGGCGCTTGTCTGCGTCCCAGGTCAGCCGGTAATGCTGGCGACAGCAAACACTGGCTCTTTATCCGCCTCCTGCTCTGCAAACACAAGCCCTCTTGTTCCTGCACATCGCGCTTGCGGCAGCACCCGAGGAGCAGGCTCGAGTGCTGCTGCAGGCTCGGGCCAAAGGCTATCGTTAACCGAGCTGTCAACGGGCCCTTTGTGCGGGGAGCCAAGGCAGAAGGCTGCGACATGAAGCCCATCACCCCTCTGCGTGCTGTGGGTGACCAAATACGACGTGGCTTTGTCACATCGGTCCTGCTGCAGCGTAGGGAGGGACTTGGTTGCACCAAGTGCCCACAGCCCTGGTTGTGTTCGGTGCTGAATAAAACTGGGAAGAGCAAGAAGAGGTATCCTATTTTTCCACCTCTCCTCAACGTTGTGTTTCTCCTCCTTTAGCTCGCTTGCCCTGCGCAGTCCCAGGGAGCTGCCGTGGGGAAGGCTCGGGGCTGCTTTTGCAGCTCAAGAGCATCTCTGGGTGTTGTCCTCCCTGCCTGAGGGCTGCAGGGCTTGGTTGGAGCATCTCCAGGAGCTTCCTGGAGATGAGCAAAGGTGGTGCTTCTCCTCCTGAGAGCAACGGAGACTGCACCAAGGTTTTAACCCCTCCGTGGTGAAAGGCATGTTGATGGATAAATGGCAGTCTATGAGTGGCAACAGGAGAGGGGACTCAGCTGCCACAACAGGGCAGCTTCTCGCTTTGCTGTGGCCGTGCTGGTGAGCCCAATTACAGCCCCGCTGTGCTCCTGCGCATCTGACGAATGCACGTCTCTCATCAGTGCCCCATGAGCACAGGGGAGCTTGTGGTGGCCGGTACCAGCACGTGTAAATAAAATCCATCCCTTTGAAGGCAGGGACCCGCTGACGGTAGGAACCATCAAGCATGTGCCAGCAGTGGCACCAGTTGCCACCAGATTCAGGTTGAGGTCTGAAAGCCTCAGTTTGGGCTCAAGTGCCAAGGGCTGGTTGCTGCGTTATTTTCATACTTTTTTGGGAAATTTGTGCTGCATGTTGGCCCAACCCAATTAAATCCGTTGTAGGCAATTAGGGAGCATAATTGGCTGATTGGATTTGGGAGGCATGAGGCCACATGTCGCCTTTCTGCTGATGTATTCTGTAGCCGATGGACCTGAGAGTGGGGCTCCTGGAGGAAAGCAACTGATCTGGGGTCTGTTCCCAAATTCAGAACAACTGTCTGATCCCTGACACTGGGTGTCTGATGCAACCTCCTTCCCCCAAAAAATGTTTCAAATTCTGAAGTGATTATCAGAGCTGCTTGGACCCAACTTTCTTTGTGACGTATCAGGGGGAGATTGCCCATAATTTTGCCTTTTTTAAAATTTTTAGGCCATCCATCTGGCACTGAGGTGAAACTCTCACCTGAAATTTTAGCTGTTGAAAAGTCCCCTCTTGAAAATACAAAGCGAGTTCCCTGGATGCTGAACAAGTTTGTTGCAAATGTGGCTCCAGCACATTTTTTATTCTGTGCCCTTGCACGCCAGTCTGGAGGATCTCTTCTTCCTTGAGCCATCCTGACCCACTGTGAATATTCAGCTCCGTCCCAAATGACACCAGACTTGGAGCAGGTATAAACTTCACCTCTACGCAGAGGTCTGCTCTTGTGTTCATTCCCTTGAAGCATTCAGGGAAGGATTTTAGGGATATACACACCTTTTGCAGGTTTGTTGGCAAAAGGCTGAATTTCTCCCCAATTTATTTGACTATGTTTAAGAGTCTGCATTTAATCTTTTTTTCCTCTCCATGCCTGTTGCAACAGGACAAAACCCCAGACCACTGGTGTGCAGAGCAGGTAGCAGGGATCTTGCATAACCGAGCCCCAAAAGAGCAGCCTCGGCCGTTGAGGCTTCTTTCTGTGCTAATTTGAAATGAGGTGAGCGATGGCAAATTGAGTTTCAAGGGCAGCAGAGACAACTTGTCAATTTAGCCTCGGCTCCTCTCTGTCGGTGCAGTCCTTAGGAGCTGGATCTGAAGCTTGTTTACGGCAGTGGATATAATAGCTGCAATCCTCCAGGTAGATTAAGCAATTTCTTCATTTAGGACTCTCAAAACTCTATGACACTTTGAGGGATTTTTCCTGACCTTGCGAAGGGCGAACGCCGCTTTCCCTCCCCGTCCTCATGGATTTTTCTAATGAGTCCAGGGGGAAAAAAAAGGGCTTTTCAGGATGGAAATTGCCACGGGATTAGGTTTGTTGGGGAGATGTGAGTCTGAGCTGTGCTGGAGCGTGGAGAAATCTTCCCACCACCTTCTGTGTTGGGTTTTAGTGATTGCACTCCCAGCTGGGGATGTGGCTCTTTGCTGAGTGATGGGCGAGCAGGTCCTGGCCTCTTTGTGTGCCTCATTTTCCCTGTCTTAAACTGCCCTTTCTTTAAAAAAACAAAACTTAGAGATTTACTGGCAACATGTGTTGGGCAAAAGGAAGAAAAGATTATTTACTCTCGCAGTAGCATCCAAAATCAAACAGGTGCTTTGTGAATACAAGAGTAGCTCCAGACTTGGCAGTGAAGCACTTAAAATAAAACATCAGACGATGAAGCACTGGGGGAGATGTTGAGGCAGCGGCAGTGTCAGGGAGACAAGGCGCGAGCCGGCTGCAAGGACCATTCCCCCAGACGCAGTTTCAGAAAGGCCCTCAACCTGTGACTTGTACTTGTTGAGCAAAGGGACCTACCTGACCCCCCCGGTGCTAAAGCCTGGCCCACGGGGGTGGATAAGCAGCTACAGCTGGAAGAAGCTGCTCACGTACTAATTTCTTCTAAAGTCTAGATGCTGTTGAGGTCTGGAGCGTGGGTGCAGTGTGATGTGTGGTTGGTGGTGTCTCAGCTCCTCCTGGGCAGCTGAGAACTGCTGTGGGGCTTTGCAGGGTGTTTTGCAGGGGGGCCAGTGGAGCAGAGACATGCAGAAATCTCAGCAGCGCTTGAGCAGGCGACATATTTACCTCCTGCAGGGTTTGTTGGGAATAGGCTTGTGCATATGAGAATCCCACCAGGCAACCCATCTGCATCTTTAGGTACCTAAATGCCTTTGCAGATCTGTCTCTCAGTAGCTGCCAGAGCAGATCAGAGCGGTAGTGCACCCAGCTCAGGACCCTGCCTGGAGCTGCCAGTACCCCTGGATGCCCAGAAAAAGGTGGGAGGAGAGTTTGCACCGGGACAGACAGACAAGGTCAGGGTAAGGGGTGAATTGCCATGAGCATGGGTGCAAGTGAGGCAACGAGCAGTCTCTGCTTGGATGCTGAAACTCCTTGAGCAGGAAAAAAAAAAAGCAAATAGAACTTTTTAACATTTAAGAAAAAAATAACCAAAACACACAGTAGCAACGTGAAATCTTTCAAGGCAGAAGCGTGGTTGGTGACATCCCTGCTTACCTCCCCGCTCCGCTTGCAGCTGATACGCTGTCTGATTAAGTCTCAGTAGCATGAATGTTCACAGCTGCATGTAGGACATGGAAAGTGCCTAATGACTGCTCGAGCTGGCGTAATTCCTAAGTAGGTATGGCATGTGGTTGCTCTGTAAAGGATTTCGGGACTGACAGTCTGTGAAAAGTGATAGAGGAGAGAAATGCCAGAGTGGGGAATTAAACACATGCACGGATTAAATGAACTCAGTACTGACAAAGCAGGACTGCTCTGGTATTGCCTGAGCCTGGCTTGGGCTCACACAGCTGGGGAGCGGAGAGTGTTTTGGGGTGCATGCGTGGAAGGCGGGTGACGATGGTGTGTGGATGGGAGGGGACGTGTAGAACGAGCCCTGGGTCCACCCGATTTTCATCTTTTGGTGATGCTTCCTGGGGTTTCTTGGATGCTCCGGAGGTTTCCACGTGGAGCAGGGACCCACCAGCTGCCTGCTGCGGGTGCCAAGACCCAGCTTGCCTCCTGACAGCTTTTTGTGTCTTCTGAGCCAATATTTAGGGTAGAAAGTGGCAGGATCCATCTCCCCGGCCTTTGGGCCTGCGGCTGTTTCACTGTACAAATGCTTGCTTGGGGGAATTGTGCCTTACAAATCCCCTTCTCTGCTCGTCTTCGCCTCTCCGGCTGTCCCACCAGCCTGCCCTCCCCTCCACACATATATGCTCTTCGCAGGTTTTCATTATGGTAATGAGGGGATTAAAATAATTTTCAATATTTTTAAACCAAATGATGAACTCATGGGCTGCTTTTGCTGCTGCCATATTGCTAAGTGTCTTAATAGGCCTGTTTCCTATTTAGATATACTTCATATGTCATTGCTCAGATGGTCAATGTGCAACAGCCACCATAACCATTCCTGGTTAGGCAGTGAGAGTAAGTGACCGGTTTGTTGAAGCCTAATAAAAGAAATTATCGGCATTTTGGAGCAGAAATAAATACCTGGCAAGGACTGCGTAGCTTAGGACGACAGTATGTGGACGTGGTGATATTTTAGCATCGGGATGCTGGTTGAAATGCAAACAAAAGTGGGGTCCTCCAGGCTGTGCATGCTCTTGGGGGGGCTGGCTGGGTCATTTCGTTTTGTTCCTTGTTGACAACGTAGGTGCGTGGGGGGAAACCAGCAGGAGATTAGCAGGAAGACATTTGTGGGCTCCAAAAATGGGATCTTCAATTCATGTTTTGGGGCAGGATATACCTCTGGCCTCTTGGGCTTGATCCCCAACATTGGAAAAACCTCTCGCTGGCTTCAACGAGCTGCTAAATCTTGCTGAAAAGCAAGAGGTTGGTTTGCTCTGACTCCTGGGTGCTCCAAAAGGCGACCAGGAGGCCAGCTTGGCCCTTAGCCTCCATGAAAGGGGCACGGGTAGGTTTGCTCTCAGCTGGAGCAGGCTTTCTTCCATCCCTCCCTTCAGGGCTGTCAGGGCTGTGATGAAGCAAGTGAAATGAATAGTCCAGGGGAAAAAAAACCCAACAAAACAGACCCTAAAAGAAGTCAAAAGTATCATAATAAAGCGTAAAGTGTTGCAATAAATATTATTAGAGCATCTTTGGCAACAATAAAAAGATTAATTTGCTATTGCAGGAAAGAAAAAAACCCAACAATGGGTTTATGCTAAAAATTGCTGCCAAGAATTGCTTTTCATCTAGTGCGTTCTATTTTATTGTTTTTTTTCCTTTTCACCCTCCCCTTTCTCCCCCATCTCCCTGCGATATCTGTATTGCTGTAGGTGATGGTGAAGGTCTGATCTATTGGTAGGATATCCCTCAAACATCTCACACGCGTCTCCCCAGGGCTCTGTGACTCTGGATTTTACTTTTTTTTTCCTTTTTTTTTTTTTTTCCCACCCTGAAGAAACTGATTTGCCACCAGCTCCTCTAAGAGGGTTATGCATACTAGACTGGCAACATCTGATGTATGGCCACATTTGGAGCCACAGACTACACCAGCCTTAATAACATTCTTCTTTACAAAGTGCTTACTGTTAAATATTTATGAGACGATGCAAGAACAACCGCTGCCATCGTCCACGAGTGCGCGAGCATCCCTCCTCCCTGCGGTTTAATGGGCCTGTGTTATGGAAGGCAGGTGGGCAGCCTCTCCTTTATTATTCGTATATAGCTCTGGGCTCGCCAAGCCTTGACCTGCCCTTACTAATCGCGTTTTCAATGGCTGAATATTGGGCATTACAGATTTACTCGGGGCAAGGGACTCTGTGGAGTCAGAGGGCTGTGTTTTTTAAGTCCTCTTAACTGCTCCAGCCTGGCTTGGGTCCAGGGGATATGATTTTTGTTGATGTGCAGAGGATGGAGGCTCGTGGCGAGTGCTTGGCTTCGGAGCGGGAAGAGTTGGAGTGAGATGAGGTCCTGTTCTCAGATGCTTTTTGGTTTTTCTGCCTTATTTTTTAATGTTCTTAATTTAGGGTCAAACTCTTCCTCTTACCTTAGCCCCCACCACCCCCTGGGAGGTCTCTGAGGCTTTTTACACTTCCAGTTTGGCTCTTGTCCCACCCGTAAGTCTTTTAAAGTCTCTGGATGCCAGTTAGGTGCTGCCGGAAGAGTAGCTGGAGGGGACAGAGGTGACTTTTTTCCACTCACTGGGAGGATAAAAGTGCTGCTGCTGCTGGCTAATGCCTTTCCTTTGGTTTGGGAGGGTTTATTTTGACAGTCGCAGATCCTGGCTCTGTTCTCCGCAGTGGGAATGTATCACTGCTGGCAATTCTAGCGTTACTTACATGCAGCATCATTAAAGCATATATTATATCCCAAGGGGAGATGATCTAAACTCAACATTTCCAATTGTTTTAAAGTTATCTGATTTTACCCAAGCGATAATGATCTACAAATTGCACTCGTCATCTCCAAAAGCGGGCTTTCCTGTAATGTCCTCTTTGCGTCGGCTGCCGGGGAATTGCTTTAATAAGTATAACTAGCTCTTATTAGCATTTCCACCCGTAGATTTGGAGCTTTTTTACGGAAGACATGGCTTTACCCATCACTTTGCAAAGAGGGAAAGGGAGGCGTAGCCGGTGAAGCCCGTTGTCCGGGATGCTGCCGGAGCACCAGGCTGCCTGGAGGCACGTTGGCACTTCTGCCGGAGGTGCCAGCCAAGCTCCCGAAAACCCACACGAGCGTGTGAAAACGCACAGAGCGGCTTTAACTCCTTCAAACATTGCCTTTTTAATTTTTAACCTCGGGAACGGCGTTTTGGTTCGGTGCCAGGCTGAGTTTCCAGTTGGCGCTCTCTTATTTTTATTTTATTATCTGAACACTGAGGGGATGGTGAACACGTTTGTAGCCTCCAATTCAGCATAAAGCGATAACGCCGCGCGACTGAAATGCTCTTTACTCCAGTAACTTTCACTCAACGATAGGGAAGGAGCTCTAAACCTGGTCACGGTGGCAGAGCAGTGTTTCTGTACAGCCTACTGCAAGCCAAGGCGCCTTTAATAAAGAAATGAGATTACAGCAAGGAGGCTTTTAGGGTAGACAAATTGGGGTGATTCTCTAGCTTGCTGCTTGCTACCTATTTATTCTGGCAATGGGCTGGGTCATAACAATTTACGGGGAATGCTGGATGCGGGGCTTTGCTGCCCTCCCTCATGGCAAGCAGAAGTGGACCCTTAGGATTGCCTGTGCTCAGAGGAGACACACAAATACAGTCAGGACTGTGCAGTCCCAGCTTCTGGACTATTGAATGTGAAATCGTGGCTTTAATCTTCCAAGAGGAAGTTTTTAACCATTGTAAGAGAGAATAAGGTGACTGCTGTCTAAGGCCAAAGAAAAAGAACCATGCGTTTATGTACTCCTGTGATTTTTATGATTACCTGAGGACGTCTGGGGCATGGAAGACTTCGTGCATATATATTTATTTCTTTCCTTGGTGTATCTGTATGGATGGCACATACATGGCATGCACGTAGGCAACTCAGATTTGCAGGGTTGACTGTGCTAGAAGCCTCCTTCGCCTCCCAACATTTATATTACCATGCCAGGGCAGAGTGAGTGACAACCAGGGGACATCTGGGTGGGTGAAGACGGGGAAAGGGATGAAGGACCAAGCCCTGAGATTGAATGGTTTGGCAGGACACTGGTGTTGGAAATGTCATCTGGCTTGACAGTCTCTGCTGTAGACTTGAAACTACCCCAACCATCAGGTTGCTTGTTGCTGCCGGGTGAGCTCCCAGGACGTGCGTGTTGAGCTGTAAATGGGACACGTAATATTACTAATAATTTCACAGACAGCTCTGTTCGTTTCTGAAGTGAGAGGAGACACTTGTGCTATTCCGTCTGGCTCTCTTTATGGTATAATCTCCCATTGAGATTCAAGGCACAGCTTCCCTAATTAAAATGATGAATGCCGGAGGAAGGCTTTGGGTTTGGGTTTGGATTTTTTTTCCTTCTTCTGGTAGGTCTAGCTGGTATCTGCACACACAGAGACTGCTTCAGGCAGAGGATATTTGCTCGCTGGATGAGTACCCAGGATAGATAGAAACGCTCTTGTACCCACACACAAATACTGGCTGAGAGATACCTGAGCCCCACTGAAAGCTCGTGCAAGCCTGGATTTTGTGTTGGTGCACGCAGCCGGCGCGGCAGCTCGAACTGCACCTGTCGGAGCCAGCCTGGTGCAACGCGAGAGCCGCCGTCCTGCAGCAACGATCTCGCCTGCCTGCAAGGAGGGTGCCGAGCTTTGGGATGAGGTGGCTTCATGGGTTGAGCATCCTTCCCGTGGCGAGCTGCAGCTCTCCTGGGGACACTGGCCTCAGGACGTGGCAGGGTCAGTTTAGGGCCACTGCTGAGCTGGGGTAGCTGGAGAGCTGCTGGCACAATGCGCTGGAGCTCCTGGGGAGATGGGACACCTCTCCACTGCTGTCCCACGCTCCCTTGAGTGTTTCAAAGAGCTGCCGTGCTGCTCCCTCCTGGCAGCCTGAGATTGGTGACATGACTTTTTAATATTTCTTTTTTTCTCCTCCCAATTAAGTTATGAATTTGTCTCATCTCAGCCCCTGGAGCAGAAAGCGAGGAGCATGGGCAGCAGTTGCATGGGCATCACTTACCTTCCTAAAGCACCACCAGGGGCTTTGATTTTAGTTGCCCACCAACACTTTTCTACTTTAAATGTCTTATGTTTTAATTAATAAAAAGGCAGGCTAAATTAAGAGATCTGATGGGCTCTCTTATCCTGTAATTAAAGCCTTTTTTTTTGGAGTACAGCCTTGAGTACAGGCATGGAGGCACTCGAGAACAGTGGGAAGATCTGGGAGCAGATGTGTACTCCAGCGGGTTGTGAGTGAAGGGAATGAATGAGCAGAAATGCATCAGGATGGTTCGTGTGGGGGATTGAAATGTCTTTGTCATGTGCTGTCACCAAAGCAGAGCTTTAAATAGGAGCTGCCTCTAAGGCACTTGCATAACTGGTGTGCTAACATTAGCATGGGGCAGGGAGGCTATGTGGGGCAAAGGGGCTAATCTAGACAAAGCAGGATTTTTTTTTTTTTGGTTGGTTGTTTTATTTTTACTTGTGACATCCTGGTTGTCCTCCCTGTGTTTGTGAACTGGAGGATGGCAATGATGGTCAGGTTGGACTTGCCCCCGAGGGTCAGGCAGGCCAAGGACAGCAGGGAGGCTGCCGCATCCCCGTGGTGCCGTATGGGCTTGTGCCAGCCGGGCTGTGGGATTTGCCCAGGCAGGGAGCTGCCCAGGACATTCACTACTGTTTCTCCTCCTGACAAGGTGGCTCTTGTCCGAGCGCTGGCTCTCAGCTGGAGCATCCTTTATCCCACATCAGAGGTGTCCCAGGGCCGTGGCAGCTCTCCCCCCAGCCCTGAGGGATGGACAGAGCTACCTCTGGCTCCTTGGACAACTTTGCCCACCCTAGGTGAGGTTTGCATTCAGAGCTCCTCACTTCTTCAGGATGGTGAGGGCTGGAAGTGTTTGCTGATTTAAGAGTAAAGTGGAAAAAAAACCCCCATACCTGGGCCAGAGGGAAAAGATCCCAAGTGAGTCCCCATCCCTGGAGGGGTTGGAGAGTCGGGCTGAGCCAGCGCTGAGGGATCTGGGGGAGTTGGGAACGGTCAGGGGGAGGGTCATGGTTGGACTGGAGGAGCTTCAAGGGCTTTTCCAACCCAGATGATTCTGGGATTCTATGACTCACCCAGTGGCTGCTTACCAGCACGTCCTCTGAGCGTGCAAGGACCGAGTGACAGCCTCGGGGAAGGGGTGACACGCCCTGCCCCAGGGTCCCAGCCCAGGGAGCGGAGGGGATGCATTGCCCTGCTGCAGCTGGCCTTTCTGTTGTAGAGCTCCTCCTCTGCACCTTCTGAATCGCATCTGAGTGGGTGGCAATCCCGCACGTGCTCTTCTGCTCGGCTTCTCTTAAATTCTGTGGCCCCCTGGACATGGTGGAACTCTGCTCCTCCGTGTGCTGTCACCCAAGCCTGCCCTTGGGACACAGCTCGGTGTGGTGAGATCTCATCCCTATGCGCTTGGAACGTCCAAGCAGATCGTTTTGAGCTTGGGTCTAATTTCCATCAGTCTTTGGCTGGTGATTTTGCAGCCAGCTCCTTCGCCTCCGATCCAAACAGCTGTGCTTGTGGGGGCATGGGAAGGCATGAAAATCTTCAGGCAGATGCTCGAACTTGAACTGCTCTTTAATTCAGATGATTTAAATGGAAATCATGAGAGCTTACTGCGGGACGCGTCCAGCCGCTCCACAGCAGTTGAGCGTTGTACATTTTACGATCTGAGCTCTTGCAGGACTGGATTAGTTTGTTTTCATTTCTCCTCTTGCCTGCTGATCATCCAACTGTCTCAGTGTTTGGGTGAGATGCAAAGATGCTTAGAAATACCAATAATAATTAAAAATAACAGGCAGTGGAACCAAAACCGCAGCCTGCAGTTTGGCTAGCGGCCATTGGAGACAGCTCAGTCCTGAGGCACAGAGATAGGACCTGCACGCAAACCCCATGTCCTGGAGGCTCTGGGTGGTGGTGGTGGTAGGTTTTCAATGGATAGCAGCCCCAAACCCTCTCTAATTCTCCCGGGAGCATGTGTTTAAAGACGTGTAAGATGCATTTCCTATCTACATTGAGTCACTCAACTTCAGCGTCCCACCCTCCAAATCCATCTGGCTCTCTGCCCACAAGATTATGTTATATAAACCACCCCTAAATGCAGTGTCTGGGAAAGTGCCTTTATGTTTTAATTTCCAAATAGGCAGGCAAAATTGAGTGCTCTGATTGGCATCTGCAATCAGAGCCCCATTCAGCAGGAGCTGTGAAGGGAGCTGATTGCAACGAACACTGCTCTGACCTTCTGGGGCCTCCGCTGCTGCCTCTGCTTCATTAACAGGATAAATATTTTTCCAGAAACAACATTTCTGAGCTGCCAGAAGTCATGACAGGAATGGGGACTATTCTGTGGCACGGTCTGCATTGAGGCAGCTCTCTCACACACTCTATGGCTTAAGATTTGGGGGATAAATAGAGTTTTTTAGCAGGCGGGTGACACTGCCTGGGATGTGGCTGGGGACACCTGGGCTCTGCTCCCGCACTGCTACAGGGTGGCACAGTGTGATCCTCCCTCCTTTCGCGCTTTCTGTTTCTCAGCAGCTTTCTTCCCTCCTTTTCCATTGAGCTTGTGAGCGACGCAGAGCAAGAACTCTATTTTGGGATGTTTTGTCTTAATAGAGCCTTGATATGGTCCCGGTGCCTTGGGATAACGTCCTGGCACTTATGGTGGTAATGGGACAGGAAAGACCAACTGCAGTTCGGTGTCCTAGGAGCACATCAGGGCCACGGGCATGGTTGATAACCCTCAGTCCTGTGCTGTGGCTGTGCTGCAGTGCCCATGAGTTGGTACGGAGTCAAACGCCGCGGAGTGCCAGAGCCTGGTACTCAGATAACAGCATCTGCAGCATCAGCTGAGCCCCTCCAGTGAGTTACAGCCTGGTCTCTGCTCCAGGGGCCTCTTAGCATCCTGCAGCCGGTAATAGATGTTTTTAATTCTCGGGGAATTATTGAACAAACATCAGGGAAATATGTTTTACAGTCCAGAGCCGGCTCTGAGCATCGTTAACATTGTTATTGGAGACAAGGCGGATGATTTAAGCAGGGACCTCTGACAAAGACGCACACCTGTCCATGAATAAAAGGCTGCAATTTAATACCCGCACCGTTAATTAAGAAGAGGATGAAGGTCAAGTGTAGTGCCCGTTTTAAAGGTCTCCCGAGCCCGACAGGCGAGGTGACAGCACTAATGCCTCCTTCGCTGCTCCTTGGCATGCTGAATGGGCATCGGCTGCGAGAGAGGGTCTCGTAAGGGCACACAAGTGTCGGGCACCTCATGTTAGCTGTGGTCCGATGCCACGTAATCTCAGCACAGAGCCAGGCGGCGCGGCGATGGAAATGAGCAGATGCTGCCAGCTTCACGAGCGGGAGCGCATCCGTCTCCTATCAGAGCAGAGCAAACTGCCCTCCTGGCCAGGTGCTGACAGCCATCAGCATCCACGGCCCTGGCTGGAGCGGGGAAAGGCTGGCGCATCCCTTCATTGCATGCCAGTGCCTTGGAGGCGACAGCTTCCCCCTGACCTGCCTGCCTGCCCCGATGCTGGGCTTTTGGGGTTTCATCAGTGTGGTGCTTTGACCTTGGCTAAATGCCAGGTACCCACCAAGTCACTCTAGCGCTTCCCCCCCTTCCCCCTTTTTTCTCAACAGGGCAAAGAGGGGAAAGAAAATAAGATAGGTAAAAAAAAAACAAACCAACAACCCTTGTGGGTAAAACAAATGCAGTTTTAATATAAGCAAAGTGAAGCAAAGGTCTGTGCGTGGAAGCAAAAAAAATGAAAATAGATGTATTCTTTACTTCCCATGAACAGGAGATGTGGGGCCTTCTCAGGAAGAGGGGCTCCCATCCACGGAGTGGTTGCCTCAGAGGACCAAGTGCGACCCCCCCCTTCCTCCTTTCTCCCAGCTTTATACTGAGCAGATGTCAAAGGGTCTGGAATATACCTTGGGTCAGTCGGGGTCAGCTGTCCTGGCTGTGTCCCCTCCCAAGATCTTGCCCACCCCATCCCAATGGGGGGAAATTTTGGAAGGAGCCTTGGTGCTGTGTAAGCACCGCTCAGCAGTAGCCACAACACCAGGGTGCTACCAACACCCTGCAGCTCCCAACATAAACCACAGCACCATGGGGCTGCTGTAGGGGAAAACCAATTCTGGCTCAGCCAGACCCAGTACCATCTGTTTTGTGTGGAGCAAAAGACAGCCCGTTGCCCTGCAGCAGTGAGCTCTTGAGCTCTTGTATCTTCAGAGGCAGCTCAGGGCATCTCCCCAGTGCTGGTACACATGGATTTAGCTTTGCCCCAGTGAGGGGAAAACACAGCCAGCTCTGCATGTCTGCGCAGAGATCCTAAACCTGCATCCACACCAGCAACGCCACACTGTGCAAGTGCTCAGGCCAGCTAAGACAACACTATTTGCTTTAAGGATGGCATTGCACAGTTGCATGTCATCGCTCCTTGCTCTGGAGCTAGTCAGGGCTTTGCTAGGCATGAGTGCCACGACACGACCACATCTCCCAAGTGATAGAGCGCAGCTGGCCACGGCTGCTGATGCAGATGCATTGGCACCAGAAATGTTGTGCTTGTATCGATTCGGTGTCTTTAGTATAAACGTGGCATAACCCACGTGCCAGGGTGCTCCATGGCGAGTGCCCCAACAGCCAAATGATGCCAAAGCAACGTCCCTGTGAGCTGAATTCAGAGGGAACAGTGAAACAGGGAATTGCATGTTCACGCTGTCGTGGGCTGAGATGGTACAGGGAAAACTCGTGCAACAGACCCAGGGCCGTGGCTGGGAAAAAGCTCCTTTTCCACTCCCTTTACATCCTCCCTTGGTCTGCTGAGGTTCCTTCTGTTGTATTAGTGCTTGTGAAGACTCAGCTGGGCTGCTCGAACCCACCTCCCTTGGTCACAGCAAGCGCACGCCGAGGTTTGGTACATCCTGCCCTGCTTGGTCCCGCTTGCCTCTAACATCTTTGCTAGTGACTGAAAAGGTTGATTAAAAAGCAAGGCTAGAAACATGATAATCCTAGGAGGGCCTCAGAAGCTGAAATCTTGTATTTTGGCTGTCAGTGAGCTCTAGAAATGCTGGTAAACACGGATTTTGCTTCATTTGGATGCAGAGATGAGCCTATGGGAGATTTTGGAGAAGCAGAGCTTGTTTGCATGCGTGTTTACGCGCACAGGCGTAATCGTACACATGTTGGCGTACAGTTTGGTTCACTTCACTTGCATCCTGCGTAGGCAGCCATGCAAGGAAATTACTTCTGCATCAGTTGTGTTGCTCTATTACAATAAAAGACCAGCAGCTGGTGAGCTCCTACTGCTCCTTGTCTGCCTCCCCTCGGACCAAACAGCATTTCTTCTCCAGTGTAACTTATCTCTTCTCCACCCACACATCTCAAATAATTTTCAGTGTCCAAGTCTGCAGCTTTCCTACTGCCTGTGGCTTCTAGGAGAGAAAGGGGGGGTGATCCAAATGCTGTATCTGCGGTGGCAAGATGCTGGTTTTTGATTTTGCCCAGGGAAGTGGTGGAGTCCCCATCCCTAGAGGTGTTTAAGAGTCGGGCTGACCCAGCTCTGAGGGATCTGGTGGAGTTGAGAACTGTCAATGTTAGGTTAATGGTTGGACTAGATGATCTTCAAGGTCTTTTCCAACCGAGATGATTCTGTGATTAGAAAGGCTCTGTCCTGCTGCCTGCAACATCTATGTTCCCTTCTTGTGTGAACAGCACAAGTGCCCATCTTGCATGCAGCAGCAT
Source organism: Athene cunicularia (assembly GCF_003259725.1). Taxonomy (NCBI): domain Eukaryota; kingdom Metazoa; phylum Chordata; class Aves; order Strigiformes; family Strigidae; genus Athene; species Athene cunicularia. Next base: position 2,392,055 of record NW_020799132.1, read on the forward strand.
AGGTTGAAAAGTCTCTGGCAAGCTCTTTGCAGCTGTATTTCCGAGGAAGTGGCTCCCACGGGGCTCTGCATGAGTCTTTTTCAACCAAACTGCCCCCAAACGTAGTGGGTTTGGTGTAGGCAGATTGGTGAGCAGGGGAGAAAACCACCCAGCGAGGGCCGCTGCGGGAGGAGAGGCAGCGACGTGAGCTCATCTTTTGCTGGAGCCTTGGAGGATCCCCAGATGAGTGTATTGTTGTGAATTCCCCGATGGTGGGGAGAAAAACTTTGATCAGAGCTCGCACCTCATTAGACATCAGAGAATTGAGCCGTGAGACACCGATCCATAGGCAGCCAGGCTTCATTAGTTTTGCTGCTCATGGGACTGTCTGCTTAAGGAACACGTAGATGCTAGAAAATTGACTTTTGTTTTTAATTATTTTTATGAGGACTTGGTTCACCCCATGTTTTTTTGCTCAGAGGGCTCTAGCGAGATCTTTGCAGGAGGCGTTGGGTGGTTGAAATCAGAATGTTTTGTCTCATCAAAGCAAGCTAAAAGTTTTCTTTTAGTTGAATATTAATATACGTATCTATCTGCCAAGCCCAAGGGATCATGTTTTGGATCATGGGTCCCATGGGCCAGGTTCCCAGCTTGGACTCACAATTCCCCACCACATATCCACGTTTCTCCTACTGCTGCTTTGCAGGAACTGACTCTCGACCTGCGCCGAGCTGGTGCTTCGATTCAGCCCAAAAAGCCCAAGTTAAACACTGCAGTTCAAGGATGCCAGGCAGCAGAAATGTCAAAAAGAAACATTTCGACATTTCCCAACCAAACCTTTTCAGAACTCTTTGAAAACAAATAGATGGAAGAGACAGAGGGACTTGTCAGCCGTGGTTCAGGGGCAAGCAGGCAGATTTCAGAGCAGCAGAAGTCCCCGCGGGATGGAACTCTGGGCTGACTTTAGCCATTAAGGTAGAAACAGCTGCAGTTTGGGGCTGGGTTTGGAGAGCTTTGCATGACGGGGTTGTGTGAGCTGAGCTCCTGGGCTTCCGTGCTGAGCTCTGCCTCTGCCCTGCCCTTGGTTTTGGAGCATCCCTTCTTGCAGAGGGAGGCGAAGGACAGCCCTGAGCGTGGAAGGCACGGCGGAGCGTCTGTAAGCGTAATTCCTGTAAAACTCCTCAGTTGAAAGATGTGGAGGAAGATAAATGGGGCTCTGAAAAGCCTGATTTGCACCATTATCCTTCCCAGCTGTGCTCTGAGAAGAGACGTGGCGAAACACAGAAGCCCCATGTGCTACAGACGGACCCCACAGCTGAGGGGAAGGAATTACTCGCTCGCGGACTGTGTTCCAGTCGAGATCACAGCTCCGTGAGAAAATAGAAGCAGACAAGGTAGTCCTGCTATTGCCTCCAACCTACTTGATACAGAAATGGAGAAGAAAAGCTGAGTGCAGAGCAGATGAGAGAGATATTTGCCTCCTTGTGAGCAGGCTGACAAGAACCAGGGATGGACGAATTCATCGCAGGTTCTCTGTCGTGTGGAGGCGGGGAATAGGAAGCCATCCAAGCTGATTAGTGAGAGGTCTCTCAAAGAGACAGGCTGGCTGGATTTAATTCCCTAGTCAGCATTCCCAGTACATTGATCTCCTCCTAAGTAGGAGGGAGGGGGAGCAGAGAGAAGGATGGTGGGGAGTGGGGAGAGGAGAGAAAAATAGGTTAGGAGGTGGTGAGAGAATGAAGGCGGAAGGATAAAAATGAGGAGTGGAAGGAGAGAGGAGAACGACCAGGATGCAGAGGTGGCAGGGATGCAGAACCAGCCTTGGTTACGCTCCAGCTGTGCCATCAGCCAGCACCAGAGCTGTCACAGGTGTTGGAGGCATTACTGGTGAATAAGGAGGGAATCCAGCTTGGTTCTCTTCTGACCTCCCCCTTGCCCATGCCAGGGACGCAGCAGCCCTCCGTCACGCTGCCGGCCATGCCCGAGGAAGGGCGGGGGATGCAGGAGCAGTTGGCCGTAGCCCTGAGCTGTCTGGGTGGGGAAGGAGGATGATCAGGTGCTTACAGATGTGCTGCAGAGCACAGAGCAAACGCAGGTAGCTTTGTCATCCAGTACCTCCTGCAACACCGGGGCTGGAGATGGGAGAGATAAAGTCTGCAAGACAGGGTCCCCCACTTGCAACAAGCATGAAGCTTTAATTTCTAGCCCCAGCTGGTTGTGAGATATTGGGCATTAAAAGTACATTATTCTGATTACTGTCTTACTTCTTCTTCCACTGTTATTCCTCACTTGGATTCCAGCTTGATTTTAGTGTGTACTCCCTCAAGATCCACAAGTGCCAGAAGTCAGTGCCGTATACCATTCGAAAGCTCAGGCTCCCAGCTTTCAGATGGTATAATTAAAGCATTAATCTCTTACTCCAGCAGTCTGTAAGACAGCAGCTGCTAAAATAACATGGAAGGACTGCTACAAAAAGGTGCTTTGCTTCCAGGATAACTGCAACAACTTTTAGGGTCAGCAAACATCCTCTCGCGCTTGGAAGGGTCCAGGGGCAAGAACAGTACTGGCCTTAGAAACTAGAGGCTGCTGTTGAGTCTCAAATCTGCTCCTCCCTAAACAGTTGCAACCTGCTATAAGGCAAAACATATCTGAATTTCTTAATGCTTTGTTGAGCTTGGGTTGGCCTGGTGGCTCCTCGTGTCCAAACCCGCTTCCCTGTGGTTGAAAGACCTTCGGGAAATGCAGCCTTGAGCTTGGCATTGCTGAGAGAGACGGTGCTGTGCGAGTCGAGGATCCATCGAGGTCTCTGCTCCCCTGTGGACCTCCATGGGTGCAGGGCACAGCCTGCCGCACCGTGGTCTTCACCACAGGTGCCTGGAGCCCTTCCTGCCCCTCCTTCTTCCTTGGTGGCTGCAGCGTTGTTTCTCTCGCATATTCTCCCTCCTCTCTCTGACTGCAGTTTTCTTTTCCCCCTTCTTAAATATCTTATCACAGAGCACTACCACCATCGCTGATGGGCTCAGCCTTGGCCAGCGGCAGGTCCCTCTTGGAGCCAGATGGCATCGGCCTTGTCGGACACAGAGGAAACTTCCGGCAACTTCTCACAGAAGCCACCCCCGTAGCCCCCCCACTACCCAAACCTTGCCACGCAAACCCACAGGGTTTCTCTTCATCAGGGCATGAGCTGCCAATGATTTTCATAGCTTGCTTAACGCACTTCAAACCGATTTCCATTGGCTGCTGCAGAGGAGCAGAAGAAGATGGATGTTTTCCATTACTTGATGTAATGACTATGAGGCAGCCTAATGAAACCTTTACAACCCAAGTTTACAGAGAGCCCGCAAACAGTGATCAATAGCCGAGCTGGAGCTCCCGTGCATAGATTAGTGGGGGGCCATGCTGCAGGAGGGGAGAGACGGAGGATGGAGCTGGGAGCACTGGAGCAGGGAAGGGACAGATTCTTGGAGATGTCATGGGTGTGAAATAGGATACACAAGGAGGGGAAGTGGGAGTTGGTGGGTTTTGTTGCTCCCCCAGCATGTGCCTGCTTTGTTTAGCTCTCCAGTGCAATGTCACTGGCTTTCCCATTCCCTCTGCGGGTAAATCATTGCATCTCCAGGCGTTAAATTGGAGAGCTCTCTTGCTACCTTCCTTCAGCTACAGTGCCCCGAAGGAAGAATGAATGAGCACAAAATCCTTGGGAATTGGTAAAAATTTCTCCCAGAAGATTCAAGGTGGGCCTACACTGCAAAGAAAAAGGCAAAATAAACCTCTTAACCACATCCAGGAGGTACTTTAAGCTCTATGCTGCCCATCCGACCCACGGGAATCATGGCCAAAAGCCAGCCCTGAGCCAGGCTGCTCTGCGGCTTGGATAAGCCATTGCATCAGTCTCCTCTGTCTAGTGGCTTAGCAAGTATTGCTGAGTGAGAAATTAGTGCAGCACAGCCAGTTTTAATTGACTGGCCTGTTGGTAGATGGACAGCAATGCTGGGAAAGGGATCTGAGTGTGCACTCAGGACAATCTCTGCATGCATGGCTGCAACACGACGCTGGAAACTTGCTTTATGGAACCGGACTTCATTACACGGAGAGCAGGAAAGCGTGTTCCCAGCTGAAGAGAGGTTAGTCTGAAATTTGCAGCTGAGTGAACAGGCCGGGCAGGGTGTCACTAGGACAGCATCTGTGTTAAGCAGGAGATGTCCCAGCTTTTGTTTCTTGCAGAGGACAACTCCTTCAGGCTCCAATCTCCTCCCTTGCAGCTGGTGGCTCCCACCTGCGGGAGCCGTGGTGTTGGGAGGGCAGGGCTGTGGTGCTGTGAGCATCGCCAGGCGCAGGCACTAATGGGTTCCACCTGCTAGCACACAATGCCGGAGAAATAAAAAATGCTCCATTGTGCCTCCGGAATAGCTGCAATTAACAAAAACTGAACAGCCAAAGGTTGGATTTGTCTCACGGAGGCTGTGGGAGAGAGCTTGAAATGTACCCACAAGCACTGATTGGGGTCTCGAGCCTAATTAGCCCCCAGGAGGCACCCAGTTAGGATGCAAGACTGATGTGATGTGGGCTCCAGGCAGGTCTATCCCACACAGAAGCATGCTGAGCTGCTGCGAGGAAGGGCTGAACGCCGTCCTTGAGATGCTGTCAACCTGCAGCTATAGCAAAAAGGCCACATGGGCAGTATCAATGCCTCTGCTGTGCTGGGCGAAGCCATCGCTGTGCTGCCTGTTGCTGAAATGCTGCAAGAAGCCATCTCCAGCCCCGAAGATGAGCTTGGGCTGTCCAGACTAGATCGCCAGGCTCCATCGAGAGCTTAGAGATATGGTGGAGTTGAGAACGGTCAGTGTGAGGTAGTTGGACTAGATGATCTTCAAGGTCTTTTCCAACCGAGATGATTCTGTGACTATCTGCAGTTTTGCTGGTAGGCTGCGAGTGGAGGGGCTCACGCTCACACCCCAGGATGTGACTGCCCCGAGCCGCCCTCCCCAAAATGGAGGAGTTGCCCCTCCAGACCATGGGCACTTTCATCCCTCTTGCTTAACACCAACTAGGTCTGTGAGTCCAGATGTGGCACAGCTGGATCCAGGCAGGTCTCTATCCTCCTAGGAAACGGTGCTGATGTCAGGCAGAGCCCCAAGGAACACTGTGGGTTATATATATTTGACAGGGACAGAGCAGTAGATTATGGCTCCAGACCTGTGTTTTATTCATGACTCAGCCATTTCTCCATCTATAAAATGAGGATAGTGATACACTCTTCCTTTAGAAAGAGGTTGTTGTCTCCAAGTGTGTTAAAAACTCTGGCAATGGTGCACATTAATCGAACATTTTCACTTTTTCGAGTTCCAAGAGGAAGTTTTCAGGGAGGATAATTCTTATTTTATCTGTTTTTAATAATGTGAAGTGCCTGGCAAAGATGGCCGCATCCAAGGCAGGAAGAGGAGAAAGGACTCTGGGTCTATTCTCTGTTGTGGCATTGGGGCTCAACGTGCTGAGCAAGCACTTGTAAATCAAGCCAGCAAAAATTAAAGGCCCCAGTAATGGGTTGAATTAATCTGCTCTGACTTCCACGTCTAAAAGTTAGATGTCAACGTCGGGGTTGGTTGCCTCGGGCTCCCTCCTAGTCGGGTGGAGAGAAATAGGCATCTCCAGAGGCCATTTATCTCCTCCCAGACAGGCCGGTTGGATGAATTGCCCTCTGGAGGTGCAGGTCTCTCTCTGTTGACAAAGGGAGCTCTGGGTATGTCTTATATATTTATATTAAAAATATATGGGGGGGGGGTGAAGGTGAATCCTGCCTCTTGGGATTGAAAGGAGACAGGTCTGCAGTTGTGCGGGGACTTTGGGTGCAGAGCTGCGGAGATGCTTTCAGTTGCTGGTGCTCCATACCTAAACCAAGGGGATAACCAGCCTTTTCGGAGCTGCCCCCTCCCATGCCTTTTAGAACCCAAGGAATATTTCCCTGCCGACTCTCCAGACTGAAGCTGGGGTTTCTCTTGGCATTATAGTCACGTATACTTCATGGTTCGGCATGAAAACCAGACGGATGCCCCACAAATATTTGCTGCATAGCTGCATCTCACAGGTATAGGCAGGACCCTTAAACTACCAGTCTTCATGAATACCAGGAAGGAAATAACATAAGTTCAACTAGCAAAGGTTTGCATGTAGATGCTAGAATGATGGGCAACATTATAAAATCATAAACCAGAGAAAATGGAAATACTGGGCTCCTAACTACTAAACCCCTAAGCTCGGCGCGTTTTGTCTTCCTAAAAACTATTCCAGAGATGTCAGAAACAAACTACGCACTTCCACAGTCTCTTGTGTCCTCCTTCTGTATTTCAAATGAATAATAGATAAAGGAATCATTTCCTTTAAAGAGAATGAGTTGAATGGAGTTTGCTTAAAAAAAGGAAAAAATCCACACAAAAAGGCACCTCAGCACTCGTCCCTGATTGCTATTATAAAAGAAAACTTCCCTTTTTCATTTATTATTGAAGTAAATTAGGTTGATTGTCAGAAACTTATGTGTCGGGTAAAAACGTTGCCATTGTGAGTTGTGGTGAGATGAACGTGTTTAATTTACCCCTTTGGTACGTTCAGCAGGCGGGCGTGAGCGGCTCCGGCTCTCGGCTCTCCTGCCTCCTCCTGACGAGGCGATCGCCAAGTTTCCTGAGGGATTTTCCATGGTGGGATTTTGTCTCTTTGCAGGGTTTTCTTGTCCTCCCCACCTTAGGCCTGGGTAGGGAAAAAGAGAACAAGGAGACATGTTGGTTTCTTCCCTCTGACAGTGTGCCGTAGCAGCCAAGTCCTCGCCTGGCTTTTTCGGAGCCAGAAAACTGCCTGAAAGCTGCTCAAAACAGGCAGGAGTCAGGTGTTGCTTCCAGATTGTCTTGGCCTGCGGTTTCCTCCATCAGAGCTGCTGCCCGTGGGGGAGCAAGGCTTCATCCCCGGGCAAAGGATGAATCGGCAGCCGAAGGGGGATGCGGGCTGGCTGGTTTTTGGAGGCTCGGTGGGTACCACGGGTGCATTAACAGAGTCATATCAGAGAGACAAAAGTATTTTGGTGCCACCATGGGCAGCCTGTGTCTTCGTTGGAAGTCAACTGTGGATAAACAACGTTCAGCTTGGGACAAGGCACGACAGATCTGTTGGTAGCCCTCCAAAAGCACCGTTTCTGATCTTGCTTGGATCAGAGGGATGCTGCTGACTTCAGGCCTGCATCCAGCTCTTCCACGGGTAGATGCAGCCCCCTCCTAGCTTGTGATGGAGAAGACATCATTCCTGTCTTCCTCCGGTGCTTCCAGGTGCCAGGAACAAGTCGAGGGAGTGTTTGCTGCTTGGAAATGAGAGCGGTGGGATCCTATTAAATGTGCCGGAGGAGTGTGGAGGGTGTGAGCAGAGCTTCTGGCAGGGGCAGTGCAGGCAGAAGTGTGCCTGAGGCAGGGAAAGGCATTCATCAGCTCGGGTTAATGAGACTGATGGAGAGGGAAGATGCCGCCGTTGAGATTTCAGCACCAGTGCACAGTGAAGGAGCCATTGAATTTCAGGTTATTGCTCGTTCGCTGCTCACGCCGCACAGGCCAGCCAGGCAAAGGCTAAATCTCCGCGTTTCCACTCGCTGCACGCCTTGAGTGCATGCAAATCCACGTGTGGGTCAACGGTGGTAGGAGCTGAGATAGGTGGAAAATTCCTGGGGGAAGCCCAGCTCAGGAGAAGACATTGGTTGAACCGTACACTTTGGTGCTAATTACTGGCGGTGCTGGGAAACCCTTTGCTGAAAGAGCAAATGAACTCAGAACAAATGAAGGGCAACATCTTGAAGCGGAAAGGGAGAGAAGGGGGGGCTGCAGCCAGGTCAGTGCTATTTAAATCAGCAGCAAAGGGAAATCTTAAGAGGAGCGTGATGCTGGGCGATGGTCTCTGTATGTGTTAGCTTAACGCGCAGAGGAGACCCGCGCGCCGTTCCTGCATCTTTGTGCTGAATTCGAGCGTTTTAAACTCGCTCCACTCAATGCTGTCACTGGGCAACATGTCCTGGGTGCCGTCCTCCACCCCATAGTTGTGTCTTGAGGTCGTGCAGGAGCCCTGGGTGTTTTTCGGATGGCGCACGGTACGGTAACCGCGAGGTGAGCTACATAAAGCTCCAGCGACTTCTGGTAATCACTGAGCATGAGAGCTCAGGGCAAGAGCAAATGAAGGATATCATCTTGGAGAGGAAAGGCAGAGAGAAGGAGCCACAGCAGACCTTGGCACTCAAAATGTTTGCTGCTATAATATCGCTGGCTGGAAGCATGATTTTTCCCTTTGCCAGTAGGTCTGTGTACACAAGCCTTCCACCGTGGTTGCAATTACACCGCTCTAAAGCATTTTTCTGTCGTTGCTTGTTCTGCCCCAGGAGCAGGACAACCTGTCCCAGTAACCTGTCCACACTGAACAGCACAGAGCCACTCGTATGCCAACAGTATTTGGGTGCCTGGCAAAGCCAGGGCAACTGCTTGGGTCAATTTGTTTCTGGTCTGGATTTGCAAAATCAGAGCCAGAAGTAACTTCTCAAGAATAATCTATCTCTCCAGCCCCCCTTTTGTGCGTTAAGTCAACTGCAAACGGGCAGGAGGAGAAGGCAAAGGGGGAGAAGGTTTGAGTGAAACTTTCCCCCATTTCATCGTGTTTGGTTTAGCTTGAATTTCAGGCAAGGCACTTGGCAGCAGATTGTGGTAGCAGAAACACAGTGAGCAGCTTCAGTGACAAACTTCGGGGTTTGATTTCAGGGTTGGCCATGCAGGATTGTGCTTCCCAAGATCAATTGAGGATCAGGTGCAGCAGCGCAATGAATTTAGGGCCAGAAGGGACTTTTAGATCACATAAACAGGCCCTGGAAAGTCATTAGAAACCTCTTTCCTGAGCCTAGGATTTCGTGTTTGTCGAACACAAATCTTCCAAAAAGGTGTTCAGGGTTGATTTAAGGATCTCGAGAGATGCTGAATCCAGGACTGCCATTGGTACTGGATTCTAAAGGTTAATCACCCTCACTGCTAAACATTTGTGCAGTATTTAATTTGTCTGTCTTTAACTTTTGGTTGTTGGTTATTGTGGTGTCTTTCCCTGCTAGGAGAAATCACCTGGCACTTTCTTCTTTGTTCTAACTGGACCTCCCTCTTCTCCCCCCCCCAGACTAAAGAGTTTCTCTATGTCCTTCAGCTCAGCTGGGTTTTATCACCCAATTTATCTCTGTAGCTCTTCCAGATTTCTCCATCTTCTCTTTTTTAGTTATTTTTTAAATATGAAAAAAAAAATTAAAGGGCTCTGCAGAACTGAGGGGAGATTTTTAAAAGCCAGCAGGATTCAGGGGGTGATGGAGGGTAAGGTCTGTGTTGTGCTCCTCCACTGCAGAAATAGTCCTGCTAAGCACAGGGGAGCCTGGCTACTGCTGAGCTTGGGCCAGAAACGAGGAGGGGGCGGGGAGGGGGGGGGGAAAGCTTTGTGTTTTAAAAAATGTAATAGATTTTAAATTGCATTCTGTTTAATGAATGAGTCACCCAATTACCACTGCCTGAACACCTGTGCCCAAGATTTGAAGTCTCTAGAGAGACTTTTCACTTTTAACAATATTTATTATGATGAGTGTTATCGCATTAGATGGAATCAGCAAAGGAGGGAGGCTGCGGTCACGGACAGCATCAGGGCAGCGGTGGGGTTATCTTCCCCCAGATATTCCAACACCACAGCAGTACCAGCAGCACATGTGGCATGAATTTCTAAGTGTGCGTCTCCCAGCACGTTAGGTTCATGGTTGGACTAGATGATTTTCAAGGTCTTTTCCAACCAAGATGATTCCGTGAGGTCCCCCAGAGCATTTTGTCCCTTTACATCGTGTTAACCCCTCACTCTCAAAGGAGAGGAACACACCTTGCTCCAAATTCTGCATTTTGGGGAGGGCTGATTCCCCAGGTGGCTCAAGACCATCCAGGTGGAGAGACCAAGGGCTCTTTTTTAATCTCTTGGATTAACAAGTGTGGGGGGATAACCCAAGGAGCAATTGCCACACTGCTACATCTGGTTTAATGACTGCAAAGTTGTGCAGTCACCAGGGAAAGGAGCTGAAGAAACCCATCTCTGCAGCAGAAACTCAGAGAAAGCAGGGGCTTGTCTGCTCAACCCTTAGAGCTCCCGCTCCCTCATTGCTGAAAAAGCCTGTGGAGTTTATCAATAACCAGAAACCACCTGAGCCTGATGCAGCTCGTTGCACTGCGACACCTGCGATGCTGCTCAAAGGAACAGGGTTTTACCCTGCCTGGGACTGATTAATTGCCTCCCAGGTGGTAGGTGTTGGTGGGCCACCTCCTCCTCCTCCGAGAAAAGGCAGGCAGGAGGCATAGGCAGACACACAGTTCTGTGAGAAGTTGGGGTGTTGGTGGGAGGGAAAATTACTTTTTTTTTTTGATGCTATGGGCTGTGCTGAGGAGCTTTGCCAGGAGGTGAGTTGGTCTCTCCCCTTTATCATCTGGAGGTCTGGTTCTTGCGAACTGGGGGAGGGATTTAGGGCATTTGTTAATCCTCCTCCTCGTGGCAGGTTGGTTTTGGGGCTTTGGCTATGCCTGGTGGTATGTCCTGCAGCACTTCTCAGTGGCTACTCTCCCTCTGCTCTACCACCTCAGGTCAAGTCATAGCTCCAGAGTCTCTGCTTGTGCCTGCACATGGGCTGCTAGCCTGGGAGGTGGTGGGACCTCTGGCTTGAGCAATTGTGTGTGTGGCTGGGGGGGGCATCTAGGCTGAAGTGGGGAAGGTGAATGTGTAAGATACAGTAAGAAGCAAATGTCCTGTTCTTCCCCCTCCCTCGCTAATTCTGCAGCCTGTCCAAGGCTGTGCTTTCTCCTGGGGTGCCTCTGTGGTGTGGAGGGGTCTGGCTGTGTATTTTGTGGGAGAAATGCCAGCGAAGCCAGTGCTCGGGGGAGGAAACTGGTGTGTTTGTGCTTCCTGCCTTCTCTGTCTGTGTGCCACACAGGCGAACCTTCCCTAGAGCAAATTAACCTTGCATCCCTTAAGATAGCAGAAAAAAAGGGGAATGATGTGCTGCACCACCTTCCCCTTCTTAATCCTCCCCACTTCGGCCTGCAAAAGAAGGCAAAGACCAGTCCCAGCTGGAAATACCAACTGGTTTTTGCTTAGATATAAGATGACTGGGGGTGTTGGGGGGGGACAAGATTTTTTTTTCAGCAGCTGGTGTAAGGAAACCAGGTGCTCATTGGGGTTAGGAAGCCTGTGGCTCAGAGGCGTCAAGATGGCTCAATTTTGACCCGTCTTGCAAACCAACCGATGATTTGAGAAGGCATCTCTCTTTTTGAGATCTATATTTGTGCTAGCCTCTTGCCAGGTAATTTCTCATTCCTCCCACTCCAGCGTCGACCGGGTCAGGGCCAAAAGCCCGTTGCATAGGGATGGGTGAGCGTAACCCAAGCGGTGGCTGCGGCCGTGCCGGCTGTACAGAGACAGAGGTATAATTATCCCAGCTCCCGTCGCTCTTTGTGCTCTGCCAACGCTTCTGCAGGCCAGAGGGCTGAACTGATGTATTTATGCACCTTCCCCTGTCTGTGTTTAAACAGCACCTTGGAAAATGCAGTAAAAGAAGCCACAACTCTTCTCAGTGTCCTCTAGGGGTTTTAATTTATTTTTATTGTGTTGGATGCTAGCTTCATTGTGGTTTTTTAGGCGTTTTTTTTTTTCCCATGCTGGAAGCTGGCTTTACTGCAGAGCAGAGGTGGTGCAAAAAAAAAGAGACCAGTGAACAGCAGAGTGTTAATAGGTAGGAAAAGTTAGCACAGAGGGATGTGGCAGGGTTGTCAATAAGCTGTGGGGTCACTTTAACTCCATGTTGAATAGTGAGTCTATATTTTTCCCCATAATTATGATTGGTTTGGGCCCCTGTTTTCACTGGGGCACAGCCTGAATCCCTGCTCTGTTTGTCTGTGCAGCCAGGCTTTCTCCTGCATCCTTGTGTACAGATCCTGATGCCAGCTGATGCTTAGTGCTTGAGAGGACAATGTTCCCCCACAATAAAACCCTAAAGAATGCCGTGGAGTCTAAGTTTTCCTGCTTGGGACTGGATTGTGCAACAGGGAAGGCTTCTATGCATCCCCTTAGGCCGTTTTGTTATGCTCATTAAAAAATGGTTAGAAATTGTTTTATTTGCTCCCCCAGTAACTAAACTGGTGAGAAACTGTTGAACTCTCTGCACCTTGCATAAATGAGCATCCTCTTCTCATTGCAGGCAGGGCCAGGCTGACTTGCAGCCACCTCGACTCTCCTGGCTGTGCTGGACTCTTGCATCACCTCAAGAAAAAGACATCTCCAAGGTACTGTAGACCGGTTTTTTTTCTCTGATTACAAGATGATATGTGTCTGGAGGGCAGAAATCTGTTTTCAGTGCATCAAAGGTGGGTTTTTGTCTGTGGGGTGCGCAGTTGCCCACACGATGAGATTTTTGGGAATGTGGTTTCATCTGACTGGTGTTAGGTAACCCCGCTTAATCCAGCACCAGAAGCTTTTGAAAATGATTTTGCAAACCTGGAGATGTTTCAAGCTTATGAGGCTTTTGACCTGTCTCATTTATGCTTGCCTCTTGCATTGCTAAGGGAGAAGCTTAGAAAATGTGAATTACATGAAATATGGTGAGAAATCTTCTGAGATATCTAAATCATGTGCATATACACATAGGTGCTTCCATCTCCTTAAAACTTCATCTCTCCTTCCTCAGTCGATACATGTCTGCTTATATTATGCTGCAGCAGCTGAGGGCAGAGCGGGTAGGAGCAGGTGAAGGATGCAGACTTGGGCTCCCCGTCTCCCTTCCCCAGTGGCATCCTGCCCCTCTTTCTGCTTTTCTCTCTGCACTTTGCCCAGATTCAGATGCGATGTCATCGTTCAAATCCTGGTTTTAGAGGTGGGGATGGTGGGAACAACCTCCAGCAGGCTGGGGGCTGTGTGTGTCCATGTCTTATGTGGGGTTTTTGATCCTTTTTTTTCTGCCCTATTTTGCAAAGCTGAGAACCATGTCAGAAAATGTCTGTTAGGCTGAGAAATTAATATTTCTTCCTAAATATAAGCATGTGGTATCCATCTGGTTTCCATACATGGCTTGTGTGCTCTTCCTGCTGTATTTCCTTTGCTGTTGCAAGGCTCCAACCTGTTGGCCATGCTCTGGATCTGCACAGCCACTTCATGTGTCCTCTGCTCTTCTTGCAGAAAGAAGAAAGTTAAGTGTATGCCTGAGGGTGTGGGTGGGCTGTGCATCATCTTTCCTGGGATATTGGTAAAAAAACCCGGAACTTCAAAGCTTTGGAAAGCTGCGGCTGATAAAGGGTGACCCTCTGGTTGCTGGTTCTCCAAGTCCCATCTCACCTCGGTGTCTAGAATCCCAGCTGGCTGCTCCAGTCTGGTGCCAGCATCCTGCAGCACTGCGGCAATGCCCCTGGTGAGATCTGAGGGCAGAGACCATCTTTCTTCCTCCTGTGGCATCAGAGCTGCGTAAGAGCCTCTTCCCTTCCCTTTCGACTGCAGCAGCCTCGGGAAGGAGGAAAGAAACGGCAAGGAAAGTCAGAAAGAGGGAGAGAAATGGAGGCAGCTGGCAAGATGGCTTGAACAACCTTAAGGATCCCAGGCTTTTCCAGTTGTTTGGTGATGCTGTGTGTTTGCCACCTAATTTCATCCCAAACACCCTAAACTGAAAATAAAGTGCTGTTTAATAAACAGCAGTCAGCATTTCATTTCCCTGAATGTTCTGGTAGCAACTGCTCATTATTCCAATGATTTCCCCCCACTGTAATTATTCGGAACCGACTATTCACAGATTCTTCCATTGACTTATATATCTGTACACACGCACACTGAAATATGTGTATATTTTGGTGTCCTATTGAAAATTCAATAGGATCCAATTTCAATTGCTATTGCCTTCCCCCGGTGCCTCCCCTCTCCAATTTGCCGATGCTACAGCTGCACGATGGAGAAGAAAGGATGCAGCGTCTAGCACAGACGTAAACAGCAACGTCCAACTGAAATGGGGAGAGAAAAATTACTTCCTTGTACTACCACCCTCTTGACAAGAGCTGGCTCTTTCTTTTCTCTTTTTTTTTTCCTTCCTTCTTATATCACGTCCAATTTTCTGACTCTGCTGGGCAGGTTATAGAACTAATCTTGAACGTGGTTTGAGTCTACTGTATAACACCACAAGCCTTTAAAGATTGAAGGGAGGGGAGAAGGAAAAGGAGCACGCGAGGAATGCAATTAGTTTGGGACGGCAGGATGAGCGGGAGAAGCTAAAATTGCAAATGCAGGTTATTTAGGTGGAAAATGAATCTTGTTCCTCCCAGGGCTGGCTTACCTGGGTTTCTTTTTTGGCAGCTGGAAAGTGGGAGACATGAATTAGATGGGGAAAAAATCCCTTGACAGTCTGCAGGGTCTCAAATGCCACTTTCATCACAGAAAGTGTTTTGTAACATGTGCATTTATTTTTCCCTCTGCAGTACAAAGGCTCTCATGTTTGAGGCCTGCCAAGGATCGACTGGTAATTAGAGGCTTGGGCTGGATTCTGAGGTGTCACATGGGCTCTCGAAAGCAAAATAGGACTGGGTGTGTTTGAGCACTACAAAGGCATTGTTTCTGTGTAGAGGATGAGGATAGCCCTTCCAGAATTGAGACAGTCAGTCAATAAACAGCATCTGGGGTCTTTCTGTGTGTTGCCAGGTCCTGAGTTTGCTCAGGGTGGGATCACCTGGGCCATTGAGGTGGCTGCAGGCTCCTTTTGTTGCCCACAGGGCCAAACTGGTGTGCTGGGTCACTGCTGAGCCCTGTCCCTCTCACTGTGACCATTATCTCCAGAGGGGCTGGAGAAGAGCTGTGCAAATGTTTTCACCCCCTTGAAGTCAATATCTCATTGTCAGTTTTTAAAAAAATGGGTGGAAATGTAAAACCACGAGAGCTCCAAGGGCAGGTGTCTTAAAACCAGCATGTCTTGCAACCCAGGAAGCTGCCTGAGTCTTTGTCTTCCTTCTCCAAGTCCCAGAGAGGGTCATAGAGAGCTTGAGGGGTGTGTGTGTGTGTGGAAACAAAGAAAGAAACGTAGGGATGTGCCAGGGCTGTGTCGCCCTCAAGCCCAGAAGCACGCACAAGGTAGTAAATATCCTCTATCTCCTCGAGCCATCTGTTTGCAGAGTCTTTGCCCACGCAACAGTGCCTCTTCCCTGGGTGGACTTGTTGCCTCCTTGTAATCCGTAGGTAAATAGACATCTAATCAACTGGAAAGCTGGGAGCGGAGGCGGTGAGCTGTGATAAGAGCCTGGTTGGGACAGGGACTAACGGCAGCACGTGCTCCAGCGGGTGGGTGCTGGGGAAGGTTGCTGTGAAGTCTTTGGAATAAGGAGGAACCTGGTTCATTTGGGGAAAGGAATAAATGAAGGGAATAGTGGGACCGCTGAGCACCTCTCCAGAAGCTCTTATCAGCTGGGCCAAACCGTGTTGTTTTACTTGTGTGTTGCAACATGATAGAAATTGGGAGAATTTTATTCTCTAGGTACTGCAGGTGATGGGTCCTTGTGTGCTAGGTGAGGGCAGGGTTTGCAGGCGTGGCACTGTGTGAATCCCCTCCCTGCAGGGATGCAGGTCACTGCTCCCCCGAGCTTGCACCTTTGTGAAGTTTGGGGACCGAACCAGCACGGGAAGGTGTGGATCAGAGCTGGGTGGCTCTTGCAGAGTGCAGTCTCGTGCCTGGGTGGCTGTATTGCCTGGCTGAACCAAACCCCTTCTCCATCCACATTTTCTGCTCCTTCTGCTGTGAAGATCATGTTCCTCAGCACATAATTTGCCATTGTGGAACATTTTGAGTTGGAAGGGACTGATAAGGTTCATTGAGTCCAACTCCAAGTGCAATTTTAATGAGAAACAAGGTGTGCTGAGCACTGAAGCTGCTGGTTTCTGGTTTTTTTTATCTCTGAAGGGTTCCTCACAGTGTGCTCCATGGGGCTGGCGTGCATTAGGCACTGCAGCTGTGAGCTGAAAGCAGGCCAAGCAAAAGGCACCAGTTTTGGGAAGGTGGGATGGGGCATTCGGAGCTGGGGTGGTGACCCAGTGCCCTTTAGTACATGGCATTACCGTGTTTAATGTACTCAGCGCTAATCTTTCTCTAAACAGAAGCAATCTTGCTGAGTTCAGCACTGAAGGAGCAATAACCAATGAAGGAGATGAGATTAAGAAAACTCACAAGAATCAAATGTGCTAGAAAGGGCTGGGGAAGTGCCAGGGGCACTGCAGTAAATGACCTCCCTGGGATTCGAGGACAAATAAAATCTATGCCCTGTCTCTCTTCTCCCAGGCGCCTTCTGTTGGTGCCTTAGCCCTCCCCTCCCTGGTATGACCATAGATGTTGCTTTCAGGGTTATTTTTGCACTGGAGTACAACAAATCCTCTGTGCTATGGGGCCAAGATGAAGATCCGTGTCACTGCATTCAGAAAAACTAACCTCTCGAGCTCAAGGAGAGCTGCTTCAGTTGGCAGTAGCATTAGGTGCTTTATTCTGTCTGGAACAGCCTTGAGAGGGCAAACAAAACCTCTGTGCTGTGGCTCTTGTTTCCAAAGGCTCTCTGCAGGAAGGGCTGCTGGCGATTGTGTGTTTTGTTGTCGGGTTTTTGCTCTGTGAGACAGAAACAGAGCCCAAAATTTGCCTAAGCGCCATCAGGCTGGGATGAGAATGGGGAGCAGCAATCTAAGGGAATGGGCAGTCCCAGCTCTGCTGAGCTCGGTGGGGATGTAGGCAAGTCTTCTATTCAATGTGATCTGGAACTGTTTCCAGATGCTCAGAGGGGATCATGGGGCTTTGATCTGGGATGTGGTGAAGGTGATGGGAGCAGTAGAGTTTGTTGCTTGCTTGTTTGTTGGTGGGTTTTTTTTATTTTGTTTTGTTTTTTTTTTTTCCACCTGAAAGTGTTGGGGATGGTAAATGCCTGGGTGATGGCTGATGGAGTTTTCCCCTGGCATGTTTGGTTGTCGGCAGCGTGCGGGTGTCCTTCACGGAGCCTGGGCATCCCAAAACGTCTCCAGAGCAGCCGCTGCCTCGGATCCCTACCCCAAGCGCCGTGCAGGCTCGGAGGCTGCGAGGATGACTTGGCAGTGATATATTTACTACAATTACCATCTCTCTTCCCAGAGGAGGAAAAAATAGATGAATAATATGTTTTGAAGGTGTCATGGAGTGAAAGCAAGAGAGGAGCTTGAGCCTGAACTTATGAATAACTTATAGGCTTCCTCCCTTCATGCAGTCACTCCATTTGGGCTTATCTTTCTCACCCGTAGGAGGTGTAATTAAAGGAGCAAAGCCGGGCATCCAGGCACACAGCGGCTGCCTGT
Organism: Athene cunicularia; assembly: GCF_003259725.1. NCBI lineage: Eukaryota > Metazoa > Chordata > Aves > Strigiformes > Strigidae > Athene > Athene cunicularia. The sequence goes on from NW_020799132.1 coordinate 2,409,434, forward strand.
GGGCACTCGTCTGTCTGGCTCCGTGTGTCCTGTGCACGCAAGGGCACAGGAGTGCAGAAATGCCTTTGTTTGCAGACGTGGGCTGGGCTACGCATTGGGCTTTACAAACTTCCCCCCCTCAGCCCTTATCCCTCACTAAGAAAATGTTGTGCATAACTCATCTTTGATATTTTGGTATAACTGGTAGGAGTGTTTCTTTAACTGTCACCTCACGCAGGTGAAACCAGAAGCAGAAGTAACCCAGGATGGGGAAACACTGAAAGAGGAAGGATGCAAGCCCTGCAACTGTTACTTAAAATTTGCAAGGTTTTTTTCAGTTCTTGACACAGCTGGAAATTCCCTTCCTGACCTCATGCGGTGACTTAGCCTTTCCAAGTCTTATTTTTTTAGCCATAAAATGAGAAGTAATTTGCTCTTGTCTCAACACCTTTCTCTGCTTTCTCTATTTTGACTTTAAGAGCTCAAGGGAGGGACTGTTTTTTACTGGGTGTACATACAGAGTCTAACATAATGGAACCAGGATCTTATCAAAAGCTTGCGAATGCTATTGTAATGCATATAGTAATTATAGGTATGTATATGTAGGGATGATGAAAAAAAATCCAATGAAACATGGCATTTCCCTCTGGAAAAATGTTAGCGGAATAAAACCACGCCTGGGAGTATGTCAGTTCCAGCAAAAAATGTCTATTAAAAATTATGCAGTGCTGTTCAGCAAGGTCACAACGCTCCTTTTAGAGCCAGTAAGAGGTTTCATTTCAAAGCAGCATGTCACTTTTTTTTTTTTCCCCCGCTGCAGACTTTTAGCTAAGGTGTTGTATTTTAGCCTTTTATTCAGATTTGGGGAGGGGAAAAAAAAAAAAATCTCATCTAAAATTTTGCAGAAATTTCTGCCCAAAGCGGCCTTATGCAGCTGGATGTGCATGGAGGTGTGGTATCCCTGTTTAACACCATATAGATGTGTGATTTCCAATGAATAATTTCTTCCCCCTGTCCCCCTATCTCGGGAGTGCAGCCCTGCTATCTGTATGTTCATATCAGCCCCGCATGTAGATATGTATGAGTGTAATGGATATTAGGCATTTATTGCAAGGCATTCTGTTGAACATCACCTGCTGTTCAACATGAAAAGTTGATGTTCCACAAAGCCACAAGCCGAAGGCTCCTTAAGAGCTGTTCTGGTGCATCGGGTAAATATACGTGCTCGGAACAAGCACTGTGTGAATTAATAATGCATAGAGCAAATCTGTAGGAAGAACAGCTACTGCATAGGGCCTTCTTATAAACTGCTCTCTCTGCTTAGGCAAATAGACAGGGAAGTTGTGTTTTTTAAAGCATAATGGGTAGGTAATAAACCAAAGTAACCTAATCAACTGCTTCCAGCTGCTGTAAGTACGGTAGCTGGCTTGGCAGCCAGGGTCAAATTTGGAAGCGTTGCGAAAGTTGGTTAAAAATTACGTGGCATGTTGCATTATTGTAGGTAACTTGCCTTGATGGAGTAGTGGGGAAGCAGTGGAGAGGATGAGATGATGTCATAGTGGTAGGAATTCTTATCCCCTACCAAGGTCTCCTCATGTAAAATGTATCAGCTGAAGGTTTCTGGGTCAGCGACAGGTTTGAGCTGGAGGAACAGCCCCTCACTCCAAAAAGAACATTGATTCGAGCGTGTCCAGAGAAGGGCAACGGAGCTGGGGCAGGGTCTGGAGCACAGGTCTGCTGGGGAGCGGCTGGGGGAACTGGAGGGGTTCAGTCTGGAGAAGAGGAGGCTGAGGGGAGACCTCCTGGCCCTCTGCAACTCCCTGCCAGGAGGGGGCAGAGAGGGGGGATGAGTCTCTGGAGCCAAGGAGCCAGCGCCAGGCCCCGAGGGAATGGCCTCAAGCTGCCCAGGGCAGGGTCAGGCTGGCTCTGAGGAAGGATTTCTGTGCAGAAGGGGCTGTTGGGCGTTGGAATGGGCTGCCCAGGGCAGGGGGGGAGTCCCCGGGATCCCTGGAGGGGTTGGAGAGTCGGGCTGAGCCAGCGCTGAGGGGTCTGGGGGAGTTGGGAACGTTCAGGGTGAGGGTCATGGTTGGACTGGAGGAGCTTCGAGGGCTTTTCCAACCTTGATGACGCTGTTATCACGAGATGGGTAGGATCAGATAGCAAATAAAGGTTCTTTGGGGTATTTAATTCCTGAGAAATATCCTGCTGAATATGCAGCCAGGGCTGTGTCACTAGCACTGCAGTTGCCATTAGCTCTTCTCATGCTAATGAACTGGGAGGTTGTGCAGGCACTGGTGAGCTGTAGGCGGCTCCTGGGGTACCATGAAATGGTGGTGGAGAGCTCTGGATCAGTCTGACCTCCTCATGGTCTATGGTTTGAACAAAGACTTGGTAGAGGAAAAGGAGGAAAAGTGCTGAAAGCTTTACGCCTGCTGTTTTGGCGAGACCCCTGTGAAAACTGATGGCTGATGGCAGCAGGGATCTTGGGGGAAACCCAAAGATGGGGGAAATGCATCTCCGTGGTTGGGGACAAGGTGACCCTTTGGCTGGTGGTAGGGAGAAGCAGGGATCAAACAGGGCTGTTGGGGACATCCAACTAGTGCTGCTGATCCCTCCTCAGCTGCTGACTTGTGAGGTGGGGATCATTTTTTTTTTTTTGTCCCTCTTGGGAGGTCCCATCATCAGGTCCTGGTGGTGGTTTGTCACCTTCCCTCAGCGGAATGGCTGGCCCAGATCTGACTTGGAGAGTCTCTCTGGGTAGCAGTGATAGAGGGGAAAGGGAGAAACATAGCTGGATTTTTCTAAGAGTTTGCAGCCAAATCTTCTTCTGAATTGCAAAGAGAACAGCTCAGATTTTGGAAGCCTCTGAGGAGAAATAAATACAAAAAGCCAAGATACCTTTTTTCCTTTGTCATTTTTCTGCCTATAAAGTTGTTTTAAGGGGTTGTGAGTCACCTCAAGCAACAAAATGAGCCATCCTTACCACCACTGAAAATAATGAATATTTAACAAGATATTATTTATTTAGGTTGTGTCAAATAGGAGTCTCGGGGTTCAGTGCCTGTAATATTCTCCATCTTGGATAACAGCTGAAAAAAAAGAAAAAAGGTTTTGTTTGGGTTTGAGGACCTTTTTGATGTAGGCCTGTTGGTGTCACGCTCTTGACGTTGAGTTGTGGTATGGACAGATGTGGTGGTGTTGGGTATCTTGAGTTGGAGAAAGGTCTCTCTTGTTTCCATTGCAAAATAAGCACCAGAAATTGGTGTGTGGAAAGGAGTTTAAGTAACGGGAGCATGTTCAAACCCAAGCGAGTGGCCCAGATGCTGCTCAGAGCAGGAGATACCTTGGTGTGAGGAATCGGATGAGCATGGTTACAGCAGGGGGGGGAAAAAAAAATATTTATATATATATATATATATAT
>NW_020799132.1:2412883-2448124 GCF_003259725.1 Athene cunicularia
CAAACGGGGGTTGTTGAGTGTCGTGTCCCAGGAAAGAGCCGTGTGAGCCCCAAATTTGCAGTTCTCGAGGGAGCTGTTGCCTCCGGGCTGTTGGTGGGAGAGACCAAGGCCGGAGCTCTTGCTCGGACGCTGCATCTCTGTGGGAAGAAGATGCGCGTGTCCATCCCATGGCCGAAGGTCCCCAGCCGTGGCTTGGGGGAAGGACCTGGGAAGAGGGAGGCTACGAAGGGCTGGGATAGCCTCGGGCACCAGGAAGTGAGTGGCTAGTTGGCAACACAACTCTCATTGGGTTTGCTGTGGTTTTTTCTTGCACGACTTTTAAATAGCACCAGTGACTATTCTAGAGTGTATTTAAGGACCCAACAGCAGTGTTTTCTCTCTTCCCGTCTTTCAAAGACGTGGTCTTGCCTCTGCCTGGTGTCCCTGACTCGCACCCAGCTGGATTGCTTGAGGAAGAGGAGGGCTTGAGGAAGAATCCCACCCCAGCACTCCGGAGTGGAAGAGAGAAGAAAACTCTTTACTCAACCATGCGTAAAAGGATTAACCAGGCTAAAAGGTCATAGAAGATTTAGCTGGGCCTTTAGCATCAGTAAGCCAAGAATTATGGGAATTTGATTTACAAATTAGCATAAAGACCTTATTCTAATAAGCATACAAGCTGAAATAGGTATGTAAAATAATAGCATATGTCAACATCATACACGGAGTGTTTCTCATCCGAGAGAATTATTCGCTCTGTCAATGCGGCTGGGTTGCAGATAACTCCCCAGCGGAGACACGGGCTGCACTCGGGTGTGATGAAAAGGCTGGATCTGCCCTGGAGACACGGCTGCAGGGAGGAGCAGGCAGCTCCTTCCCCTCGGGAAGGGCCGGATTTGGGAACTCTGGGTGGGTCGGAGCTCTGCATCCCGGGAGGACTTTTTCTTGGCGAAGGCAGGAGGGGGAAACCTTCTGGCAGTTCGTGCAAGAAGGTAATTGCGTTAATGAATGTGTATAAGAAAAATTATGTGTATCGACATCTTTCTGTGAATACCCGGATTTATTGTTCCCTGGGGAAAATATTGGATGTGACTTCATGGTGGATAATAGTTACCGTGCAGGTCAATAAAATGTGATATTCACCCCAACAGCAGAAAATAGCTATTTAATAGGTAATAACAGTAATAATCAATACCTACATGATTAGATAACCCAGTTATGTGTAGTACATAAAAGGAGGGGAATGCGTGCTGGTTACTCAATGGCCTGATTTGGAGCGTTGCTGAACATCTGTCATTCCTGTTGATTTTAACCAAAGCTGCAAGTAGGTACCCGGCACCTTCGGAAATCAGGCCACCACATGGGATTAATTGGCACTTTTTTTTAAGACTCAGCAGTGTAAACAGGAACCCAAGCAGACGTTTGCCGCTGGGAAGATGCTGTTGAAAGCAGGGTTGTGTTGTGCAAGAACGTGAGATGGCACCTAAACCCCTGGGTTGGTGCTTGGGATCTTGGTTTGGGCTGTGGCTCTGCCATGGGCGCTCTGTGACATTGTACACGGGCTTTTCCATGTGTGGGGTATTGCTGCTTCCCCGGGAACATCCCCCTGCTGATCTGGTCACGCAGTGGTGAGCTGATCAAATACAGCAAGGAGTAAACTTGGGGTTGCTCTATGCTGTGTGTGTGGGGAGATCTCCATCAGATGAGTCCGTACTGAGATACCTGATAGCGTGGCATGGTGGGGAACACGGCCTTGGAGTTGGTTCATGCTGTAGCTGCAACAGGTTTCGGAGCCCCAGTTGAGGTGTAGAGGTGTGCAGGATCCTGTGCACGCTTCCACGTGTTTCAGGGCGTGTGCTTGCTTGCTGTTCTTAAAGTGCAGGGAAGGAGAAGGTGGCTGTGGTTATCTAAGGTGGGATAGGTGATGAAGCAGACCTGGGCTGTGTGGTCGAGGAGGTATGGGGCTGGGACTCATTGGCTGGCCAAGAGGAGATGAATAGGAGTTTGATGAGCAAAGAAGATCAAGTGGTAGTTGTGAGCTTGGAAAAAAAACAAACAACCCTAAAGTACAACTAGATTTCTGAAGCATCATAGGGACCATCCCAACCAGCTCAAAACAGACTTATCTATCCCTGTTTACAAGACTTGCTTCTGGGTGCTTTGGAGCCTCCAACCAGTTTTGGGATGTCCTAGCACGTAGCAAAAGCTGCTTTTCCTTTATCCATGTAGGCATTCTGATCATTATAGTAAGCCTGGCTTATTTTTTTTTTTCCTGTCTTCCTCTTGTGCCAAACGTGATTTGTGGATGAGACAAGTGCATTCAATATTGGAAGTGTCTGCTTCATGTATTTTTTTTCTTGCAGCTTTTGCTTAAAAATATCCATATTGTGATTCCCCCCTATTTTATTTTTTCCCTATGGGGACAAAAAATTGATCAGTTGACAGATCTAGGTCAAGTTAGCAAGCAGGGTTTGCTGTTTTCTGTGATAAACCAGGGTGGAGGTGGAGGGGGAGAGCTCACCAGCTTGCTTCCCAGGCAACTCGCAGTCAGACAGCGGAGGTGGGCTCCAGCCTTCCTCCGCAGCCTGTGAAGCACCACGTGGGGAGTATCGTTCTGGCCATGGGGATCATAAAAAAAAACAAAAACAAAAACAAAAAACCCCCAAAAACCCACACCAAAACAAAAACCAAAAAAAACCCCAAAACCTCTTTTGCATGTATCTTTCCTTCCCAGACTTCAGTAGTAGCGGGAAAGGGGAAAATTCTCTTTGCTTGTTTGCCAGTTGAAGGGATGCCTTACCAGAGCAAAGCTTTAAAGAGGGTAAATATGACTTTTTTTTCGGTGTTACTGGTGGTGCTTCTTTGATGTGCAGTGGCAAATTTCCCATTAGACTCTGTGGGACTCAAATGTGATCCATCTCAGCTGTTCATGGCAAAGGCTTGCAGCTGCCTTGGAGCTGCAACTTGGACTTGGAATTAAGCTCTTTGTTTCAAATAGGGGCCAAAAGGAGCAAGGTGCCAGGTTTTGGGAAGTCCAAGCTGTACTGCTGTCTCCCATTTTCAGCCAGCATCCTGCACCTCCTCACGTGGGTCTTTCCATGCCTTTAATAGCTTTAAGAGGCAAACCCCAAAGTCGCTAAGGGTGAGCTCTCTGCTGCTTCATCCTTTGGGGCACCCTGATCCCCAGGGGCCTCCAACCCTTTTGTGGGTGCTGGTGCATCCTCTGGCCATCACATACCCTGTGCTCTCAGCACATTTGGAGCCGTGGCTGCTAGCCCGGAGAAGCTAGCCACCTCCCTCCTCCTTCCTGAAGCATGCACCTTGCTCTGGGTTAATAATAAATCAGAGGTGCTGCCTTTGCCGTGCTCTGTTATCTCCCACCATGAAGGATATCATGGTTTTTTGATGCGCTTACAGTTAATATGTTCAATGCTGAAAGCTGCTGTAAATTAATTGACCTCTTGACCCCCTTGTCCTGTTGACTGTTCCCACTAAAGACAGTGCTGGGTTCTTGGCATCCTCCCGCTGCCGCTTTCCCTTCCTCCGACTCCTCCACCTCCTGCATGCTTTGCTTACTAATCAGGGGGGGCCGAAAAAGGCCCTCTCTGAGCAGGGCTTCATCCAGCCGAGGAGCCACGGCTTCAAAATCCTTTGTAGCAGCTGTGCGGGGCAGCCAGGATCCCGGGGACCCATGGTGCATAAATTACTGGTGGTTGGAGTATTCCCTGTGCAGCACTGGGGAGGCGGTGGTGGAAACTGGCACCAGCATCCTTTGCTGTCCCTCGGGGCTGGGGACAGAGTCATGTAGCTGCTGCCAAGCTAAAAAGTCCCAGTGTGGTCCTGAGGACCTCCTGGAGGTGGGTGGACCTCAGCATCGGTGGGGAGCGAGGGTGCTCAGTACTCTCTCCACCTAGTGAGCTCTGGCTCATGCCAAGCTCTTAAAGTCTGGAGCTGTGGTGGCTTGCGGGGAGGATGGGAGTGGGTCCTTGGTGAAGTCTTGCTGAGAAGAGGCAGAAAAAGATGATGTGAGCCTGGAGGTCCTGGATTGGGACGTGGGTCCTGAGTTCATGTCCTTTGTTTGTCCTGCAGGGATTTGGCCTCATTAAATGGTCCTTCCCCTTCCTTGCTTGGCCGTGCACTCCATAAGGATACCAGCTGTCCTGCCCTTCTGTCTGGCCTAGCTAACCTGGATTTAGGGATCTTTCACCCCCCACTATATAATTATACATCACTGAGCACGGGGAAACCCTCATTTAGCCTGGAAAGGAGCTTGTGATGCTCTGCCCATGTGGTGGGTTCACATCCTGTGACTCGCGAGGGGAGACGGCAGCTGCTAAAAAGTGGGAAATGCCACAGGAAATTGTGTAATATCAGCAATGAAGCGGAGTGGGTTTTTTATTTATTCCAAAACGGACTAAAGTAGAACAATTGCAAATTCCCAGTGAAAGTAAATTCTCGGAAAAATATGCATTGATTTTTTTGAAGTATTTTTGTTCTGATTCGGAGCTTGCAGAAGCTTTACAAAGTTGTGAAGTGATTTCAAACGGAAAAAAAAAGAGATCCGAAGGCTGTATTCCAGCAGTATCAAAAGAGCCTGGAGTCTTGAGCCTCGTTACTTTTTTTTTTTTATTGTTACTTCTTCAAAACAGATCCTTTGCTAATGTTTTGATTTTGCCAGAAACAGCGTTCTTGATTTAAAGAACTGGTTTGAAAGCCAAATCTGACCTGCCTCATTGGAAGTGTGGCAGGCACTTGAAGCAAAGCAAGGTTCATTAATACTGTAATATTAACTTGCTGTTTAAGTGTTGTTTTTTTTTCTCCCGCCCCATCTTGTGGGAGTTATCTGGTGAATATCACTAAGTTCCTGGGTTGGTTTGGTTGTTTTCTAGCTTTTATTCTCTTTCTGCAGGACAGATGGTATTTATAGATCAGAGGATGCCTGCTTTAGACTTTTATTTTTTTTTGCGAAGTCAATCCCCAAAGCCAGCACCGGGGTTTTTGATAGCGGGCCAAGGCGCAGGAGAGCGGCAGGGCTGGCTGGCAAGAGGTGAAATTGGATTTAGCGTGAGTGACATGTCTCTTAATGAAGCCCTTTCTGGAACAAGGCTGGCGAGGAGCGGGAGCCATTAGAGGCCGGTGGGTAATGGCGAAGCCAAAACTGTGTTGTCATTGAAGACCACATTTAAAAAATTGTATTATTTATTGTTTACCTTTTTGTGCGGCTTTTCTGCACGTCAGCGGTTCCCATTGTACGTTTTGGGCTTCAGAACCTGACATCACATTAGCAGCCAGCTCCAAAGCCCCCAAATAATGCATAAACTATGATTATTCCTTCTGATCCACTTGTGTTTATGTAAATGGCTTGAAAAGCGGTTTTCAGCTTATTTCAGAAGCTTAAGGGATTCATACCAAGCCTATTATTGAAAAATCAGAAAGTGAAAAGCAACTTCTGAGACAAGGAATTAGCAACTCAATGGCAGCGTACGTACCGCTGGCTGTACGGGATCCGGCTGTACCGCAGCTGGGAATTCCCTCAGGATTCAAAATTTAAAACATGGGAATTTCCCCGTGATTCGAAAATTCAACAGCGTGGCAACAGGTTGTCGGGTTTTGTGGGGAGGCAGGACTCGAGGGAGGGTTGCAGTTTCTCCAGAGGGGTGAGATCTGGGGTGGGAGGCTGGGGCTGGGCTGCAAACCACCGGTGGTGCTGGGGTTGGTGCTGGGGTTTGTGGCGGATGCTGTGCGTGAGGAGTGTCGCTCGGCTGACAACCCTGGCTCTGCATCCTGTGTGTCCCCGGTGTGGCTGTCCCCGCCATGGTCGAGCCTTTCCCCCCTGTCCCATGAGAGATGGGAGCAGATGCAAAATCCTCTTTGGGGCACTGGCCCTTTCCAGCCAGCCCTGCAGCATCTCATCCCTCCTCTCCTGCTTTTTTTTTTTTTTTTTTTTTTTTTCCTGGTTCGGTCCCTTTCCCCCTTCCTTATGTTAATTTCCCACCTGAGCACCAAGTACTTTATAAATAGCAAATCTGAAATGAATTTCCTAGCAGCAATCATTATCTCCCTCGACAGCCATTAAACATTCACACAAGCAGAGCAAAATGACAAAGGGGATTGATTTTTACAGTATGTTGGGGGGAGGTAGAAGAAAGGAAATATGTTGACAAGGCTTTTTTTTCTTTCCCCCCTCTCCACTCTCCCCTCCTTTCCAGATCCTCTACCTTGAGGAATTTAAAATCACACAGCAACTCCTTTTTGAGACCAGGTTGGAAGGGGGTGGAAGAGTGCAAAGTTGGAAATAAATATTTTTTTTTTTTTTTTTTTTTTAAAAAAAAAAAGCCCTATTCCGTTCTTCAGCCCCTGCAAGCCTCGCTCCAGTCGGTTGGCTGCGTGCGACTGGTAAACATGAAGTTAGTTATGTGGCCCTGGCTGCTGGGATGAATATGTCAGAGTTAATGCCTCCGAAGATGGAGGGGTGGGCTGGAGGGGATGGGGGGGCCCAATCTCTGCAGCCTTCTCAGCAGAATAAATGTGTTGATGCAATAGTTGGGAGCCGGCGAGCTGCTGCTGTATGAGGCACTGTAGCTGAAAATTTAACTTTGATTTCAATTTTCATATTTGTCAGCAATAATTAGATTCAAGAAATGTTTTTGCCGCTGTTCTAAAATACTAATAAGTAGGAGCCTTTGTAGTATGGCTAATGGAGTCTTTTTTTTCCTAGTGGGCTAGAAAAATTCCATTAAAGGGAAAAGTCATACTATATTACCGTGCTTCAACATGCATTGACTTTGCTGCCACAGGAATATCTGCGCTGGGAGACAGCAGTCCTCGCCTCGAGCTGCAGGGATGGGGCCGGTGTCCCACGACCCTGATCTGATGGGGCTTCTGGGGGTGTGTTTGTGTGTGTGAGATGCTCTTTGGGGCAGCTGGAGGCTTTTGAAGTGCTCAGAGATGTTACTGTGGTGGTAGCCTGGCTCTGTCCAGCCTGTTTGCTGTGGCAGTTGGTTGTTTTTTTGGTTTTTTTTTTTTTGGTGTTGCAAATTCCTGTGGGGTTTAAAGCCTCAGATCAATTAGGGGTCCCACCTTGTTGGCTCTATCAAAGGCAGAAAGCCCCCTTTTCCCCCTCCCCACCCTGCTGCCTGCATTTCCCTGGCGGCATGTGCCAGGCTTTATCCCAGAACAACGCCGGAAAGAAAGGCGATATTAAATTTGCTGGCGATATGCACAGCAAATGGGGGAAGCTCTAAGTTGTGTCATTCTCAAGTTACTTCAGCCTATTAAGCAAACAAAAGCACTTGTGGAGTGAGAAATGGAAATGGCCAACACAGCCCGATTAATCCTGGATGTACAATTCCATTAATAAGCCAGCTTTTAATAGGTGGCTCTTTCCAGGAGCTGCTGGGACTAAGAATTGATGTATTCACTGTAATTGTATTGCAACTAATAGGATATGAAGAAAATTGTATGGAGAACCTGTTCCTTTGCCACCGTTTTCCAATCAGTTGAAATAATGCTTCCCCCTGGAAGAGCCCAGTGAGGTAATGATACTTAAATCTAAATAGGAACAGGAATATTTTTAATTTTGGTGGCAGGGATTTTAGCTTGTGCTTTTGCTTGCCCGTAGAGAGGGCAGAAGCTGAAATGGCAGTTTGCAAAAATGCTGGAGAAAATAGGGATCTCAATCCCAATGGAAATGCCACATGGCTGGATACTGGGGCTGCTGCCCTGGGCTGGGTGATGGGATGTGGCAGCTGATGCTGGGAGCTATACTGGGCCTGGGAGCTTCCAGCTCCATCTGGAGAGTGAAGGGGGAGTTTTCTGGGTGCCCAGGCATGGGGCTGCCCCTCTGGCATCTCATCCAGAGCCTTTTCTTCTCTCCATTGGCAGCAAGAGGAGCTTTTACCCTCCGCAGTCGATGTGGCTTGCTGGGAGAGCTTGTTAATGAGCCTGAGGTCCTTGCTCCGTTCATCCCCTGTGTTTATTCAGACCCAGGATCCCAGGGCTCTGACCATTTGCTTGATACTCTCTTTGCAATGAACGCTTGTTTTCATATCCTTGCGAACTCACCTCAAGCCTTACGGAGCAAAGGTAACTTTGTGGCTGCGACTCTGGGTCCTCACAGAATCTTCTAGGTTGGAAAGGACCCTGGAGATCATCTAGTCCAACCATTCACCTAGCACAGTTCCCACCTACAGCATATCCTTAAGCTCCAAGTCGACCCTACTCTTGAACCCCTCCAGGGATGGGGACTCCACCGCCTCCCTGGGCAGCCCATCCCAACGCCCAACAACCCGTTCTGTAAAGAAGTAACTTCCTAATATCTAGTCTGAACTTTCCCTGGCGCAACTTGAGGCCATTCCCTCTTGTCCTGTCGCTTCCTACTAGGCTAAAGAGGCTCAGACCCAGCTCTCTGCACCCTCCTTTCAGGTGGTTGGAGAGGGTGATGAGGTCTCCCCTCAGCCTTCTCTTCTCCAGACTAAACAATCCCAGTTCCCTCCGCCGCTCCTCCCAGGACATGTGTTCCAGACCCTGCACCAGCTTTGTAGCCCTTCTCTGGACATGTTCGAGTAACTCCATGTCCTTTTTGTAGTGAGGGGCCCAAAACTGAACAAAGTAATCAAGATGCAGCCTCACTAGTGCCAAGTACAGGGGCAAGATCCCTTCCCTGTCCCTGCTGGCCACACTAATCCTGACACAAGCCAGGATGCCATTGGCCTCCTTGGCCCCCTGGGCACACTGCTGGCTCATTATCAATCCCCCCAGGTCCCTCTCTGACTGGCAGCTCTCCAGCCACTCCTCCCCAAGCCTGTAGCCCTGCTGGGGGTTGTTGTGGCCCAAGGGCAGCCCCCGGCATTTGGCCTAAGTGAAACTCCCCCAGTTGGGCTCAGCCCATGGCTCCAGCCTGTCCAGGTCTCTCTGCAGAGCTTCCCCACCCTCGAGCAGATCAACACTCCCACCCAACTTGGTGTTGTCTGCAAACTGACTGAGGGGGCACTCGATCCCCTCATCTAGATCATGAATAAAGATGTTAAACAGGAGTGGCCCCAACACCTAGCCCTGGGGGACACCACTTGTGACCGGCCACCAGCTGGATTTAACCCCGTTCACCACAACTCTCTGGGCCCGGTTGTCCAGCCCGTTTTTAACTCAGCAAAGTGTGTGATTGTCCAAACCTCGAGCAGTCATTTTTGCCAGGAGTTTGCTGTGGGAAACGGTGTCAAAAGCCTTGCTAAAGTCAAGGTAAATTACATCCACAGCCTTTCCCTCATCCAATAAGCATGTCGCTCTGTCATAGAAGGAGATCAGGTTTGTCAGACAGGACCTGCCTTTCATAAACCCATGCTGACTGGGCCTGATCATCTGGTTGTCCCTCATGTGTTGCATGATGGTGTTTAGGATGAGCTGCTCCATCAGCTTCCTGGGCACCGAAGTCATGCTGACAGGCCTGTAATTTCCCAGATCACCCTTCCGACCCTTCTTATAGATGGGCGTCACATTGGCCAATTTCCAATGTGCCAGGACCTCCCCGGTCAGCCTGGACTGCTGGTAAATGATAGAAAGTGGCCTGGCGAGCACCCCAGCCAGCTCCTTCAGCATGGTGGGTGTATCCCATCCCGTCCCATAGGCTTGTGTATGTCTGTGTGATGCAGCAGGTCACTGACTGTCTCCTGGCTTGCAGGGGGGTCGTTCTCCCAGTCTCTGTATTCTGGCTGCGGAGGCTGGATTTCATCAGTACAACTAACCTTGCTATTAAAAACTGAGGCAAAGGCGGCATTAAGCACCTCAGCCTCCTCCTCATCACTTGTTACCAAATTTCCTCCTGCATCTAGCAGGGGATGGAGGCTCTCCCTGGACTATCTTTTGCTACTGACATACTTATAGAAGCTTTTCTTGTTATCCTTGATTGCAGAGGCCAAATTAATTTCCAGTTGGGCTTTAGCTCGTGGTATTGGGAGAGGGATTTGGCTTTTATGGTTGAGCATCTCTCCAAGGGCTCTTGCAGGAGCAGCACGGTGACACCGCTGGTGCAGCAAATCCCAGCCTGGCTGGGTGGGTCGTGCCCAGCAGTGCCCCGGGATGCAGATCTCCATCATATCAATGCAGTTGTGGAATAATGCACATTAAAGCGTGAGAAAACATTAACCATAAGAGCTGACTGATTCAAAAGCCCGTCCACCCCGGATTATTGCAGTTGCTTTGCTAATGGGCTGGGGAATTTGGAGAAGTTCACAGCCACTTTTTTGTCTGTTCATCACTGCTGGCCACTGGTTTGGGGTTATTTGTTTTTCACTCCTCCTCCCTATTTGTATGCATGCTCTGACCCTTCTTCGGTAGCAGGCTAGAGAGTAAATATAAAGGGGAGGGAAAAGAAAAGAGGAAAAAAAAATAGAGCCAAGGCACAGTTCAGCTCAAATCCCTGAGGAAACAGATGTGATTGCCTTACAGAAATGGTTCCAATAAGGCCAGAAAGGAATATTGCTTTTATAGCTTTTGGGATATAAAACATTTAGAAAATGTGATTGACTGGCAGGGCCTAATTTATCATTTACCCATTTCTTTCTCCTTCCGCGTATCCACCCAAACACAGACTCATTTCCACTTTACCTTCTGTCTCTCCTGCACATACCACACGTGCAAACCCATATTTCCTTGCACACCGAGCTCTGTGTGTGCACTCACAGGCACGTGTTCCCGTGTGCTCCTGCCTCCTTGTCCCTCTGCCTGTGTCATGGATTTATCATCATTCTGCTAAGCACTCCAACTCCTGTGGCTATTTATAATTAATGCTCAGAAACCTGCCAATCCATTTAATGACACTAGGAGGTCATGGCCTCCCTTATAGCTTCCCATTAATCATCATTAGAACAGTTCTGGGTTTTTTTACTTTCTTTTTAAATGTTAATTCACCTTTATAATGCTCCTTTCAGCTCTGACTGTAAAGGGAGACTCTGTAGTGACTCCAGACTGTCTTGCAAGTGTGTGCAGGTGAAAGGCGCAGTGGGACAATTGCACTTGATAAAGTCTCTTGGATGTCTCCCGCTGGAATGAATTACACTCACAAACTCTGCGAGATGGGATTTCTTCACTGCCCTCTGCTGCCTGCTCCTCGCAGTGATGCTGGCACCGCTCTCCCTCCCTCCCAGCTCCATCTCTCGGGTACCGCTGAGCCCCTCATCATCGCTCCCTACCCCTGTGCCACTGGGAACCGTCGCAGCAAGCTGTTCCTGGAGGGGAATAAACTCATCGATGCTGGTGTAGAGCTTGGTAGGGCCATGTGTGCCTTGCCAGGCTGTGCTTGGGCACGGCTTTGCCGGGCAAACTTGCTTTAGCATAAGGTGGCCCCATGTGTAGCTTGGTTTTACGGGGTCATGGTTGTTGCGTCCCCTCAGCATCTTGGTTTGAGTGGAGCGTCAGACTTGTCCCGCCTGAAGGTTAGAAATCACAGTTCCCAGAAAGCAGCATTGCTCACAGGGGTGCATCCATCTCCTTTTCTTTCCTTCTGCCGCCCTGAAAAGAGGAAACCCCCAGCCCTCTCCCTGTATCCCAAAGCACCCGCTGTCATCGTCACAAGCCCCAGACCGATACAACGGCACAGCAGAGGGGGCTTAGCAGAGATGTCAAGCGGCAGCTTGGAGGAAGGAAAGCTTCGGGTGCAATCTGGTAGCTTTTGGCAAGCAACAGCTCCTCTTAAATAGCCCTCTCTTGACTTGCTGTTGGAAGCAATCGTCCCCTCTCTGAAGTCAATCTGTGCTTGCCATTAACGGGAACGGGTCCAAAGCGGTGCGTGTCTGATCCGCGTTCTGGTTTGGATCCTTTCGGGAGGGGTCCTCGGTGTCGGTGGTGTGCAGCTTTGCACGAGTTTGCTGCGAGGCACGGCGCCACGTGAGCTGCTTCTCTGACGGATCTCCTGGAGACTTTTTGTAACCCTGGGTGATAAACCCACAAAGCAACCTGTGACTCTTGCTCCGTGATCACGTGTGGCTCGGCAAGACGGGGTACAGCAGCACCGACACCCAGTCCCTTGGGTGGGGGAACCACACGCAGCCCCGCGTGGGCTTGGGATGGGTGAAGATTCATGCTGGTCTCTCTTTTTGGGTGAAACAGGATCACTCCTGCTCCTTGGGGACTTCTGGTCGTTCTGAGAGCCAAGCCCAGCCCCGTTTCTCTGAGTAAACACGCCAGCAGCATTTGGCTTAATGAACTGTGGCTTTTAATAAATGGCTCTTATCTTGCTGAAGTGCTGCTAAATTGTCAGGATTTAAAATTAGCCTAATAGATTTGCGGGCGATGTTTTATTCACTGGTTAGTTGGAAAGAGACAGAGAGAGAGGGAGAGACGGCTCCACCCAGTTCTCCATGTATTATACAAGAGTTATTTATTTGTTTGGGCCGAAGGGGAAATGTTCTGGATTAATGTACGATGCCTCAGCACCTGACTTAATGAGAATTTAGAGACCTATCCCAAACTGATAGTCTCCAATTAATCACTCGATGGCCCCTCTGCTTTGCTGTCCCTGGAATATATTTTCCTAAGTGGTGGTTGGGTTGTGGTACCTGCTGCTGCTTGCCAGGAGAGGGGGACAGGGATGGACTAGGGAGGGATTTGGGTGCTGTGGTGGCTTACAGGGCTGCTCCTTGCAGCTTTACTTCATGTCTATGTTGAAGTAGAGCTGGTATATCCTTGTCTCTACCATGTGTATACCTGTGCAACTTGTGTTCTTGAGCATAAAGTTGAACTTGTCCTTGCCCAGCTTCTGATATATCCTTTGAACTTGCCTGAGCCACTTTGCGCCTTTATTTCTTTTGGCAACATGGAGCTAGTTATGATCCTGTTGACAGTTTGGAGACATATGGAGAATCAAGGCAGAACAGTGTTTTATAATAGAGTAATATGGGATCTGGTTGGGATGAAAGATGCCAGGGAAATGTCAATCACTATCATTATCCTAACAAACTGCTGTACCTGCAGAGATAATAATAATATTTAGCAATTATATAGCACCTAACAAGCTCAAACAGCACAGACGGTAGCTAATTAAATCTCCCAAGACTTGCTTTGGGTGGGTATTTTCCGAAGAATGTGGACCAGCTTCTGCCCAGAGGGTTTTGTGCGAAGCTGAGTGGGTTTCTCCCCTGTTTCACAGGTGCAGAAAGGTCAAGGTCTCGCTGAAAATCCTCGCTAAGGGCGAGTCTGAGCTCGGGAGCAGACTCGCAGCAGGGGCAGTGGGCGGTCTTGGCGCTGCGTTGTGCTGTTGGCTCTGTTTGCAAGAGTGTTGTGTTGCCTTGACTCGATGACCCAGGTGGCCAAAGGTGCTCAGATGCTGAACACAGCCATGTGCTCGTTGCTTGTCCTTTATGAAATCAGGGAGAGCTTGGGTGCTGGGCACCCGAATGAGGACCCTGCCAGCATCCCTTGGTGGTACAGATGGTTTGCAGGGCTGGATGGTCAATGGTGCGTTTTCTCCCTTGTTTTTCTGGCTTGCTGTGCTGCTGCTGTTGTTTCCCCCTTGGTTCATCATTCCTCTGCCCAACCTGCATCCCTCCTGAGAAACCTTTTTGGAAGGTGACACTTCTCAACCAGCATCCCAGTTTTGGCTGGGGCATCAGAGATCACAGTGATTGAAAGCAAGTCTTGCAATTTTTCTTCATTTGTGGTGTTCTCACCTTGCCCTTTCTGGAAAGCAGCAGGTGAAACAATATGTGGGTCCTTAGATGCAGCCGGGGTCCTTTGCCCCTGCCCACCAGTGTGCTACTCCAGCCCGGTGAGGCAGCGGTCTCCCCGTGACTTTGTGAAGGTCAGCGTTCACGTCTGAAGTGGGGCTGGTAGTAGCAATGCATGATGCACGGTGTCAGCCATAAAGGAAATATTGTATATAAAAGATAAGTTCTTTTTTTTTCCCCTTTCTTGTGGCAGAGGAACAAGGCGCCGGGTTCATTTAGCATTCATAAAGTCTTGCTTTGGAAACGCCTTTAAGTACTGCTGAGGGAGACTTGAAGGAGCGTGTTTGAGAGTCAAATGCACATCTCCTTGGGCTCTCCTTTCATCTGCTTTAAAAAACACAATCTTTTTTTTTTTTAATCTTTTTTTCCCCCTCTGTAAAAATACTAATCTTCTCCAACAGCAGCAGACACCCAGGGTGCAGGCGCTCAGCAATTAGTTCAGTGAACAGAATAAGCGA
This sequence comes from Athene cunicularia, assembly GCF_003259725.1. Classification (NCBI taxonomy): domain Eukaryota; kingdom Metazoa; phylum Chordata; class Aves; order Strigiformes; family Strigidae; genus Athene; species Athene cunicularia. Next base: position 2,427,039 of record NW_020799132.1, read on the forward strand.
GGAGCAGAGGGAAGGGGAGACTCAGCCAAGTGCCGGGAGGACGGCGAAATGCAGCCTGCTAATTAGGAGGCAGCACAGCACGGAGCAGGGGGACGGCGCCTGGTTAATTCAGGTGCTAAGTTGTGATGTGTGTCGTCTGCCCCGGTGATAACATGCTTGCTGGAACACCGGAGTTGTCCTCAGGGGATGCTGGGTTGACCTTTGGCAGAGAGGAGCACCTAGAAGGGGATTTAGGTCTTGGTCTGGACTTGAAACCAAGTGATGAAAGAGCCCAGGGAGGATGAGGGGAGAATGATGCATGCAGTTTGGCTAGATTTACAACCTAGGAAACCTATTCCCAACTCCAAGCTGGCCACAAGTCTCTGGTGGGAGGAACACGTGGAGGTTTTGGCTTGAGTCCTCCCTGGACTATTGGCCAACGTGAGGAGTGGCTGTCCTTCAGAGGCTGGGCTCTCCCAGCAGAAAGTCATCGTGTTGGACTTCCATTGTGTTCCTGGTACTGTTGCGGGAGCTGAGACAGAAGGAGAAAGCAACAAGTGTTGTCATCACCCAACTTTCTTCAGATTGTGAAGAGCCAGCTTTGTGAGAAGTGTCAGATGGGCAGAGGTTCAGCTCAGCCCCTTCTTTTGGCTGAAACTTTCCTCGTCCTTGAAATCTCTCTCCTTTGCTCTTCACTTGAGGGAAGGGGATTTATTGCAATGAAATATGTTGTCTTGTGGCTTTTTATGAAAACAGCACATGTCACTGCCCCTATTTCCTGGAGCCAAAGGATGTGGCTGGGTTTCAAAAAGAAAAGGACTGGATGATTTCATTATTGCTAACAACTGTTCCCACCAAGATAAGGACAATCTAATCACATTCCCTGTGCAGAAGTACCGAGGGAACCAGAAGGGAATGTTTCCATTTGATTTTCCGGGTTGCCTTCTGTGTTTTGGTCATCTTTGGTACTGTGTGGTGCCAGAAGCAGGCTGTGAGGTTAAATGTGCTTGGGAGGAAATCTAGGCAGCACTACGTGGGGGTGTGTTACGGTTATCAGGGCACTGGTGTCCCAGGTTGGAGATGCTCTGCCAGCAGCAGCCTCCGTCCAACCTCATGCATGGATTTATTTCGCTGATCACCCACAGTCAGGACTTGAGCTCTGCTGTCCCAAACTCCTTGAGCAGAATGAACTGATGATGGAGGAGCTTAGCACTGAGCAGAGAGGTAGTTTTTCAGTCTTTTTATTTGCAAGTCCCCCAGAAGTGTCACCGCCCTCCAGAAAATTAGAGCTTTTTTGCCAATTGGTTTGCTTCTCTTAATTACGTTTTGCAGACTCCTGATAAAGATACCCCTGAGAACTGATCTGTAGCTGGAAATCACCTCCTCAATGAGCACACTCCATCTTGTACAGCCGAGACATGATGTTGACCATAGTGCAAGTCAAGTAGAGCCAGTTTGGTTCCAAACTGCCTGCCCAAGTGATGGTGAGGACTGGGGGAGAGTAGAGCCAAGGGGTGGAGGGGGGGCAAGTTTTGGCTGTGCCCTCTAACACTTCTTCTGCCTTCACGAAGCTGAGCTGCCGCGTGTCCCAGCTGAAAAGGTTCGTGTTGCAGGGAGGGAACTCTCTAGGCTTTGATTTGTCTTGTAGCAAGAGATAACATTATCATCTTGTCCTTTTAATGATTTGAGGACAGAATGTTTTTCCCATCAATTTATCTGTCTTGGTAGCCCTGATTCCGCTCTCATGCTGCTAGCGGGTGGATATTGTAAAAATCCAGTGCAAGCGAAAGGGATGAAGTAACTAAGTCTTCTTCCTCACCCTCCCCTTGCTATCATGCCCTTGGCACTTGGGACCTTTGTAAAGGCACTAATTGATTGATCCTGTTAACGCAGTCGGCAAGGAGTTGTCATTTGGCGAGCAAAGTGGGGTGCTCACTCCTGGAGTAGAGGGTCACTGATTCAGGTCCCAGCAGCGACCACCCAAAGAGAAAAGATGACTTATAATTACACTCATAATTGAAAGTGATTAATGGTAGCAAAAGAACTTCGAGCGATTTCTTGTAATTAAATACTAATTTTAATTCCTTTGCAGTGCCGAGCACCATATTTGCTTTACTGGTGATATTTATGGCTGCGCCTTAGCACAGTTTAATATCTTAAAAATACATGCTAAGTGATTAACACTTTTTTTTGTAACTGGGTAAACAAGTAAATATCAATTAATTTGTTTACTTTGTGTATGTAATTAGCGATTATTATTTCATATTTTTGAGGATCTCTCTTCTGGAGGATTTGTGTCTTTGAGTGGAAGCAGAGGAGCCCTTGATTGCTCCCAAGCCAGGGGAGTCCTGGTCTCTGTTCCAGGCTGCTCTAGCTGCAAAATAAACCCCCAAAGAGCTAGAAAAAGGCGTCGGGGATCACATCTGCAGTGGGTTAGGCTCAGAGGACATCATGGCCAAGTTTTGAGCCTGCTGGCAGTGAAGCCCCTTGAGAGGGCTTGGAGCAAGAGGGAGGGAATTGTCTGTTGACAGCACATGCTCGCTGGCTGTTGCTTGGTCTTGAAGAATGGAAGTGTTACAAAAGCAGCTGCTTCTGCCAGGTTTTTGCTGTCTGTAAGTGACACCTTTCAAAATCAGATGCTGCTTGCGACGCTGAGTGTCAAGGGCTGCTTAGGGCTGCCCCTCCCTCTCCCCTTGTTCCAGCTGTCGACATCATCTCCTCCCCACCAAAGCTCTTTGGAGAAGGCTTTTCCCCTGCCGATGCATGCTGTAGCCTTGGCTGGACCTTTGGAGATATATTTGAAGAATTTAATATTTTATCCTTAATACTCTCATTGTATTTGATTTGGTTTTGAATTTTAATATGTCAAATGGGGTGCCACCGCTGACTAGCATGGTTTGGGGTTTGGGGACAGGGAGCTGATGGATGCAGTTTTGGGTGGCTGTATCTGGGTACAAGCCTGGGGGGGAGTCTGATCCGGCAGGATTCCTGTCCTGAGGAGTGTGAGGCTATGTCAGAGACCTGCCAGTGCTCGGGGAGAGACGCAGTGTTCTGCTCCAACTGAAAATATCATTAAGCCTGGGTTTGTTCATTGCCCGTACCAGCTGTATGGCTTTTTTTTTTTTTTTCCAAGCACTACAGAATGAGTGTTACACGCCTAAAAGTGCTCGTGTCCTTCCTGCACCTTGACAAAGTTGTTTTCATGTGAGCCAGGCTGGGAATCTGTTTCCTGAGAACTTGGTCCTGCTCGCATAACAACACACTGGGCCAGAAAGCACTTGATGGAAATCTTCTCTCTTCCTCACCAGTTCCTTGATTCCTTGCTAATGCTTTTCATTCCCTCTTGCTGCTTGAGAGAGCTGATCGTCTGATTAAATTAAGACAGACACAAAAGCAGCTGGCCTGCCAAAGCCTAGGATTTTATTAAAAATAATATTGTTTACAGAGTTCTCTCCTTTTATGGTGCATATAAAACAGCGTGTTCCACCCGAGCAGCCGGCAGGCTTGCTGCAATTTACCCGGGAAGAGATGGAAAGACATTAAACCTTGTCTTGATGGGGAGTAGGGAGGGCATGGAGGAGAGGAAGGTTGGGGATAAGAGACAGAGCGTAAGCTGTGACAGCGAATGAGAGGCAAGGCAAGAGAGAAAAAAGCGGAGAAAAGGAAGGATGGTTCCCACTTCCCCATCTCCCTTTCTCCCCTTGCATACCTGTGCTGAAATGAAGCATTCAAAGAGGAGAGAGATCATGGAAGAGATGAGATAAACTAGGCCAAAGAGCTTCAGCTGGGGAGCCAGCCTCCACCTGAGCGGGGAGGAGAGCTGCTTGCCCTCCTTGCAATATTCAGGAGCCCTTCCCGGGCTATATGTGCAGGTGGAAAGGCTCTTCTGCTCTGCTCTCAGCTTGTTTGAGGTCTTGCAGCTGCTTTTGTGAGCCTGTGGCCGGTGGGGCAAGTCAGTGCTGGGAGTGCTGACTCTGGTCCATGCAAGTGCCCCGGCCTACGAAGACCTCACCAAAGAGCCCTCCTGGTTGCAAATCATTTATTTGTAGTTTACTTTCACTTCAAAGGTCTGCCCGGCATCAAGGGAGGGTGGGGAGAATACAGTGCATAGCAATGGGTCATGGCATGAGGGGCTGGCAGTAAAGCAAGGAGAGACCAAGAGGTTTTTCTAAAGTCACAGAAGCAGCTTTAGATAGCACCAGGGCCCTCACCTTCAACGCACCTTTGTGCTGGCTAAAATGGGTTCGTGGCTTACTTTGGGGGGCACAGAGGAGCATTGCTAACGCCCTGCTGCAGGAGTGCCCTGTCCCTGCTTTGCTTTCTCTCTCCTTTCTGTGTCTCCTGTTTGTTTGATTTGGTTCCAAATAATTAATTGTAAAAAGCCATGGCTAATGGTTTGAATGAAGGATGGATGGGTACTTTAATTAACTCGTGAAAGGATTATACACTTATGTTTCCAGTCTCCCTGACCCCAGCCAAAGTAACAAGGCTTGAACATCCCCACGTTTCGAGGGAGCAGAGAGCTGCGTGGATGTGACAGTGTGTTGGGGAGGGGGGATTGGCCGGTGGTCCTCTGGGCTGCGCTGCAGAAGCCACTCAGACCATCCTGGGAAGATGTGTCAGGGATCCTGGTTGTAGTTGTGGGGGTCAACCCTCTCCCCTTTGTGGATGAGCCCACGGGGACTGTGGGAGAAACACTTTCCGCCCCGTTTCCTTGGACTGCTGAGCCCCAGCGTGCTCATCACAGCATCTTCTGATGGCTGATGGCCTGCTGGTTTTCACACCTTAAAGGAACTTGGTGTAAGTGAGGGAGGTGTCCTGTGAGTTTTACAGAGACTTTAGAGATCGATTAGACCTGAGCCACGTTTTGGGCTAATACATGTGAAATCTGGATTGAACACAAGCCATCTGCCCCTTCTTTATAAGGTGGTTATCGTACAAGCTTCCAAGGTCTATCATGAGAAGAGATGCCATGCACTTTCCAACCTAAATCAGACAAAATTCAGTCATTGAATCGGGTTGGGCATAAGCTCAGCATACCAGTCTCGGGGAGCTGAAACTGCTCAGCTCCCTTGTGTGGGAGGATTTCTGCAAAGCCGGGAGGGGAGGGGATCACTCGACAAGAGAGGTCTTGGCAGAGGTGGCCCTGGGTTGCTCCTTGCTAGCCTGTAGGCATGCTGAAGCTTGATGGGTGTCAAAACCCGTATCGATTCTTCAGTCTGAAGGCAGTGAAAGGTTTGGGGCTATAGCAACGGGTGCTCCAGCTTTTGCAGCTCAACATGTTGCTGTCTTGTTATTTGTTTCTCAAGAATCGCTGAGTAAGATGCTGAGAAAAAAAAATCTTTGAAGGAAAGTGTTGAGCCTCCCCACCATCCTCCAAGCCTTTCCACACACTGTTCCTCCCAGCCCATCCCCAAAGCTAACTCCTCCCCATGACTTCTCTGCTTTTTAGGACAGCACTAACAGATGAAAGGTGTCTCCCGCATGGATGTTTTAATGAGCAAATAAAACCCAGACCTGATTCCAGCAGGATTGGTGAAGGAGCAAGACTTTTGCAGCTCCTCCGCTGCATGGTTCAGAAAGTTGGAACCAGGCTGGGTCAAATAATTTTCTGAGTGAGTCAAAAGTGCTTTGAATATCTAACAGAGGGATGGGGCCGTATCTTGCATCGTGCTACTGAGTCACCAGGCAGTTTCCCCGTCCTTCCCAGTGCAAAACACTCCAGGTGGGAGCTTCAAGCTTTGCTGCTTAAAACAAGGCTGATTGGGCTTGTTCTCTCATGGAAAATGCATGAGAAAAAATGAATTTCCATGCTGTATTTCGGATCAAAAGCTGTTTTTACTCTAAACAAGGCCTTTTTGGCCTTCGTTCAGTAGTGGTATCTGCCCCTGGAATCCTCCTCACTTATCAGTCCCCCAGCAAGCGCTCTGTTTGATTGCTAATCTGCCTTATTATGTTTTGAAATGCACTCTAATATTTTAGTGTTAGTGACTTTTTTTGAGGCCAAATTCCAGCTTCTGAAGTGCGTACCTCTCTTTACTTCAATGGCAGCCTTTCACGTTTATCCCAAGGCATAACATGGTCCTCAGACTGTTTGAAATTAGATGCACTGATTAGAGCATCTCTCAGCCACTGCCACTGTTCTGCACCTCAAAGGACGACTCGGAGAAGAGGCTGGAAGTTGGAGCTGGGATTATTTATGTGCTCAGCATGTGATTTCTTGGGACTTCATGCTCGCTGTAGCTCTCTTCAAGTGACCTGGAAATAGATGTCTGCTTGTAGGTCATGAAATGCCTTGTTGGTGGCGTTGATGTGTTTGGTAGGAGGTCTGTGATGTGCACGGGTCGTGCCCGTGAGGATACGTACAATTAATTCAGAGAGGAGAGATGAACACACAGGGTCAGTTGGAGTTCTTGCTTTTGCCGTTTTTCTTTTTAGCAAGAATGGTGGAATACTGAGCAAGTCACTAAAAACTGTTACACCTGATATTGTAGGTGGAGAGGGCTTCTGGTTCAGGTATTTAGTATTTTCAGTTCTTGCTGAAGCCAGCAACAACCTAAAATCTGCCGTGTGTGCTTGGAGGTGCTCAGCACCCGTGGCAGTAGGGTGCAAACCTTGCAGAGTGCTGTCTGACAGTTAGAAACGTGTGCCTGGAGTGCTGTCTGAAGCCTAGTTAGGCTGCTGCTCTGATTGTAATAGCTCCTTGGAGAAACCTCCCTTTGTTTAACAGGAGTGAAGCGTTTTGTTAAGGGAATTCATTTGGTTGTTTTTGAGTTTTGGGTTGTGTGGTGGTTTTTTTGTTGTTTTTTTTTTTTTTTATTCCTTCCACCTCAGTGTGGTCTTGGGGAAATTGTATGTGCTATAGGGAGGTGGTGTGATGGGGAGGATGGATGTTGCAGATATGGGTTTGAGCTGATGATTATGGTACCTAGAAGCAGAGGACCCACGTGGGGCTTAGCAGAGGAGCAATCCCAAGTTCTAGCAATGACATCTTTCGCTCTTAAATACTTTCCCAGCCTGTGAGAAAGCATTTAGAGAAGGAAAGGAAGAACACATCAGCACTTCAGATAGGGAAACTGAACCTCCCAGGGGAAGGAGAACATGTTTGACAGAGCTGGCTGGCTTTGGGTCCCATTCAGCTTGGGTGATGGGACTTGTCTGGGAAGTGGGGCTGTGCCCAGAGATCTGACCTGGGGTCTTGTTCAGCTGGGGGTAAATGGTTTGATCTAAGTTTGGAGACAGGTACTGACCCACCAGGCTAACGTTTCAGCCTTTAAATCTTTGCAAAATGGATAAAAGTCCATCTGAACTCCAAGGTGTGCCTTGAAATGTTGGGGTGATTAAAACAGTGGTGCTGAAGGATAGGGAAATACATTGGATATCTCTATTGAATTCAAGTCATCCCTGCTCTTAATGACCAGTCCTTGCTGCCTCTCCAGGTAGGAGTAATATTTGTCTGAATTGGTTTAGCTGCTTGAGTTTCTAAAAATGGCTGGAAAGCCTGGTCTGAGTTGCCTCGGGAGATTTTCAGTGCTCCTGTCAGTCAGTGTCTGAGGCTTAGCTGTCACTTTTGGCTGAGCTTTTTCAATCCTCCCCTTGTCAGAACCCTTGAGCGCTGTGAGAGGGGGGACAAAGGAGTGATGGGATGGTCACCCATGATGGGCAAGGCGGATGGGATGCCTCTCTAGTCAAAGCCAATGTTATTATGTGAACAGCGTCCAAACACCATGTAAAGAAGGACAAGAGCTGGGGGTGACTGGAGAGGAGAGACTACGATAACTCTATCCAGCGAAGCGGGTTGTCCCTGGAAATAGGACATGAATAAGTAATCTGGATAAATAATGGAGCTGTCTGAACTGTAACAATAAAGAATAAAAGTGCTGAGTGTGGCTTGCTGTGATTTGTGGGGTCACGCTGTCTGGATGGTGGAGCCCTTGCTCCCACTGGCGAGCAGGTGCTCGCAGGCGGATCTCGTTGACGTTGCGGAGACGACTTGTACGACGGTCGCTTGCCAGCGGGAGGAAACGGCTCGTGGTCCAGCCTGTTGTTACGCTGCCGCAACACGTTTGTGAAACCTGAAAGCTTGCCCTGTCTCAGCCTCCTGCTGAGTCACCTCTGTAGGATTACAAAACCGTAGGGTGAGGTGGGATCCCAGCTGATGTTGTCCCGGCATGGAGTTGGGCGTGTGTGGGATGTCCTTCATGGGTGACTGAGCTGCTCTTTGGTGATGGAGCTGGTGTAGCTTCCCGGAGACCTTCCGCAAAGGTTTCACGAGCCTGAATGAAAGTTATTCCAAGTACCCAACCCAAATTTTCTCTGCAGCAAATTAGGCAGTTTTCTTCTGCCTCTACGAAGGGATGTGCAAACAATTATTCACTGCTTCCTTCATGTGATATTTATGTATGGGAAGAGTGCTGTCATGTCTTACTCAATCTCTTCTTTTAGTGACAGAGCAAACCCCAGTGCCTTTCATCTTTCTCTGGAGCTGTCTGCATCTCTCACCAATTTCATTGCTATTCCATGGACTCACCCCTACTGGCTTGTGGCTTGGACGTGCAATCAATTGCATCATATCAGTTAGAGATGGGTGTCTTGCACTGTGGCAAATGCAGTTTGGATTGACCTGAAAAGAAAGGGAACCTCTAGCTGAGGGTTCAGTGGAGCCAGATGTGCTGCGGAGGAAGACGATGTGATTAGCACAGGTCAGTGGGTAGCTGCTAATGTGTTAAGCCACAGTGACTTAACCTTCAGCTTTCTAAAAGCACGATGTCCACATCGGGATGAAGTACTGCAGCTGAGCCCTTGCATTAAACCAAGTGGAGCAAAATAATTCTCCTTTGTCCTTCTTAGAACGTTCATGTTAATGTAAGATTTGCCATCTTTTTGTAGCGTGGTCATCTCCTTTATAGTTTGCGGCGTGTTTTTACACTTCCGTCCTCTTCTGCGTTTGGTTCCCTGGTTGTTTTTCTTCAGTTTTAGATGTGTGTTTGATTTTTCCTCCCTAAGTGTATCACATCATGCTTGTCCGTATTGGATTTCCTATTCCTCGGAGGTGATTTGAGATTCTGGTCCTACCCTTGGAGCCCTTCCAGCCCCTCTCCTCCTGGCTTGGCATCATCTACAAATTTTAATAAGCGTGCTCCTGGATCTGTAATGCAAACTGTTAAATGCAAATGTTGGAGAGAGAAAGAGAGGGGTTTGGGACGGGCCCCAGAGGAATCCCACTGTAGGTTGCCATCCCCGCTTGGTTGTAAATAATAGATAAAGGCTCTTTGAGAGCGCTTTGTCAACAGGCTGTTATCCCTCCTCCCCTCTGCCCCCAGCCTCGGCGATTACATCCAGACCGTGTTTCCTCAACTTTCCTCGGAGGGTGCCGTGTGGGACTGGCATCAGAAGCCTTATTAAAGTCAAGGTATATCACGTCTACATCTTTCCTCTTATCCACCAAGTCTAGTTATCCTGTCAAGGTGGAAATTAGGTTGGTTTGACATGATCTGTTCTTGACAAACTCATGTTGGTGGTGGTTGTGGGTTTTTTTTTCCTCACTTTATTAAATTCCCGGGACTTACAAGCTGTGATAGTTTGTTTTAGTATCTTCCTGGTGATTGAAGTTGAGCTGATTGCCTACAGCTCCCGGCTTTTTTCTTAAAGATATGAAGATTTCTTGTCCTTTCTGCTGGCTTCCACGAGCTCCCCGAGAGCAGCGCTGGTGGCTCGGGGATGATTCTGCCCGATTTTTCAGCACTCTCCGGAGAGCTTCCTCAGTCTCTGCCAGGTTATTTTTTTTTAACCCTCTCCCCTCCCTGCTCTGGCGTGAATGCCCATCTTCCTATTAATATGTCTTTCGGAGCTGTCTGCTCACCATATACCTTTATGCAGATGTAATCAAACACAGCAGTGAAGATCGCTGCCGCGTGCTTTTCTCTCCTGCTTGGTAACGGACCTAACCTTTCTTTTCCTCTTCCTTTGAAAACATCCCAAAGCCTTTTTGTTCTCTCATGTCCCTCGCTAATTTAAACTTGTTTTGCGTGTTAATGTTGCTGACTTTATTACCCCTGTATGCTATTGAGAGTCCGTTATACCCATCCCTAATTATGACCTCTTGTTTCCCCATTTTATTTTATTTTTCTGTGGTTCCTTCTTTATTTCTAGGTCATTGAATGGCTCCTGATTCAGCCACAGCAGCCTCTTACTATGCTTCCTATCTTCCCTCTGCGTGAGGATAGTCTGCTATTGTGCATGTAATATCGTCTTTCAGTAACAGCCAGCTCTCCCCTTCTTTGTACCTTAGATTATTTTCCCAGGAGACCCCATCTACCAGCTTCCTGAATTTGTTGAAATCTGGCTTTTGAAGTTCCTTATCCTTATTCTGCGGCTTGCTTTCCATCGGGTTGTGAACTCTATCATTTCATCACCGCTTTCGCCCAAATTACCTTCCCCCTTAAAGCCTGCAGTCCGTCTTTACTAGGCAGGCCCTAGTCTCAGGCTTTTCCCTGCGCCTTCCCATACCCTGAGCTCCATTGAATGCATAAGAGGGGCTCGATGGACTGTGTCCTGCTGCGTTGTGTTGGTGCTTTAAGTACCGTGCGTCCTTCTGTCTGTCTCTTGACTCTTATTTTGGTAAGGGCTTGCCAGGGATGGAGCACCCATGCCCTTGGCTCTCATCCTCCTCTTGTCCTAGGCTTGCATGTTTTGGGTTGGGGGCTCTTCTGGTTGTGTCCTGCTCCAGCTGAGGACATGAGGCAGTTTTCTGTCATCCTGATCACCTCAGCTGTTTGGGCAAACGTTATATCTGTGTACGTCCAGCTCCTTGTAGGAAGGACTGGCTTATTTCTTCTCTGCTGCTTTTCCTGGCAGAGCCTCCTGTGTCAATGCCCTGTGCACGGTGGCTGTGAGGCATTGGTGGCCGTGGTGGACCCCACGGGGCTGTGCTGGGGCCCTGGGCATGCTTCTTGTCACCGAGCTGGTGGCTGTCATCGCAGCTGAAAAGGCAAAAATAGCTTGCACTTGACTCTGAACTTTAAGGCAGCAGACTTGGGTGAAGTGTATCCTGTCCTCTCTAACAAAGACATGTGGGGCCAGGTTGACAAAGACCTTTAAATGTCAATAAAGCAATTCTGCACAGCCCACAAATCTTGGTGGGGAGCTGACAGGGACTGCAGTGCTGGGCAAACTGTCTGACTCCGGAGCAACGGGTCTGTCTCGGAGCAGCCTCTGGCAGAGACGAGACCTGTGGAGTAGCTGCGGTCTCAAGCCGAGGGGTCGAAGCAGGGCACGCTGCTGCTTGCTAGACCAGATCAGTCTGCTTTAGTGGTTTCTGTGGACATTGTGGTGGGAGTCCCCTTTCCCTTGGGCTTTGTGGTAGCTTTTTAAAGCAGGCAGCGCCAGGCTGTGGCAGCTCAAGCGTGGTTCATGCAGGGCTCAGATGCACACATGAAGATGATGCAGAGCGGCTGGATGGCGTCAAGAGACGCCCAGCAAAGTCTGAGACTACAACAACACAATCAGGCTGAACTATCTCAGAAAAACAATCTATTCCCTTTGAGTTTGGAGTGAGATTTGCTTCTCCAGTAGTGCCCAGGAAACCTATGTATGCTTTTCTGGTGCAAAATGCTGTCACCAACCATGGTGGAGTTAAACCCTGCAGAAATCCCTGGCTGGTTCATGCGTTGAGTTGGTGTTAAATACGGGGATTTCGGGGCTGAGTTTCCCCCCAGCTGCTCTCTGTTTAGATGGAGCGCGGGAGGCTAACGCCTGGTTAGCCACGCACAAGGGATGCCATTTGGCATTTCCTCGGAGGTCTTGTAGCCGGCAGCTGGTTGCAGCAAGGTCTTGCGTGCCCCAGCGCTGTCCCAGCGGGCCCACACGCTGGCAAGGATGCAGGTGGGCTCATTGACAGGCACCTTCCCAAAAACCAGGCTCTTGTGTCCTCAGCCCGTGCTCAGGGACGCATCGCCAGCACCCGGCCGCTGACAGCTGGATGTGCTGCTGCAGAGGAGGCAGATTCACAGGCTTGGAGCTACGCTGCAGTGGAAAATCTATCCCCTGTATATCCCCTGTGTGCACAGAAAGTCAGGCAGATGTGCCGTGGGGTGGGTTGGTGGTGCCTGGGTCCTGCAGAGCTGGCTGGGACCTCTCCCCTCTGTGCATAGGGTCAGCGAGATGCAGTGCTTCTCAGTAGCCCAGGAGGATATTAAATTTAATGTGTTGATGTCCAGAAATTATCATATTTGGGAAACACTCATTAATCTCTGTCTCCCTCCCTGGCTTTTGTCTTCCCTTCTTGCAAGCCCTCCTCTGCCGTGACTCTTGCTCTCAATTCATGTCATCTTCTCTCCACCCGAGTTTTGTCTCCCACCCCTTCTCCCCTCCCGCCCAGCTCCCTCTGCACCCAGGGAAGCTCTTTACAAAGGCTGCGTCCCAGAGCCTGTCAACTGCCAAACGAGAGGCAGGGGTAGAGTTTTTTAAATGCATCTAGATTTTATTGGTGGTTATTTTTATTGCTTTGCAAGGCGGCAGGAGCAGAAGGGGAGATGGTTGATAGCTTGTTGGTTCTGGCTGTGGGCAGGTGACGGGCAGGGGGCTGGCGAGCGCCTCTGTCTCTGCACCTCAGCCTGATACCTGGCCTTGCCCGCTGGTTTTGGAACAGGGATGCTCTTCCACACCGGCTGTGCTTCATTGCTGGCACCTTGTCCCCAACCTGTACCACAGGGACGGGTCCCTCCTCAGTTGCTAAACCTGCATCCCTCCACCGTAGCTCCAACACAGTGCGCACGCTCTGCTGCAAACGTGCAGCGGCTCCCACCCTCCCCTCTATCCAGGCCCCGAGGGAGCCTGGATTTCTTACCATCCCACCACATAGACACTGAATTTTCCCCGCTCCAACAGGCAGCGTGGTGAAGGGGAGGAGGTTTCTGCACAGCAGCAGCAATAGCTGGGGCTGCTGCTGGCTTGCAACCATGCCGGCCCCATCCCTTCCCTGGAAGTTTCCCGATTGCTAAGCACACTGATTTGTAGAAGTCGAGCAAAATAGGCTTCTTAACTTAATGAGTAAACTAATTTGTCAGGCGGGCGCTGTTCTGTTTCCCTCCGCAGTGCAGGTCCTCTCTGCCAGCATTGCACATCTTGACACGCCGGTTACTGTACGGTTGGGAATAGCTCGGCCCCATCAGCAGGGCTGTAATTTGGCACCAAAGCTCTTTCCACACAAAGATTTTTGTTTAATAAAGCATAAGACTGAACAGTTTGCTCTCACTCATAGGTTCTGAAATATGCATTTAATTTAGGCTTAATGAGGAAATTATTGTATATAAAATGAAATGCCTCGTGATGGCTTTCCAGGACGGAGCTGCTGTGGGATGAGAGCTGTTGGGAGAAGTTAAGCTGGAGGATCTTGGGGATGGACTATGCTGAGGGCTAGACCTGCAGTGCTGAGGATGAACCTGCAAGGCAGGAGGGAGAGGTGCTTGTGGTGAAACCCCAGGATGGGAACGGCCACAGCAAAGGAGAGCAGGGAGCTGTGTAGAGGAATGACTCGAGTCTTCCCAGTTCCTTTACATATAGGCAAGTTTCCTCGTGTAGATGAGCATCACCAGTGTCAGTAGAGCTATTGCATGAGCACTGGTCTCCCAGGTGTGTGCGGTCTGTGGGTCACAGAGGAGGAGAATCTGGACTGAGCTGCATCGGAGAAGCTCTGAGGGTGCTTGTTGGACATGCAGAGCTGGGGTGAGGAGCCCACCCAGGGTGCAGGAGGTAAATGCCTAGTTTCAGGTATGCATGGTAGGAATAGCAGGCAAAGAATTCCCAGATCTTTAGCTGAAGGTGAGCACTAATAGCCGGATGTGTTGTTCCCCCAGTACCTCGTACCTACGGAAAGGCACAAAAGATTTCAGCGGCTGCTTGTGATTCTAAACAGGACTGGATTATTTCAGGTATTTAGGTATTTATTTTGATAATTCAGCAAATACAGCGACGTGTGCAGGGTTGCCGTGGTCTGTAAGGAAAAAACTTTGGCTAGCTGAGGAATAGCTTTCGATGAAAGGGCCTAAAGATGTGAGCTCCATCCATTCCCTCCAGTTACACGGTTGGAGCAGTGGGGACGAGTTCAAAGCCACTGCACAAATAAACTCTAATAGCTTTCCTCTTGCATTTATGTTATTAGGGGGTTCGTTTGACTGGCATTATGATGATAAATGAAAAATGCTTTGCACCATTACGTTGGGCGCTAATGCGTAGTGGGAAGAATTTCTACTCGTTTTTTTTAAAAAAAGGCAGCAGCAGAGGGGAATGTGATGGGTTTGTGCAGCAGCACCGAGCTATTTGCATGCAGCACGAGCCTTGCACGTGTCCCCCCCTTGCCCCTCTGCTCTTGTGGGGTTGGGATAAAGGGAGCAGTAAGGGGGGCTCTGTGTGAAAGCAATCTTCTGAAGGGTTGCTTGTCGTGAATAAATAGATCTACCCACACCCTAGGGCTCGGTGGGGCTCCCATCTGGTAGTTGCTCTCCCTTTTGCACCGTGTCCTGCCTAACCCCATCCCTGCAGGGTCTGGGATGCTGCCTCCAGCCCCAGGTACGCACCAAGAGCAATAGCTTCAGGGTGAGGAACACGCTGGGCCCCCGAAAGCTGGTGCCGGAGGCTGCAGCCACCCTTGGAAGCCAGAGGAGGAGTTTGACAGTCCAAAGGCTTTCCTTCATTTTAAAGCTGTGGAGCAAATTGAGTTCAGAGGGTCACTGTTACTCCCAGCTGCTGCGACAGAAATCCCTAATGCACCGTATGCCTGCTTTCTCCAAAGCTTCGGCTGCTTTTTTATGAGGCACTGTCACTCTATTATCTGTCTCTGAGTTGGTCTTTAGCTCTTTAACCTCATGAGAAGGGAGGGGGAAAAAAAAAGAGAGAGAGAGAAAACAGGATGCTCTCGAGAGCAGCTTTTCATCCTTGGCCATGGAGCCGTAATTGGGTGCTTGGTGAGAGTCTCACTTGAAAGAGGCACGTTTGAAAGGGTCCCGTGCCGGGGGGGCAGGGGCTCGCCGTCCCTTTTGGGAGGGGAGGTGGATGCAGGGGTTTGGAGATGATCAGAGGCAAACAGGGACCGGCTGCCCTCGGTGGTGGTGCGCTGCCACCCGCTTCGGTCCCCTCCCCGGTGTGACAGGCGGGGAAGGGAGGAGGTGGGGACGCTGGTGACAGGTAAGGCTTGGAGGAGGAGAGCTCAGTGCTGGGCTGGGGGCTGGGGGGTGGGTGCTTGGGTGTTGCTGCTGTCATTAGGGGTTGTGGGTGCCTAGTACAAGCTGGGGAGGGAAGAGATGATGCTCATGGAGCGAAGAGATGAGTTCCTTGATGTTCCTGCTCATGGAGGGAAACTGAGGCAGGGAGGTTAAATGCAAAACCCAAGCCTGACTTTGCAACCGTGAGCTAAACGGGAAGAAGGGGAGCAGCAGAGGGGCTATGAATTCACCCGCTACCCTGCTCTCCTTCCAGCAGCGTTTCACTGCTCCTGGCCAGCTGCTTGGCAGGCCCCGTGCACCATGGCACGAGACAGGGCTTTTGCTCAGCACTGTCTCCTGCATGCTAAACACGCCGTCTCCCTGCAGGATCCTGCAGCCTTCTGCACTGCTCTGCTGCAGAGGGGGTGGGGAGACGGCTTTCGTCTTCTAGCACAGCAGCAGGCGGACGGCAGGGAGGTGGAAAGCAGCAGGATGGAGCCCTGCTCCCTTGGACACGTTCCTGCGGGTCCCTCCTTCCCCCAAAATGATCCCAGCTCATGCTCAGCAAGCACTCGATCCGAGTTGCTGCGTGCCCGTGTGCCGCTGCAGCGTGTTAACAGCAGCTCCTTTCCCTCCTGCACCCTGCAGGGATGTGCAAGCCCGAGCATCGTGTTTGTGGCTCCTCGGCCCGGGGGTTTTGTCTGCCTTTAATTCTGCTCCCCAGTGGGTCTGTGGGTGATAGTCCTAGTTTGGGGTTCACAGGTTCCCTGTTCCTTGGCCTGTGGCAGCAGTGCTGTGGGATAAGGTGGTGCCGGTGTCACATCCTGAGCAGGGTGCTGAGGCCACTGGTGGCATCTAACTGTGGGTATGTGGGGTTTTGTGTGCGTGTTGGGGTTGCAGTTGGTCCTGCGTCAGTGCAGAGACTTTGTAGGAGAAGTTTTGAAGGAAACAAAGCAGCGTTTACATTTCTTAGGGGGCATGTTTTTATTCATTCAATTGAGCGAGGTCTTCTGTTGAGCTTGTTGGGAATCTGTTGCATTTGGTGTCACTTCTGGGAGTTCATTCCACTTTTCCCTGTGCTTGCATTGATTTTTTTCAAAATATGAAAGCAGACTCTTGGAATCATGGAATGATTTGGGTTGGAAGGGACCTTAAAGCCCATCTTGTTCCACCCCCCTGCCCCGGGCACCTTCCACCAGCCCAGGTTGCCCAAAGCCCCGTCCAACTTGGCCTTGAACCCTGCCAGGGAGGGGGCAGCCACAGCTGCTCTGGGCAGCCTGGGCCAGGGCCTCACCCCCCTCACAGGGGAGAATTTCTTCCTTAGCTCTAATCTGAATCTCCCCTCTTTCAGTTTAAAACCATCACCCCTTGTCCTATCCCCATACCCCCTGATGACGAGTCCCTCCCCCCTTTCCTGCAGCCCCTTTCAGCCCTGGGGGGCCGCTCTAAGGTCTCCCTGGAGCCTTCTCTTCTCCAGCTGAACCCCCCAACTCTCCCAGCCTGTCCTCACAGGGGGTGCTCCAGTTAGACCTGGGTCTCATTCCTCCAAACAGACTCTGAGGTGGTTTTCGCCAGCCCTGGGAGCAGCTCCAAGTGACAGGGGTGACTCGGGCCATGTGTGGTTCCAGGATGAGGTTTGGGGCTGTGGTGGTCTCTGGTTTGAAGAAAAGTTTGAGGGAAATGAGCTGCGGGAAGGATGTATGAGTCAGGGAGGAAAAGCTTGAAGGCTTTTATCTTGCAAGAAACAGGAGAGCAAGCTGTGGCGGGCATCGGGAGAGCTGGGAAGGAGGGGAGCCATGGGGTGGCGCATTTGGGAGGAGATTTAAGGCTCTTGGCTGACGTACAGGGTGGAAAGAAATGGGCAGCTATGTGAGGAATAGTCAGGTAAAGGTGCCTGGGGGAGAGGTCTGCAAGTCTAGAGGCCTGCAGGGACCCTCGAGCAGTGGGACATGCTGGGTCGACGCAGGGTTGGATCTCTGCATCCCCAGATAAACTCCCACGCCGCAGCTGTTGCCTCTACTTAGGTTATGCCAGCAAAGGTGCTATTGCACAGGGGTCTGCAGGGCAAGAGCACGTGAGGCAGCTTGTGGCCTTCAGAAGCAGGTCCTTGGTGTTTCCAAAATGTTCCATATTTTTAAGCAAGATCCAGAAACTGTCTGATGGTGCTTCTTCCTCCTTTCTAATAATTCCTTCTTTTCAGAGCTAAAATACAGCACTGAAAGAGAAGGAGAGTGCACTGAAAATGGAATTTTTTAAAAAAAGTTTTTATTCCTGCCTAACAAAGAAACCACCATGGAAATATGTCTTTTTTTGGGAAAAAAGACATTTTGAATGGGGTGAGGGTAGAGAAGGAAAGAGAGATCACATTAAAAACTTCTACCAGCTCCAGTAATGAGATTAAGGGAGCTGCCAGATGAAACCATCTGCCTAATCTTTTACCCAGAGCCGCTCTGTTCCCGGTTTCCATCCAAGGATGGGACTGAAGCCACCCTCTGCCATGGACTGGCCTGACAGAAGATGCTCTGGTGCTCACCTCCCCACAGCCAGGGGAGGACCGTGCTCTCCAGACACCGAGCTCCTCACTGCCAGCCGCTGTGCTGAGCACCCGGAGAGGAGGGGGGAAAGAAAAAAGGGAGAGAGGAAAAAAAAAAAAAAAGGCACTCATGAAAAAGACAGTTTGACATTTTCTTGACTGTTTTGAAATTTTCCTAGCACAACAAGCTGTTTATCCGCCACTCCAGCTCTTATTGAATTAAAGTGTGGAGGGGGTGTTAGGAAGAAATCAATTCGTGCTCCATATGCTGCTCTGCTGAGGAACGTGGCTCTTTGCACACTATGGAATATGTAGGGAAGGGTGGGGGAAGGAGAGATAAATCCATCAGCTAACAAGATAAGTGCCTTGTTCCTCCATCTGTTACTGCTGTGTCCTTATCTGGGATTGCAGCATGGCAGCAGCGATACATCTTGTGTCAGGTATTATATTCCAAATTCATATGAATGAATTTTCATGCTCGCAACAATCCATGATCCAGCCGTGAGCCCCACCGTGGGCGCGGGGTTTGCTGCGGAGCAGCCGTGTCTCTCAGGCTTGTCCTCACCCAGCTTCTCTTTTGCTGTTGTAATTTGTTACTTGAAGAGGGATCAAGTAGGCACAGCACCAGCTCGGCGAGGGGACGGTGCAGCCGGGAGGAGGACCTGGAGGCTGTCCAGCCTCGGGATGCCGACAGTGCGGACATGTGCTTTACAGACAGGAAAATCAGCCTGGGAATAAAGTGCGTGTTTAGAGGTGGCAGGAGAAACAAGAACTCAGGTCTTCTGCTTTAAGACTGAGTCTCTTTAGGTGGAGTTTTGTGATTTGTTAGAGCTGCTCTGGGGCGTGGAGGCTGCGGTCCAGCCTGTGTTTGGAGAGGCAGTGCCAAAGCACAGCTCCTATCATCCTTAGATAGCGGTTTTTTAGAGGCGTCAAATCTCCGCTTCTGATGGAGAAGCCAGATTTCTCTGTTGCACCAGATAGCCAAGCTTCTGGGAGCAGAAGTTGGATGAGAACCCCCACCCTGCTGAGCAACCCTGGGGAGCTCATTTAGCTCTACATGCCTGAACTCCTAATGGTCTGCTCTGCCCAGCTGCAAACCAACTCCAAATGCATCTGGCTGCAAAAGCGCCAAATTTCTAGATGGTGCCTGTGTTTAAAATCAATTTAGTTCTGGACTGGCCTCAAGACCTGTACTGGATTCAGTGGCTCGATATGCAGAGAGCTGGGAGCTACTCTCAAAGTCTATAGTCTTAAGGCTAATCCAAAACTCTCCTTGCCAGATCGCTGGCGCGCTCGTATTTGACTGTACAAATGTAAGCTAAGGAGGAATTTTATGGGCAGTCTTCAAAATGCTGGTCTCTATATAACCAACTCACTGCCTGAAATCTTGGTCGTTACAGCTGTCTAGTCAGCTCGGTGTCTGCAAAGCTTTCTGCAGCTTGAAGGGATAAATCAAAGTCTGGCCAGGATGCAAGGAGGCTTGTAAAATCCACAGCATCATCGCGGAGCGATGCAGCTGGGGTGAGCAGCACTATCAGCATTTGCTGCTATGTTGGTTTTTTTTTTTTTGAATGCACTCGTGTTTGTTGTCGTGCCAGTTTTTCCTGGAGAGGACACTATAGAGATACAGAGGGTTTAGGCGAGGAATAGGAATGCATCTAAGTCATCTCCAACTGGCCATACTCGACTGAGTCTCTCTTGACCTGCAACCCCTTGGGTTGCCCTGGAGGACCTATCACTGCCGAGCAGATGAATTAAGTCTGCACAGGCTCGCAGACAGTTTTGCAGAGGGTTTTTTCTCTGCCTCTCGGCTCTGGGAATGTGATTTTTTAATTTTTTTTTTCTTCCCCCCTGGCTGGGCTTTTTGCACAACTGGGCTAGGGGCAGGGGAGACTGGAGGTGGAGGAAGCCAGAGTGAGATTGGTGAAGGTCAGAGCCAAATCCCAACCTTTGCTGAGAAGTGAGAGTGTTTGGAGCCAGCTGATTTATTTTTAGGTTTGTTTGGAGTCTAGGTTCATATTTGCTAGTGGAAGGCACGGACTGTGGCACCGTTCCCAAGCCAACAATTTAGAAACCTGTTTTTAGAAGTAAAGTCTAAATTGGAATTAAAGCACAGGAATCGCTAGTAGGCTCATGGGACTAAACCAAGCCTGGATCCTGTTTTCTGCTTCCCATGTGTGTGAGATTCCTTGGGGTATCATCCATGGAGAGGGATTGCTCTGGGTGATGCGTAGGGCTGGGAGAGGGAAGGTAAGGCGAGTGAGTCCATCACCAGGACTTTTGGACAGAGAGAAAATGAGATACTGCCGTTAATACCTGGCTTCTAAGCATCCATCTTGCCTGGGACTGGGATTCAGGAATTCAGACCCTCTGAATAAATGGCATAAATAAATAAATTAGTTTGGGGGCTGCTTGTTGATGTAAACCAGCGGGAGATGAAGGTGTCTTCCTGCTGCTTGGGATATCAGTCCCAGAGCGCACAGGGACGTGGGAATTGAAGCAGGCATAAAAGCAGGAATTGTGCCTATTTTCTGGTGGTCTGTCCCTCACCTTTTGTGCCCTGCACGCCTCGGCTGGCGAATAAAAGGAATAAAAGCGAGGGCACTTATCTTTGCTGGTGTGAGCATCAGGGTGAAGAGCATGTTTCACTTGCAGAGTGGGAAAAACTTTCAGGAAAGGGTAAGGAACAGGACCCTGAGCTCAGCTCACCCCGGGTTTCATCAGAGTACAGGAGGCACGGTTTGATCTTGAAATATCCTTTCTAAACCCACACTCAAGCTGAAAAGGGAGAGAGATGCCTGTGTGAGAAGCGGGAGCACATCGTCTCTGCCCTGCCTGCGGGAATCGGCGCTGGGACAAAACCCAGCCTCAAAAGCGAGGGCTGTGAAAACCAGGTGTGCCGAAGCCGGAGAGGAGCTTTTTTTTCCTCATTGCCCACCTTCTTGTTCTCGAATAAAGATGCTATTTTTATTTTCCCTTCTGTTTAGCCCTGATGGGCTTAACCCATCTCTGCAGAGGCGCAGAAATCCCAGCTCTAATTTCAATTAAGAGCGCTCCTTTTGATTGCAGCCCAGGCTGGGGTTTGGGATCTATTCCTAATCCCTATATTAGCACTGATTCATCTCTTCCATGAGTATTATCATCAGCGGCCCTTAGGGAAGGGAAGGGAGGGGAGGGATCTTTCGGGAGGATAAATACCATTTGTTTGTGTTTGTATTAGCTTCCACGCCGCATCCTGATTACATCCCGCATTTTGACACAACAATTATTATTAATTTCCCGGCGTCTGCATTTGGATTCTCGCCGACACAAAGGGAAGATGACGGATAATGTCAGGCTCGGTAATTGGGTGGGGGAGGGATGGAGAAAAGGGG
>NW_020799132.1:2448174-2461966 GCF_003259725.1 Athene cunicularia
GGGGGGGGCAGATGGGATATTATTAGATTGTAATTCTCGGTGTGGAACGGGGAAGGTATTTCTCAGCAGATGTCGGCACCGGCTATTTATCCGCACGTTAGCGCCGGCGGAGCGATTGTCTGCGACGCGCTGGGCTCCCTCACCCCTGCCCCTCTCTGCCTTCTTCCGCACAGAAATCCCATCAGCTCCTTGTTGTGGGAATTGGCTTTTCCAGAGAGCCCCGCCAGTTGCCTTCTGCTCAGCCGTCTTTGCAATTAACTTTGCAGAGCTGATCCCCGGACGGTGAAGCAGCGATCTGGTGGAGGGCTTTTCTCTGCAGGCCAGGCTTTGCTCTGCAGGCCAGGCTTTGGGAGAAGCCCCGTGGGTCCGGGTCCCTTCGATGCTGGGCTGTAAGGAATTGGTGCTTGCTGTAGGAGCTCCTGTGTCTTGCCCGGTGTCGCTGCGGGCAGAGCCAAGATGGGAGCTTGCCAGTCCTGCTTCCTCGTTTCAGAGATGTGGTCCTTGACCCAAACCATCAAATGCTTGGCTGGAGCAAAGGTGGCTGCTAATGCGCCGCAGAGTCGATGGAGAGAAGAAATGGGAGCAGGACATGTGCCCCAGTGCTCCTCTGTCCTTGCTGATGGGGATTTTTGATAACTGCCTGCTCTTTTTCCTTTAATCGGTCATCATAGGAGAATTGCAACAGGGTTGGTGCATCGAGCATGGTCTGAGAGATTCAAAATCTAGAAAAATAGCCAGGAAATCCCTTGTTCAACAGCCAGTGTGCAGAGGTCCCCTTCCCCCAGATCTCGCATCCATCACCTGAGTGCTGACTTGTGCTGAGTTGTGCCTGGTGAGACTCAAAGCAACGCTCTGGAAGGGGAGATCTCCTGCCTTTCCTGCATCTCGGCATTATCTCACCCTCCCACAGCGTTTGTGTTTGTGAAGTGCTGGGTGGTTTTTCCCCTGCTCTCCCTAGGTGGAAGGATATTTGAGTTCAAGCTGGGAAAATAATAAATAAACCAAAGGAACTAACTATGATTCAGTGAGCACTGATTTCTGAGGTTGCTTGGAGAGATGGTTATGATGGAGGAGAGGAGGAACAGATGGGTCTTGGAACCTTTGGGGAGCCTTCCTCCTCTTCCTTATAAAACTGTACAGGGCGGGTGATTTGCCAGAATATCTCTTCCTCCTCAGCACAGGTACTGAAGATGGTGATGGAGTTGCTCTGGGGGCTTGTGCCTGGGGGGAGGAGGGGGCCTGCAGCCTCGTGGGGCTTTAGCAGTGAGATCCCCTGGCTCCAGCTGGGAGATGAGCAGAAATGCTGCTGGTGCCTGACCCTTGCTGAGGTTGGAAAGTGCCTTCACAGCTGCACTTAGAGCAGCAGCACAAGGTCAAGCTGCGTCACTGCCTGAGACAGGGCCAACATTGTAACCTGTAAAATCATCCAGAAAAGGTGTGGTGGTGGTTCTTGTCTGAATGTCTGAGCTTTGGCTGTTGCCTGGCATCCACTCAGCACTGGGTCCTGTTGCACCCTCTGTGCTAGCCCCTTGGCTACACCCTGGTGTAGTGATGGGGCAGGAGTAATGCTGTCTTTCTTGGATTTGGGGTTCTTTTCTAGCTGTGCCCTCCTTGGATGTAGCCACATCCCTTTGCTTGTGCTGGCTCCCTCTGTGCAGGGGCTGGGCAGGTTTTTGCTACAGGGCGGGATGACAGGATCATGGGGGTACCCCCAAGTCAGGATTTCACCTGCTGATGAGCTGGGCCTTCCCAGTCACCCTGCAAAGTGTTTAACCCCTGAGATACTACTCCCAAGCTTCAACCAGATGGACATCTGGTCCAGCACGGCGATGTCAAGGCAGTTTGATGCCAAGAGCTGCAGCGCTTGAAGGTTGCACCCAACCACTGGAAGGGTTACAGGCATTCACCTATATGTTGAGATGTCCTGCTGTGAGCAGTGGGAGGACTCCTGGCCCTTTGTGGTGACAGAGCTGGGATTGTAGGGGGAGACCCTGGTCCTGGCTCCAAATTGGAGTCCTGCCCATGGATAGGGCACTTTTGCAAGCTTTTTACCGAAATAAAGCTGCTTTCCCTGCTGCATGGCGGCTGGTCTGGCCAATGCTCAAAGCTGGGCTTGCTGGAGCAGTCGGCTTTGTCTCCACCAGCGATGCAGACGGTGCTTTGTGATGAGCCAAGCAGCTGGGCTTGGCTTGCAGAGGCAGGGCAAAGCCACACTGGGGAAGGAGACCTGGTCTGCAGCGACTGGAAGAAGAATTAGGAGATTTGGTTCAGGTTTTGTCCCTCTTGGCAGCTTGACTGAGCGAGCTGGGCTGCGAAGGATCTCCTGAGGGTAGTCATGAAGTATTTATCTATGGGTTGGAATGGGCATGGCTTGGCGCTGCCAGATAAGAGGGATCAGTGTGATGCTTTGCTCTGAAATTGGGCCAAATTGCAGCCTCAGGATCCTAGCTGTTGAAATGGAAGGACGTGTATACATCATGATATTTAGTCTTTTTATAAGCGAGATAAGCTAGAAGGACAAGAAAGGCTGAGGTAGGCGGGTGTGAGGTGGCTTGGTCCTGCCCTGGCTTGACTGTGCTCTAGGACCTGAGGGATGAGGATCATCCTGGTCCCTGTTGCAGATCCTGGCCAAGCCCCTTCTCCTTATTTTCCCCCTCAAACTTTGATCTTTTTTCTTCAGCCTTTAAGCACTTCCAGCCGTGGATTTGTATGTTCAATATCCAGCACAATTCCTGTGGTGTTGCTGGGGGTTAGCATAATGGCAACAGTAATGCAGGGAATTATCAGAGACATTATCAAGACAGTCAAACCCAAACTTTGCAGCTTTTCCCGTTCACCCCTAAAAGCAGGAGTGGCTTTGTGTGTGGTGTGACCTGTAGGTGCTGGAGCCAGGCCATCAGGTCATCTCATCTAATAGCAAATCCTTTGTCCTTAGAACAATAAATCCAGTGTTTCATTCTCTCACTTGCATCTTTTTATGTCCATTTGCACATTGAAATCTCTTCAGCTGACTCCTGCCAGTCTTTACAAAAAGCTTTTGCAGCTTCAGATGTTTCAAAGATTGAAGGGTTGCCCATCAACCGGAGAGCTTTCCTTGTAAGCAGTTCTGGCTCTGCAGAAGGCAGTGGGAGGGAGGTGAATGTGTTTGGAAGAAATGGGGAAGTGAGGCAAAAAGAGAAGGGGTTTTGTACCCTGTTCTCCTGGGGGAGGCATTTTTTTATCTCTAAATCTGTGTAATTGATGCCCAGATACTCTGGTGATGAGTGCCTTAGAAATGCATCTGCAGTAATAATCTAATATCCGTTTGTTAGGGCTCCAAGGAAATCTAATAATACTGATGCTTTGCCTAATAGAGCTCCTTTCATCCCAGGATAAAATGCAAGGAGTTTGAGATGGAAAAGACCAATTTTAGGTCGTGCAGTTCATCTCCCTTCCAATGCAAAGTCTCGAGGTATTTTACACACATTAAATAATTAAAGAGCAGTTATGGTCAGGGAGGCAACTAGGTGAAGAAAGCAGCAGCTGTTGAGCAAGCACACAGCCCAGCTCCCCGGGTCTGCTGCCAGCACTGCTCGCTGCGAGGAGGAGAGCTGGGAGCTTGCTGAGGTGACACACTCCCATCCCACTCCTGTGGCGAGGTGTGAGCTGGGTTTTACTGGGGTCTTACTGGTCTGGACACCTGAGCAATGCTGGGGGTGGAGGTGATGCTCCTGACTTATCTGACCATGCCCAGCCAAGCACTGCTGCTGCCATGCTGGTTAATGATGATGGCTGCTCCTGGGAGATCGTCCCTGCTAGGTGGGGATTTATCAGGGCCATCAGGATTGGAGGCCAGCTGGGACAGCTTGGTGGCTGTAGGAGTGACCTCACCTCTTTGCTGACCACCCATGTGAGTGATGGAGGGTGGTGACGGCCGCTGGAGCTCAGCCATGCTGGAAGCCGAAGTGTCCTTTCTGCAGGAGCAGCTTCATAGAGGAGCTGCCACCCAAGTTTCCAGTTCACTGTCGGCTCCTGGCACTCATTGTAGCAGAAATATCTCCTTCGGTTTCTGGTGGTTGTGATCACTTTGTGTCACAGAATCATCGGGGTTGGAAAAGCCCTCGAAGCTCCTCCAGTCCCACCATAAACCTCACCCTGACCATTCCCAACTCCACCAGATCCCTCAGCGCTGGCTCAGCCCGACTCTTCAACCCCTCCAGGGATGGGGACTCCCCCCTGCCCTTGGCAGCCCATTCCAACGCCCAACAGCCCCTTCTGCACAGAAATCCTTCCTCAGAGCCAGCCTGACCCTGCCCTGGGCAGCTTGAGGCCATTCCCTCGGGGCCTGGCGCTGGCTCCTTGGCTCCAGAGACTCATCCCCCCTCTCTGCCCCCTCCTGGCAGGGAGTTGCAGAGGGCCAGGAGGTCTCCCCTCAGCCTCCTCTTCTCCAGACTGAACCCCCCCAGTTCCCCCAGCCGCTCCCCAGCAGACCTGTGCTCCAGACCCTGCCCCAGCTCCGTTGCCCTTCTCTGGCCACGCTCGAGTCATTCAGTGGCCTTTTTGGGGTGAGGGCCCAAAACTGAACCCACTCATCGAGGGACGGCCTCACCAGTGCTGAGCACAGGGCTCAGATCCCTTCCCTGTCTCTGCTGGCCACGCTAGTGCTGACACAGATGTTGGTTGGTTATTTTCAGAAAGCAAATGTATGAAGGACCTGGGTTTATGTTTGCAAGTGATGCTCTTCAGCTCGGGTCTCTTAGTTGCTGGACCCAAAGCTGGGGTGATCCCAGCTCTTCCCTGGCTTGATTGCTCACTGCTGGGAAGCGATGCTGTGTAGGGTTTTATTCCCTCCTTGTGTAGGGATTCCCCTAAGTGCCCTAAAGTGGGGATGGGCAGGATCTGTCTGCTGGGCTTGGCAGGGAGAGCAGCTCCTGCTCCAGATGCAGGAGACAGGGGCAGCGGGGGCTTCCATGGGGCTGCGGCTGCTGTCGGTTTTAGCACATTGTGTCTCCAGGTTCCCCAGGACGGGACTGGCAGGAGGGTGGGATTTGGGGATTTGTAGAATTAATGATATCTGCAGTGAGGTATCTGGCCCCTGCGGCTCTGTGCAGAGCAGAGCTGGCGGCAAAGGGAAATCACCTGTGACCGGTTCCTTGGATCTGCCCTCCTGTAAATAATCATAGATGAAAATGTCAAGCCCAGAGCTTCTAATGCCAGGCTAAAGGAGGGGATCAGCAGAGGGAAATGCGTGTGTTGGCGTGGGAGGGCGAGAGATGGAGAAAGCGATGGGGGGAGACAGTCAGTGCGAGACAGAGATGCAAACCCTGGGCAGGGGGAGGGCTGGAGCCGAGCTCCTCCGCAGGGATGGGCTGGGGGACACCCCGGGGGGATCAAGCCCATGTGGGACTCTGCAGCGACAGGAAGGCGTTGCTGGGTTGAGTGGTACCTTGCTTTAGGATGCTCTCCCTGGGACTGTGGTCCCAGCTTCCCATGCCAGCTCCCAGTGCCAAGAGTTTGCCTCAGGGAGGGGATTTTTGTAGTTAAACATGCAGATGTGCCCTTTCACCCACGCAGCCTGAGGGATGGCTGCTCCTCTTCCCCCAGCCAGGGCTCTGCCGCCTCCTCTGATAAGACAGCTTCCTCCTGGTCCTTTGCTTCTCTGCTGAGAGTGCTAATTAGAGGGCCAATTAGTGTTCAAGGTCAATTTGATTTGCACACTCACTCCAGTAGGAATCGGAGGGAGCCCGTCTCCTCGTTTTGCACAGCAGACGCTGCCGTGACTGGGGGTCACCGCCGAGCCAGGCTGACTCGGAACAGGGAAGAGGGAGGTGAGACGGCTGCTCCCTCTCTCCGTCGCCACCCCGGCAACCTGGCGATGCGCCGTGCACATCTGGGCTGCTGCCGCGCACATCTGTGCAGCACTCAAGTGGTTGATGGGAAGCGGCAGGTAACAGGAGGACCTCTGCCACTGTGCAGCCAGGGTTTGCTAATGGAGAGTGAAGCTCAGAAGCACTCAAATGGGA
Source organism: Athene cunicularia (assembly GCF_003259725.1). Classification (NCBI taxonomy): domain Eukaryota; kingdom Metazoa; phylum Chordata; class Aves; order Strigiformes; family Strigidae; genus Athene; species Athene cunicularia. The sequence continues at coordinate 2,454,177 of NW_020799132.1, forward strand.
GGAAAAAAATAAATAGATTTGGGAAGCTCACAGAGGTGATAGCGAAATGAAAGAGGAGTGGAGAAATGAAGGGTTTGGAATTGTTTAATTTACATCGACACCAGTTTTGCTGCAGAGGATGGTAGTAGGTCGCAGTCCTCATCCAGAGTCATCATCCTTGTCCTTGGTTCCCCGTGCCGAATCCTGCTGCAGCTCTCTGGGCAGGAACACTTTGCCTCATCTGGGGGTTGGGATGGCACTCGGGAGGGATGCAGGGATCCCTCCAGCAAGTCATGTGTGCGGGGATAAGCCTGGCAGCTCCAGTGTGGCACAGCTGGGTCTCTGGTCCTTTGCACATCAAACTTGGCTTCCCCGGGTGTGTGGCTGGTAGCAGAGCGTGCTTTCTGTGCCTGCCCCAAGTGCAAGGGCACAGCAAAGGCGTAGGAAAACACCTTTATGTGGTTCTTCCCCGGACTTGAGTTTTGTCTGTGTTCAACGGCAGATACAGTGCACAGACCAATGCCTGGAAAATATTTTGTGCCTGAGGTGGGGGGTTGCCCACCCTGCACAGTCAGCGTGCTGACAGCCCCCCACCCTGACCTTGCCATGAGGATTTCTGGGCACAAAACAAGGAGCAGATGGAGCAGGAACCTGTACCCAGCCACGGGGCACCCTGCCCGCCCAGCTGCCCCATCCCTGCATCCCCCCAAAACCCTGTGGGTGCAGAAATACCCATACGGTGTGCGGGCAGGCCCGGACACGCGCCCTCAGAGATGCAGGCACGTCCACCATCTCCACCAGCGCCTGCCTTCCCCACAGCCAAAGCTGGCTGTGTGAAATCTGTGCTGGGGGCATCCGCTTGATACCAGCTCCAGTCCAAAGCCGATGAGAAATGCACAGACCGGCAGTGCCGGACTGCATACTAATGGTGTGAGAGCTCGCAGGGAGCAGGGAAGAGAAAGGGAAGGAGCCAGACTGCAGCTCCTGGCTACCCGCGATTGATTTATTACCAGGTTTGCTGATGAATGTGTGAGAAATGCTATTGGTGATAAAGCAGAAAGCCCGTAATTAAAGTAACAGCTTTCAGTTTTTAAGCATTGCTTGTGTGATTTTTTTTTCCTTTTTTTTTTTTTTTTTTCCCTCCTTTCTGACAAATGTTGCACCTTGGTGCCACTTGGCAGCATCCCTGCCCCACCATCCCATGCCTTTCGGTAGTCGGGGAGGGGCAGGTTATGGTGTGGTTTGGTCAGTGGCTGATTTGGAGAGGGAATGTGGGATTTGGGAGACAAGGGCTCTGCCGTGGTGGCATATGCATCGGCACCGTGCACCAGGGAAATTCCCCTCCTGCCCTTGTGCTTGGCAGAGTGCTGCGAAGGGGGTGGGGAGGATGTGGGACACTGATGCTTTTCCCAGTACGAGGATTGGGACTTTACTTTAAATCATTGCTGTGCGCTGGCAGAAGATGCTCAGCACCTTTGTTGTAAGTGGCTGCCAGGGTCTGCTCCTGCTCAGACCAGGGGTTTGCTCCTTTCTCCTGCCCATGCGTGCGTGTGCAGGTCCAGCACAGCCCAGCGGGCTCAGCAGCCTGAGCATTCCTCATCCCCTCTGGTGACGAGTTGCTGCGGCCACTCAGAGCACCTTTCCCAGCCCCTTTCCCGCTTTATCCCCTCTCCAGGGCTGCCAGGGTGTGGGAGAAGGGGACCCACTGCTTGACAGGGTATGGGGCTGGTGCTCCACGGCAAAATACGTGGTGTCCTCGGGTAGTAAATCGAGCAGAGGCCCCTGCGAGTGAGCGGCTGTGATGGATGGGCCGGCAGATAGAAGGATACGTGTGGTGAGGAATAGGGGGGTGGAAGGGGAGAGGGGGTGAGCACTCTGCTGATGACAGATGGACAGGCAAGGGGGTGTGTGTATAGATATATATGTGTATATATATATGAAAGTAGGTAGGGAAAGGGTCTCTCTGATGAGAGATAGATTGGGAGAGATGGATGGATGGGATATTTATAGTGATGGCTAGGTAGATAGAGCTGGATGTGTGTTGATGAATAGGTGGATGATGGATAGAGGGCATGGATTGTGAGAGCTGGTGAGCTAAAGGGTATATACGGTGCTAGATAGATTAGATAGAAGGATATATGTGATGATAGAGAGATAGTATAAGCAGCAGCCTTTGAGTCCCCAGCAATGCTCCTGCTTTTAGCTACTCTGAGCTCCAGTGTAATCTCATTTTGCCCTGGTAAATTCCTTATCAAGGCAGCTTTTTTAAATGAAATCCCCTTAAAAGAAATGAAAAAAAATGAACAGATCACAACCGGCAGTGCTCCCCAGCTCCTCCACTGACAGCCGCTGACCCGGGCTGGCCGTTTCCATGATTACAAATTAACTGATGCTCTGCAGCAGCTCCAAGTTTTTCTATGCAGCTGCGGTGGGATTTGCCTGGGTGCCGGCAGGGAGATGCTGTCCCTCGGCTGCCACCTCCCTCCCCGGCTCGGGGAAGCCTTTCTGTCCTCGGGCAACCTCGCCACGGTGTCGTAGGCACGGAAGGCATCGGTGTGCGTGATGTCTCCGGTGCTGGCTCACGCACGTTTTGGCAAAGCCCGGTGCGATTCCCGGCGTTCGCCAAGAGGAGGGCTGGGAGACAAACGTTGGCTCCTTTCCCTCTCCCTGCCTCTTCCTGCAAACAGCTGAGGAGCCCCGAGGACAGATTGTGCATGGAGGAGACTGAACTTCCAGCCTGCAGGATTCGGGGCTGCACGCCGGTGGTTTTCCCTTCTCCCTGAGCCGGCAGACAGACTCGGCAGACGTGCAAAAGTCTGTCGTTCCTCTGTGCCGATAGCAATTAAGATGTGCTAATGGGTTCAGACGAGCCCCTAAAAAATGTGGATGTTTCTCTGAGCCTTCTGGAAGCTTTCGCTCATCTGCAAACATTTCTGCTGGTGGGAAAAGCTTTGGGCGGAAAGTCCCAGCGCAAACACGCCTTCTGCGGTGGCATCTGGAGTGACCCTCTTCATCCCACGCGTGGTGTGGAAGGTCAGGGAGCCCTTGAGATGTTTTCTCAGCATCCCCGTGGAGGTTTGACCTCAGCCTGCCTTTGAGAGCAGCGGGATGTTATTTTACCCATCGCGCTGTGTCTGTGCTTGGTTTGAGAGACAGACAGGAGCGCTGGACCTACCGCAGGCTTTGCCTCTGCTCCGCTGCAGTGAAGTGATTCGCACGGAAGCTGGGCATTATTTTTAAAGGGTTTGGTGGAAAATACAGCCCAGACTTGGTTGTCTTCTCTGTCTCATGTTGCTGACGAGGAAGAAAGTAATTCGGGTCTCCCTGGCTCGTAGCTTCACCCAAGAGCTGGCTGAAAAGCAGGGGGGTGTGTGTGTCACCTGGTGATGCTCAGCACAGCAGTTGGGGAGTTCTGGCTGAGACCGCAGGACCTGGAGCCCCAGCTGCCCTGATGCTTTGCTGTAGTTGACATTTTTTGGCTGATGGTCACAGATGCTGGATGCAGGCTCCGTGTTTCCACTATTTTCAGTAGAACTGAAAAATATTTTCCACTTTTTTCACTATTTTCCTATTTCACCTGAGTAGTGTGGTTGGTTTCCCGGGCTGAGAACCTGCAAAGCATCTCTGCTGCAAGTGAATTGTATCCCAACCTTTCTGGTGAATACCTTGCACCAAAAATAAAAGCTAATGCTCTGTTGCTTGTTTTATTTAATGTGGTGGAAGAGTGGGGGAAACACTGAGCAGAACTAACATGCTCACGCTGGGATTTCCTCTACTCTTCCTCCTTACAAACAGCCTTGCAAACCAAACCCGCTTGGCCAAGCGCGTGTGAATCGGAGCATGAAGGCTTTGTGTAGCATCGGCTGCAACCCTCGGCCAGAATATTGCATTTTATTTTAGTGGAAGGGCTCAGCTTTCCAGCACCCGCAGCTGTGCGCTGGGAAGTGGAAGGAGAGATGAGAAGGCAGCGTTACTGATGGTGAGCTGGGTTGCAGGGGTGTAGCATCACCCACAGCCCCTTGCTGGGCTGGTACCTGGCTCTCTGTGCTCCACGAAGGGGTTTTGGGCTGGCATGGAGGTTTCTGCATGACGGCTTTCTGGTAGCCAAGGAAATAAATCAAAACTTGCCCTGCATTTATGAAAGTGCTCTCGTGCTTCCCCCCTGTAGTGTCACCGGCAGAAATAAAGGGATGTGAGGGACGAGGTTGGCTCTGACGGAGGGTGCTTGGTGCTCCTGGGACCCTCCATCCTGTGCGGGCTGTGCCGGGGGGTGCTGGCCCAAATCCAGCCTCTCTCCCTCTGCCGTAATCCAAGCACATATCGATGCTGGAATAGGCAATGCCGAGAAGGTGGGACTGGGTGGAACATAGCCCAGCCAGCCCAGAGCCTTCCTTTGATGCTCTATTAATTAGAAGCATCAGGGAATGTGTGATGGGAAGCAAATACCAGGTGGAAACAGAGGCAGGGTTGCTTAGGAGGGGAGACTTTCCGTGCTGGTGGGCAGGTGGTATGACGTCCTTTGTACCAAGTTTTCGGCCCCTGACGGTAAACACTTCACTAACCTTATTATTATTTTTATATGCCTATGGTGTGCTTCAATGATCTGAAACAAAGCTGTGGCTTTCGACTACGCTTAATGGGAACTATTTGAATTTCTTTGAATTTTTTTCCCTTCTGCTTTGCAAAACGTTAATGCTCCTTACGGAGACGCGGGCTCTGCTCCAGGCAGCCTCCTCCATGGAGTGCTGCCTGCCTGCTGCCTGCCCGCCGCGGCGCGTCCCCTTCCAGCCAGCTCCTCGCTGCCTTTTGATTGATTGATCGGCGTGGCAGTCTAATAAGCGATAACAGCACATATGACAAACTAAACAACCGTCTAATGAATTGATTGACATCCGAAGGATTTGACTTGATGCACAACCCCAGTCACAGATAAGGTTAATGAGGGAGAAATTAAAATGTAGCTCAATGGGTAATGAATACAGCATGTGCCTTGTTGTAACACATGCCAAATCCATCACTCTGAATCAAGCGATGGTAGCAATTTCTAAATTATTTATTGCACCCCTCATCCTGCTGTCTCAAGGGAAGAGGCACTCGGACCGGCTTTTGTATGTTTATATATTTTTTTATATATATATATATATACACCTGTATCTATCTATCTGTGCATTGTGAGGATCCATAGCCAAAGAAAATTGCTTTGAATTTTGCAATTTTCATGTTGTTTTTTTTGTAAACGCAGTAGCAAAAAATACAACAATCCAGAACCTGTCATGCCATTTGAATCATAATAGCTACAAATTCACTCCCCTGAATAAATGGAGAGGCTTATTTATCAAATATATACAAGATGTCTGTCTAGTTGTTAACACACAGAGGTATGAGTAGGCAGAGGAAATCGAGAAAGTTTACATATTCACTGCTATCTCCAGGGACCTTTCCTTTCCTCCTACTTCTTATTCTCTCTCCCCTCCCCCAATCGCTTCTCCAACTTGCTTTGACTTGCTCTGTTTTTCTTTTTTTTTTTCTCCTCCTTTTTTTTTTTTAAATGCGTCTGGCTGACAAAACTTGGGCTGTCAGAAATGATCAAGAGATGAAGTTGCCAAGGAAGGGGAGAGAGATCTGCATGGAGCTTGCGTCTCCCCGTGTCTTGCTGCCTACATGGGAGGGTATCTCCTCCGCTAGCCAGGAGGAGCGCCGGGGACTGTCAGTCTGCTTGAGATACTTATTATCACGTGCATTTATTTCCACTTTAGGAAAGGGGAAGCCAAATTCCCTAGAAATGGGTCTATACTGGTTTTCAAAGGTCCTCCTTGGGGCTAGATGTGGATGGAGAAGCCAGCGAGCGTTGTATGGGCCCCCTGTATTATTATTTAGTCCTGAGCTGGGGTATTTGGAGCCAGGGCTAAGGGATGTGTTGGCCCAAAGTGGGGTGAGGAGCAGACAGGGACCGGGCAAGTAGTTGTTTGGGTCTGTGCTTTCTTGTGAAGCTGCTGTTGGTGAGAGGGTGTTTGCTGCCCATGTCGGCGGCACTGGATGCTGCACGCCTGGGAAATTATCCCCGCTGTGCCTTGATCCGGGCAGGCTGTGAAGTCCTTGGCACCGAGCCGAGCTCTTCCCGTGAGCCTGGCGAAGTCTGCCCTGCTCCGGGAGGGAAAGCCACTTTTGCTCCCGCTTTGTGCCCCCAGCAGTAGCTAATGAGTTCATTTTTGACCTCGGCATCCTTTCCCTCATAGCGAGGCAGGGACAGAAAGGACTCAGGTAGCATGACTTCATCGCAGATGGAGCGAGACTGGCCAGCTAGAGGGGGAAAAAAAAAAAAAATTCATCTCTGCTTATAAAGTGCAGCTGGGTCTGAAGCCATTCAGAGGAAATGGCTGTGGATCCCCCCCGTGCCATTCTTCAAAAATAGAGTCATTCTCCTCCAAGCACTCTTCCAGGATTCATTTGAAACCCCCCATTGTACCTCGGCAGCTATTGGGTTTGGAGCGCAGGAGTTGGCGGCTATTAAGAGGTCTGCTCCTGCCACAGGTGTCCTTTGGAGACAGTGCCTCTCTATTACGGTGCAGCAGGTAGATGCCACCACCCGGCGTCGGGGAGGCCGGGAAAAGCAATCTTAGCAAGGCACCAGCGTTTCAATTAACCGGCAAGACAGCCAACATTTCAGCACCTGTACATCTCTTTCTCTAGCAGCCGGGATGTATTGTATTATAAATAACAATAAGCAGGCCCAGTCAAAGGCTGTAATTGAATCTCTTCATTTTGCTGACTTGGGCGAAAAAGCCCCTTTGAGTGAATTACAACGCCTGTATATAATTTGGGCAACGTGTAAAGGTAACGCGCTCGGTGTAATTAAAGCAAACATCCCTCCCCATCCATGTCGCTGCCCTTGGGGTGCCCAGGAGGAGATCCTGCTGCAAGCATGGGGAGCATCACCCTACTCTCCAAAACTTCACCTTCCCTGAAGGGTGGTCACTGGCGACCGAGTTTTTGATAGCTGTTGAAGAGGAAAAACAAATTCCCTCCTCGTCTTGCAGCATGGGACTCAAACCTCAGCTCCTTTCCACCCATCCCCGGTGACTTTGCCTCCTTTGCCAGGGGAGGGGAGATGGCAGCCTACCTGGGCCAGGGGAGGGAGCAGCAAAAGCTCAAAGCTGTGGGGATCGCTGCTTGCAGGGGGGTCAGGATCCTGATCTTCCCAGTACAGATGTCTCACGATGTCTTGGGTGCATCACCCTGGTACGGGTGTCTCTGTCGTGGTCTCTTTGGGGGTCTCGCTGCTTCGCTGTCCTCTTAGGGCTTTCCCTTGTTAGTGGTACTGCAGCCTCCTTCCTGTGTTGCCCAGCTGTTCCTCAGTCTCCAAAATCCTCGTTTTTGTGGTCACAGAGACCCTCCTGCCTGCTCGTGAGCTTCTGGGCGGTGCCCATCACATACATCCCAGCTGTAAGCCCAGCGTTAAGGAAGTTTTATGGATTTACTTGAATACCAGATTCCTTTCGCAGCTGAAATAGTCACACAGATGATGTTGCCGTACAGGAATGAGCAGTTCGGTTGTCCTTCGCTTTGAGTAGTAGCCAAGAATATCTTTTGGCTAATGGAGAGAGCCAAAAGTTGATGCCTTCCAGATTTTCTGTTCCCTTCCATCTCTTGAGCCTGACTACAATGCTCGCACTCGACACCCACCCTCCTCCTCTCACCAATCCAATCCAGACATCTCCCGAAGGCCGGCACATTTTTCAGCCCAAATTTTACACTGACAGAATATATTACATCTGCATTGAGGCAGAATATAAAGTGAAGAGGAGCTGGGG
>NW_020799132.1:2462016-2488626 GCF_003259725.1 Athene cunicularia
GGGGGGGGGGGGGGGGGGAGCGTAGGGAAATGAGGTTTGCTCTGCTGCAGGAGCCTGGGGTTACATCGGCAGCTGCAGTAGTTCTTGGTCTCTGCTCACTCCTCTGCTGTTTCAGATTTTCTTGGAGGTTTGTGTTGAGAACATGCTCTATGGTTGGTTTTTTTTTTTTCCTCTCTAGAATCCACTTTGTATGTCACTTACTCTTTTTTTTTTTATTATTATTATCTTAAACATCCATTATTTAGAAACTGCTGGAGCCTGGAAACCAATTTCCGTGCTTATTTCAAAGAGTTTGCAGCGTTTAGGCAGTTATGTACAGGCTATTACATGGACTGACCATGGGAAAACAGAGCCTGGCAGGGTTGAGTGCCCTGTGGGGAGGGGGTGGAGGACCCCCGTGGGCAGGCGTGGGGGTAAATACAGGATAACTCCTGCCTGATGGACATTTGTGCCTCAAACCGACCAGGCAATGAAAATCAGTATTGCGTTCAGCACAGGGTCCTGTGCTAGGGGAGGGGTGGGAGCCCAGATTTTCTTGTTGGGTTTGTTGGGTTTTTTTTCCCCCTAGATTTGGGAGCCCCCAGATGGGGTTTGTGGTGAGAGGTGGTGCCTCTGGGCATCCTCCCTTATGGGATGTTGGGCTTCTTTCCTGGGTGGGGACATGGTTGTGGCGAGTGTCCTTCGCTGTTCTTGGCTTTGCAGGGCTCAGTGTGTAAAGCAGCGGATCCCTGAGGATGCTTTAAGCTCCTCAAGGGATTAGGGAGGGTTATGAGCAATCCCAGGACGCAGGAAATGTCAAGGCAGCTCGCAGCCAACCTCCTCCTCCTCTCCTCTGGCCGAGTAAATGAACGGAGGGACATTTTCATCTTGGTTTTCCATTTGTGGGTGGGTGGCTGGCTGGCTGAGGAAGCCCCCGGTGCGGTAGGACTCCCTCTTCCCAACAAACCATGCTGATCATATTTAGGGCCAGGGAGGTGGTGGGAAGGAAATCCAGGCTTGAGGGATTGAGTTCATCCCTCTTGTAAGTCCGTCAAAGTCAGCGGAGTCGCGGCAAGAGCAGGGCTGGCCCGGTGCATTCGCGGCCCGAGAGCAATCCCTAAATACTATTGACTTAGCGTAACCCTCTGCTGAGCTGGCTGGCAGTCACGCCAAGGGCCTGCTCCGAGTCACAAGGATCTCAGCAAATGCAGCACAGACTCAGGGGAGTCCTGGGCTGCTTCAGTGCCCTGGTCTGGGGGCAAGGGAGCACCTCAGAAGTCACCGTCACGAGGACGTGCAGACAAAGGGAAGACCTGTCTCAGCAGGACCCGCTTCTTTTTCGCAGTGTTAAGCCCCGAGTCTTTTATCCTGAGATTTCAAAAGAGCTGAAAAAGATCAGTCAGTGGCATTATCTCTGCTTTTCGTGAACAGGGAAGCCAAGGTGGCAGGGCTGGTCCTTGCCCTCCCTGGGTGCTCCCACCCCTCCTAAAACTTCCCAGGGTGCCAGCAGTGGGGTTTACAAGGGGTGTCGCCCATGGGGCTCCTCTCCCTCCCCATACCTTTTAGAAAACCAAGATGTAATTAACTCGAGATCGAATCACTGGGGCGTTGCAGCAATTCCTCCTCGGTACCCACGCTGGCGCTCCTCTCCATGGGATGCCAATTGAGCATCCCTGCCCCAAATTTGGTGCGTAACTTGACATGAGTGTGTTGGGTGTATCTGGCTTTGCAGGACTTGTGCTGCAGCCCAAATCTGGAGGCTCTACAAGCATCTACTCGCAAATCCGTGCATGTTGGAACTCCCTGAGTGGGCGGGCAGACCCTTTTACAGGCAGTAAGACAGGCTCCTCTCCAAACTACTGCCATCCTCATCCTCACAAAACAAAGTTAAGGCTGAAATCCAAGCTGTGCTGTTGATGGTGGGAGGCAGACGGCAGTGGTGTTGGAATTTTCTCCGCGTCGCTGCGAGTTAATTCCTTCCAGTAAATCATCCAAAATAATTTGCGGCGAATATCAATTTTCTGTGTGAACTTCTCGCTGGCTGCACAGAAGTATCTTCTGCCGACACGGCTCCCTAACTCTGCTGATCTGAGACAACAAAGCAGCTGGGGAATAAACAGGAGGCAAGCTGGAGTCCCTAGGGCTGCCGGCACGAGGGAGGTGCCAGGGCTGAAACACGCTCGCAGATAAAACCCAGTGAACGCAGCCGATGATTAAAGGCTAATTTGCTGTCTGTGTAGTGTTAAGTGCCCCCCTTTCCTAACGAGCAGAAGGCACTGCCAACCACATTCTCCTTTGCCGCCTCTCTTTTATTTACCTTTTCAATTATTTTAATGCTTTTCTGATCTTTGATAACGAGTGTGTCTCCTGGGATGGGATTCCGGGGCCCACCCCTGTGCCAGGCCAGTGACAGAGGATGTTTTCTGTGCTAGAGAAGACTTTTATGGGTAGTGAATGTCTGGGGAAAAAAAAAAACAAACAACCCTCAGCCTGCTCCACCTGTCTTGTGATGGATTTCAGCCTGTGAGTGCTGGCACTGGCTGTCACTTGGTCAACCTTTCTCCCCACCAGCTGGTAGAGCGGAGCTGTCCCAGAGCCAAAGGCACGGCTGTGTGGGAGCCGTGTCACCCCGCGATGGCGGCCGTGGGGTGAGGGACATTACCCGTTAGCATCTGAACTGCCATCTGTCCTCACCAAAAAAATCTCCAGGAAGCGTTTTGGGCTTGGCTTGCTTGGTTTTAAGGGTGATATTTCATGGTCTGTCCTTCCAAGGAGAAACACGAGTGGTGTGGGCTCCTGGCTGTGCACACACAGGGTGATCCTGGGTGCAGGATGCTCTGAAGGACGCACCCACAGGGCATGTGTCCTGCACCTGCAGCCTAATGCCAGCTTTTTGGAAGTATGGTTATTTCTGCAGCTTCCCCATGCTTGGGTGCTCCCATCACCTAGGACACACCTGCAGGTGGCTTCAGGAACAAGGAATTGAGGTGACACCAAGAACCCCATAACGCTGCGTTGTTGACCTGCCGTAGCGACGCGTTGCTGATGGGGCAGCCGGTGCTGCTTGTGTACCAGTGCTGATGCCCAGGGGTTTGCTGGAGCACGGCAGCACTTGCAGGGCTGCGATGGATTAGTCCCTGGTTATCCTGTGGTTATTTTCACACCAGGGATTGGAAAACCCATTTGGCTGTTTCTGCTTTTATTCCTATTGAGATGGGAGCAGGCTTGGGGAGAGCTGGGATGAAGCCCGTTATGAAGAGGGTTTGCCCGGTGGGGATTTACCAAGAGGAGCTGTAAAAGGGAGGAGGAAGGAGTTGTTGAGTCGTTTCCCCACCAGTAGGGTCTGACGCAACTTTTTTCCATGGTGCACGTTGCAAACGTCTTCACCATCGCTTCTCAGCGGTTCTCTAGCCCGGGTTTTTCTGCTGAGGATACAGGTGCTTTCAGCTCCTCGCCTGCAGGAATTAGCGGCATTGCAGCTTCTTTCCTGGAGGGAGGAAAATTGCTCCTTGTTGTTGCTCCCTGCGGATCAGGAGCTCGAGCACCCTCTCACACCCTGACCCGGTGAGCCAGCTTGCGCAACCCATGCGCAGCAATGATGGGGGTCTGCTGGAGGCACAGCCCCCTGGGGGAGCTCAGCTCCCTGGCACAGCCTAAAATAGATCTGGGGCACCCATTTGCAACCGGTGCTAGGATTGCACATCGTCTCCCCGTGGGGGAAGCAGCCCTGATTAAAAGAACTATTTATAAAAAGCCTGGATGCGGGAGAGGAAGAGGTGATAATTAGCTGGTGGCGGTGGGGGGCACGGGATGGGTACCAGCTCAAACGGGCAGATCCGCCCTCCCAGGGCAAAGGCGGACGGGATGGGGAGGGGAAAAACTCCCTTTTCCTTTGCCCCTCTCTGAGAGGCCCTGCTGATTGATGCTATTTTATTATCGCTGTTTTATTTTCATAGTTGCATCCGCTCTTCGTTCCTGGCAGTGGGAGCAATAAGGGCATCGAGGGCTGGTTGGAAATTGTCTGTCTGTGTGGCCAAGAGGATTCATCAGCATTGGTCGGGGTGATGTTTTCCACCAAGAAGCGTTTATTTGTTTGTTTGCTTATTTGCTTTTTAGATGGCTGTGAGACAGAATGAATTTTTCATGCAGAAAAAATTCAGCAGTGTTTTATTGTTTGAAAAATTGGCTTTAAGTACATGTGTGTATGTGTGCATATAGAAAAAAAAAGTACTGCTCTTGAGTCATCGCCACTTATTTATTTATTTGTTTGATGTATTGGGCAGATTTATTTAATTGATGACAGCATCTAGAGCGTGTTAGGCACTTCCTAAGCTCTCAGAAAGGCTGGGTTTGGTTTTGCTTCAGCGACACACAGCCTAAGGACAGACAGACTTGGTGCTAGAGGTCAGCAGAAGGGGAAGAGCCGTAGATAATTTAGTACGAGTTAAATCTCTTCCCTCTGAGCTGCCAAGAGCCAGTACCTGCAGCCTCTCGAGGGGCTGGATTAGCTCCCCGTCACCTCCCCAGAGTGGATTCAGTTTTTATATATATATGTGTGTGTGTGTGTGTGTGTGTGTGTGTGTGTGTGTTTCTCTTTCATTTGGCTGGGACAGAAATTGCTGAGTCAAAGACTCATTTTCTTACTGAGCCCCTTGGAAGGCAGATAAAGGGGACGGCGGCGCTAGGCAGGGCTATAAATAATGCATAGAGCAGAGGAGCAGCCCGAGCAGCCCTCTGCTTACAAATAGATTTCTCAATAACATACTACCCTGTCTGCGGTCCCCAGTACCGGCACTTGGCTCACCTGAGGCTAACACCTACCACTTGTGGAAATAAATAAATAAATGAGCCTAATAAAGCCTTTAGTTATCACGAGTCCTGCCTGATCGTATCGTTGCAGCCCTCTTAACGCCCTGCCTGGCGTAGTATCCTGAGTTTAATGCTTCTGAAAGTCACCGTGCTCAAGGTGATGTGAGGATGGGGGAGAAATGTGCCTAGTTTATCCTTCTGCCTGTCCCTGCCACGGCTTGAAACGCTGCTTTCCCACCATCTCCCTTCATCTTTGGGATAAGCTGCTGGTCCATTTAAATATGGAAAATGCCGAGAGGGAAGGCCAAATCCAAGGCAGCTGAGGATGAGGAGGAGGTTCAGATGCGGTTGGGTCTTCACCCACAAGCATTGTGGCATACAGGAACACATCTTAGGACCCGCTCTTGCTCCATGTCATTGATCAAAATGCTTCCAACTGCTCGTTTCGAGATTTAACTGCTGATGGCCTCTGCTGAGGATGACTTGGGAGGGTGAAAGCCCAAGGCTTTCCTGGTGGCTCAGTAGCCCAGCTGAAACTACGGTTCAGTCTCAGCTGCTCTGCACGAAGCACTCGCTCGCTCGGAGTTGTAACTGGCTCCAGCAACCCTGCGGAGCAACGATGGCTCGTGTGGGCTCAGTCCTGAGCTCTCAGCGATGCTCCGCTGAGGCACAAGTGAGCCGCAGCACAAAGGGAAACGAGGGTGTTGTCGAGCTGGCGAGGGCTCATGGGGGGCTTTTTCATGCAGTCCCAAGCTACGGGGGGCTTCAAAGGCTCTTTCCCTTCCCTTTGAGCTGCTTGTTCAAACAAGCCTGAGCCCTCAAAGCGAAACACACCGAGCAAAACTGTCGCGTTTCATCCAATTATCATTGAGTCCCGATGCAGAACTGTACATCAGCCCTCGGTTGGCACAGGGGATCCGGGTGAATAAACGGAGGTGCTGGCTCCCCTGTCTCGTGGTGTATGGGCAGGGGATACTGCTTAGTGAAACCAAAAAGCAGCAAATGTCAAACCGATGAAAGAAAATCTTACTTCCTTTTTTTCTGCCTTCTTAGAAAACATGTGGTTACTCCTGAAGTTTCTCAGCCTTTTTTTCTTGCTCTTCGGTCTCAAATCCCTCGTCAGGAGCCACCTTTGAAACCAGAAGCGCAGCTGTGGGAGGGCAGGAGGGAAGGACACATTTCACAGCCAACCTGGACAACCTTGGAGAGTTTAGAGGAGCTCTGAATCATCCTGCTTCGGGGCGCTGGGCAACCTCTCATTAAAGAGGGTCAGGAAGGGAGGTTGGCTTGGGAAGGGTAGCCCATGAGTGCCATCTTCAGGATTGTCGTTACCTTTTTTTCTGAAGTTAGAACGAGCAGGTTGGGTGCTGCTGCTACATTTGAGCATGCTGAAAATCCAGCGTGGCCCAAGTTGATGCTGTGTTTTACCCCAGCCCTCCTCCCCAGCTCTTACTGTGGCCATGCATGCTCTGGGCTATGCCTCCTCGGCGATGTTTCTTTGGGTATTTTTGCACTGCACTGCACTAAATTGCCTGATTCAACATTTTCAAGGGTATTTGGAGGAAATGTGGATGGTTCATTGAGTGGTATTTGAAGGAAGCGGAGAATTTAATTAAAAAACATGAGGGAAAATTAGTAGTAAAGGAGACTGATTGCAAGGCTTGACGTAGGGGAGGATTTAGGTACTGCAGCACAGGCAGGATCACCGGGAAGTGTCGGCTCCCTGATCCATCCTGGTCCTCTGCCCTTTGGGAGAATAGTAACGAGGGGAAGAGGAGGGGCAAAAAAATAAAAAAAAAAAAAAAAAAAAAAAAGCAAGCTGTGTTTTATTGTTGTTTGTGATTTTTACATATATTTTGCAGATTGCACAGCCTGGGTTTTTTTTCCTTTTTTTTTTTTTTTTTTTCCTCCTGTCTGCTCTGTTTAATGCAAACGGCACCTTCCTGCTGATTGCAATCACACACTGATTGAGAGAGGCTTGCTCTGCCTGGGCTAGGGAGGGAAGGAGGGAACCTTAACCCTTTCTCTAGCCTCCCCTCATCCCTTCTTGCTGGCTCAGTCCTTCCTCACTTTCTACTATGTGACTCAAAACTCCAGTCCCAAAAGGCCTTCTGCTTACATATGCACGAGACGGTCCGCAGCTCTAATAGTGAATTTATTTTAATAAGCGAAGGCTTTGAAATAGATACAAACCTGTCTGCTTCGGGGCATGGGCCCAGCTCTTGCTAATGTGATTAGGAAGAAACTTTTCTTGCAGAGAAATCACTGCCTATCTGCCTGCTGCAGACGGGTGCCCCGGGAGGCAGGGAGCAGCGGTCACTGTGGGAGGCGGATGCCTCCACTCGGCAGATCATTGTCTATTCTGTCCCGGTTCTTGTATCCACCTCATCAGCTCAGCGTCGTGGCTCCTTCCTACGGTGCATTAAACAACACCCAGCCCATATGGCCCCCTTGCTCTTCTTACCCATTCCTTGCAGGTGGATTGATGGGTGCCTTGGGGAGCCGCCTTGCAGCGAGCGCACGTCGGTGTGTGCGTGCGCCGGGGCTGGCTCCAGGAACCCGGGTTATGTATATAAAGAGCATCGTGGAAAGCAAGTCGTTGGTGGTGGCTTTGCATGATGGCTGCTGGCGCCGTTTGGGCTTCTTATGAAGTCTCATCTTGTGAAAACTTGTAAAAGCTCTTAAACCTCCATAATCCTTAACGCAGCCAACGTGCAGCTTTTCGCGGCGGAGCTGTGGGCATGGCCCGGGAGTTTGATGGGTACGATTGCTGCTTGCTCAGGTTTATGCCTGTCAGCTGTGTGATCTTGGGATCTCCATCCCACACGTTGCCTTGGGGCTTGCATCGCAGCACGCCGAAAGCTGGCAGGCACCCGGTGCAATGAATCTCCTCCAAAAAAGAAAAACCCTCCTCCCGCGGGGAACGGGGATGCGGTGATTGCTCCTGTTTTGCTGCAGATTGCTGGTGCTTCGGGTGGGGGAGCTGGGTAGCTGCGAGGACACGCTGCACGGGGCTGATAACTGCACTTCTTAAGGGTTAACAGCTTCATGTCAAGCGATGTCACCTGGTTCTTGTGCATCAGGCAATAATACAAGCAGATGTGGTCCTGGTCCCCCCTTGCAGGCGTCCTAGGGGCTGTGATGCTGCTCGATGGGAGCTCAGAGATCCCAGGCACGTGCATCCTGAAATTTTGGCTGTGCCAGTTCTCCCTCCTCTCTTGCTGTGTGATAAAAGGTGCTGTAAGAGATAGGGAGTCGAGCGCTTTGCAGGCACGGTGATGCCTGTGCTGAGGTCAGGAGCAAATGTGGTCCACAGGCTGATAAGTTACCTGTGAAGGCAATGACTTTGGGGATTGGATTGCGTTACCCAACTCGGTTACGTCTAGATAACATCGTGGTTTAAGACATCGATCATTTCAAAGGAACCTGCAGAGGGATTTTAATGCCTCGCAAATTGCTTTTCCTTCTATTCAATTTACATTCACGATTGCAC
The DNA here is from genome assembly GCF_003259725.1 of Athene cunicularia. NCBI lineage: Eukaryota > Metazoa > Chordata > Aves > Strigiformes > Strigidae > Athene > Athene cunicularia. The sequence continues at coordinate 2,470,298 of NW_020799132.1, forward strand.
AGAGCATATTTAGGAGCTTTCCAAACTGCCACAAACAATGACAAATCTCTCCTGAAATGTTCTCCTGTTGCAGTAAATTTGACCTGACAAAAGAGAGGGAGAAACTTCAGCCTCCTTCTGCGCCATAAGGGCCTCTTAACCCTGCAGCAAGCTGGGGCTTGGGCTCGCCAGCTCCATACCTGCTGCCCTCCCAAGCAAGCACAGGGAAATGCTTTGCTGTGATGCTACAGCATCCTATGGGCTGCGTTGGGATGCGCTGCCAAGAGATGTGTGTGGTGAAAGTCCCTGATCCTGGAATCACGTCCCTGTAGGAAGCTTTACTGGTGGAGTGGAGCCTCTCCAAGGGCTGCTGGTGCAGGTTAAATAGCCAGGTGGGGTATACAGCTGCCCTCGCCGCTGGAGACGTGGTGAGGAAAGACAGGGATCACTTCTGCAGGAGGAAAGCCGCTTGCTTTAGTTGAGGTTGTGAGGTTGAGCCCTCGATCCCTGATTGTTGCCCTGCCGAGCACAAGAGCAGGATGTGTTGATTGGGAAGGGAGCACGGAGCTGGAAAATGGAAATACGCACAAGGATCTGGCAGCGTGGCTGGGATTTGTAGCAGAGGGGCTCTTCTACATGACATATTATGAGTCTTTAAGCAGTTTTTTTTCCAGGGTTGCTGGCTATGGCATGGAGCGTGAGAGGTGCCTCTGGACTGAAAGGCATTTTTCCCTGTCAGACAGGCTCGACAGTGCTGCCAGCCCCGTCGCTGCCTCTCGTGTCCTGCCCAGCCCGCCACCCGGATGGGATCCTTGCTAATTGAAATGTAATCAATACGGCGGTGATTGGTTTGCTGGCGGGAGAGGATCCCTTTCTGCGGCCAAAGGGACAGGCTGCCCTGATATCTGGGGAAGCACGCGAGTCTCTGGCCTCACCTGGGGATCTCAGCCGTGCCATTTTGGAATTCCCAAATTCCCAGCATGGCTGGGTCTGATCTTCATGGTTTAGGATATACAATGCACTTTAAATTTTTGGTCCTCACACACCCAGGGATTTCTTTGCTCCCACACCCACGGGTTTGGTGTAGGCATCTTTCCCGTGGCTCCTGATGGGTGGTGGGGAGAGGGCTGGGAGAGGAGCCCAAATGCCAGGAGGAGGGAAGGATATTTTTTCCAGGCAGCCTCCAGGACTCACTTCATGCCAGCACGACTTTTTCCCCATGCTTGCCTAGCGACCAAGCTGTGGTCAGGCAAATAAGTCTCTCGCCTGTGTTATTATTTCATTAAAGATGTTAATTCTGTCCGGCTGTCTTCCTGCCCTGCCTCTGCATATTCATGAGCCTGTGGTGTCCTCCCGCTGCCGTGGACAGCCGGAGGAGCTGCCATCAGGGCACGCAGCGGGTGCACGGTCCCACGAATGGGAGCGTGCTGTGCTCAGTTCAGCCTGATTTCCCTCCAGCCTCTTCTCTGCTGCTTACCAGGAACTTTTGAGAGCTGGCGCAGAGATGCAATGGGTTTGCTCCGAAACTCATTGGGTTTATCCAGGAGCATTTGTTGCCCCCAAGGATGTCTGCAAGCCCACGTGGCTCCTGCTTGCTCAGATGCACGCGGGTGACCCCACGAAGCACCCCGAAGCTGCTGCAATTAGTTTCCCAAATGGAAATCTGAAGATTGCAAAGAGGCCAGCTGAGGTCCTTGTTTGTCGTGGCCAAGACATCAGAGTGAAGCATCTCGCTGTGTCAGTGTCCTCTGATTTCCTATCTGATGCCTGCCAGAGCATCGCCTGCTCTGATAGAGCCAGAGATTTCAACTGGAAAATGTCAACTAGCCCTGGATGGATTAAGCCCAGGAGTTTTGGCGTCATTCCTGGCACCTTTTTATCTCATTCCTCCATGAAGCTATGATCCCAGGAATGACCGTGCTCGAGGGGAAAGAAGCAATCAAATACGTCAAGGAGTAAAGCTCCTGCAACAGAGAAAAACCTAATGCCAAGGCCCTGAGTGTGGACAGGCTTCCCAAGCCCTTTCATTTAGCTAGTGCTTCTGTTTGGGGATGGTGTGCTTGGCTCTTTCTCCAATTTCCCTGCGCTTTGGGGGTCTGAGATAAAGCCTTTCAGTATTACTCATCTGTCCCGGGAGTCTGGGAAGGGCTCTGAGGAACTGGAGGCTGTGGTGATGTTTCTGCCTTCCAGCTAGAGGTGGATGCAGTGTTGCAGGCTCTCTACGTTGGGCTTTCAAGCTGGTATCAGGCATTGCTGGGCACATCTGTGTCCCAGCACTCCCCATCTCATTCCCCCTTTTTGGAGCTGTGCAATAGCTGAGCACAAAGCCAATCTATCCCATGGGCCTTCTTGCCCTAAGATGGCTCCAGAAGGCTGCCAAGCCCATTACTGTTCTTGATTTAATCCTGGCTTTTACGTTACAGACTGAAAATCCTCACGGCCATTAGGGCACATCGCATTAGGGATCTAGAGACACGTGTTCAAGCCTTGCTCGAGGCTTGTGCTGAAATACTCCCATGACTGTCACAACCAGGGAGGTGTCCCGGCATGCTCAGGCGGTGGGAGAGGACTTGCTCCATCTCCTGCTCCTCTGCCATCAGCTGGAGAAGCTGGCAGGCTCCAGGGCTTTGACTGAGGAGCAAAATGATGTAGGTTGGGGTGGCTGGGAGAGTTGCTGCTGTCAACTGTGCCTACGCTGAACCTCGGTGCAGAGCTGGCTGGGATGCTCTCAAAGGAGCTGCTGAGCTGCCAGAAGTCACAGAGCAACACATGAAACACCAGCGAGCATCAGGTTGGGTGCTGGGCTTCAATGGGGAATGATTCAGAAGCTGCTGTGCAAGCAGTTCAGCCAGAAGCCAGAGCAGGAGTGTGGGGATGGAGCTGCAAGGGCGAGTCCATCTCTGGCCGTGCGATGTGTCGTGCTCCACCAGACTGACCCCCGAAGCTCATCTTTCCCAGATGATTGGGATATCCAGAGAAAATGAAATGGTTCCATGCTCTCATCTTTGCCCACATGCTGCGGTTAGATTGGGAGGTAAATTTGAGGCTTCTTAGTCTGGAGGAACATGATCCATGGGCATGGGAGCACCAGGACCCTCCTGGCTGAGCAGGCTGCTGCCTCCAGCACTTTTTTGATCTGCTCCTAATGCTTTCAGCTCTTTAGGGGCTCAAGCCCTTTCCCTTGGGGTAGCCCTAAAGAGGTGTAGAGGAATTCTGATTTTTCAGTCTCTGCTGCCCTATTCTCCTGCATTGGTCATCCGAATCCAAGTTGGCACCGTAGAAAATATCATGATTATATTCCCTTCCCCTGCCTTGCCCCTTCAGAGCCAGCCCTCTTGTTGAATTAGCGGATGCACCACAGCTGATCATTAATCTTCTGTGGCTCTTGAGCACTGCTGGTAAATCTGCTGGGGTGAAGCTCGTAGACTCATCTCTGCAAAGGGCTCTGGCCCTGCTCAGGCTTTGGGAGGGTCCCCAAGGTGTCACCCAGCTGGTGATGGCAGCAACATAGTGTCGCTGTGCTGGCTGGCAGGGAGGACAAGCGCTGGGGTCTCTCCATTTCTCTTCTCTCGTCCTGCCTGGAGCTTGCCAGTTTGCATTGCATAGGAGGAAATGGGAAAGTCATAAATCCATCTCGAGTGTTTCTCTTCTCTTTAGGGGAAAAATAATAACCCCAAACAAAACAAGCTTGCAGTCGGGAGAAAGGAATTCCTAATGACAAACTTACTTCAGCTAGGACACCAGGGGCTTCAGCAATATGAGATTAAACCTGCTGTGCTGAGACTCTATTACTCCATATATTACTGTGTGCTGCTGGACTGATGGTTCTCACAGGCGGAAATATAACCCTTTGAAATGTCAAGGCACATAATAAAGAGACCTAGCAGGGGAGGCTGGATGGCTCCGGGGATTGATAAAGCCTTTACAGTGCTGGCTCTGCTGTGAGGAGGGGTGGGTGCCTGGTGGAGCTCACACGCTTTGTTAGATGGCTCGAAGGGAGAGGTGGCATGGGAGAAATATCTCCTGGAACAACCCTGTTTGTCCAACTTTGCTTGGGAAATAAAGGCAGGGACCTCAGAATGCAAGCTTGGATGAATAGTTGACTCCTGCAGTCCTCAGCTGCAAGTGTTTGTCCCCGGGGTGGCTGTCATGCTTATACCTCTTAATTAACTCTTAATACTTCCCGCATCCTCTTTGCACTGCAAATCTCTTGTGGACAGAGTGTTTCCCTGGGAGCCCCCCTGGGTCTCCCGAGTTAGTGTAAGATCATGCTGTAAATCTCTCAAAGGGCTTTCCTAATGGCTGGTGGATACAGCCATTTCGAGATGAGGGTAGGCAGCAAGTGGGATCAGTGTCAAGGATCTCTTAGCAAATCCTTCAGGGTTAGGAAAAGCATTTACTCACTGGCTGGTGGATCTGTAATTCCTGTTTTCAGGAACGGGCACAAGCTGCTGGATGAGCCGATGCTGGTGGGTCTGTGCCTGCTGTTCCCATGAGTCCTGCTCGTCTCTGCCGTGCAGCGCAGAGCTCCCTCTTCTCCCCCAAAAATGCTGGTTGGTGGCTGTAAACTATGAACCTTCCCATCTCTCTGTGGCTGCTGTGGGCTCGTTAAGGCGAGAAGAGGGGAATAAATCTCCTGGAACTCATGAACTATTTACAGCTGTGCTGAGCAAGCAATCCACAATTATTTATTTATTCTCCCCTGTCGGGCTGTGCTTGGGAGCCCAGGGAGTGGGGCAGGCTGCCAGGGCTGCCTGTGTCCAGCCCCACGCTGTATCCTCTGCCCTGGGAGACACGGGAAGGCACTGGGGGAGTCCCCAGAGGTCCCGAAAGGCAGCACATGTGCCCTGGGGGCATCTGCATGCGATGCTAGATCTGTCTGTGTCTTAGAGAGGAAAAAACCCAACCCTTCCTTGTGCTGAGCACATCTTCTGTCTTGCTCTGGCTGGGCATCCTTGTGCCCAAGGCCACAAAAAGGAAGAAAACTATATTGTAGAAGCAGAGAGCGTGTTGCCTGGCAAGGAGAGACGTGCTCGAGGAGCCTGTTTGGGGTGTAAGGAAGGGTGCTGGTGTGAGCACACATGAGCACACAAGTAATTCTGCTGAGGCACATGAGTAAGGGCTGGAAGACAAACTATTTCAGCTTGTGTGAAAGTTTTTTCCCTTCTTTGGACTCTACTTCCCTGTCTGTAAAATGGGCACATGAGCTTTCACCTCAGGACAGTGTGTGGTGAGAGAAGGTGATAAAGGCTTGTCACATGCCTCTTCCATAAGCTCCTAATGGCTTGTGCTGCTGCTGTGCAAGGTTTCTAGGGAATGGAGCCATTGCTTTAGTTTGAAAATCAAGGTCTGTCCTTGAGGGGCTGCAAGTTTGATGTTTGTCCCCTGCTCTGAGCCTTTTGGGTGGGAATTGCCCACTGGTCCTTCTCCATCCGCTTACTTTTATTAAATAGACTATTTTCCCTGCAGCATCCCCAGACAATCAATAGGTATTTATGAGTGATCATTACAATAATTATGCAGCTGCCTGTGTTTTGTGAATACTGGTCTTTAAAGCGACCAGGCAGCGAGGCAGGGTTCATCAGGTCATACCCGCAGCGCCCTTTGTTGCATAGGGATGTGTATGGGAGGCAGTACCCGTCACCCCCTTGTCCTTTGCCATGTCCCTGTGGTGCTGCCCCAGTCCTGCATCTCTCCCCTCCCTGAGTTTGGGCTGAAGGAAACGATGCTTCAAGGAAGCAGAAACAGCCCCTTTGACTCCCCTGGCAGCACTGGAGCCTGCTTACCGGCACTTGTGTTGCTTCAAAGTTGTTTTTTTTTTTATATCGTGGGGCTTATGGGCCAAGGACACTTCTCGCCTGCAGCTTTATATCTGTCAGTTTGATCAGCAAATGGGGGAGAGGGCCATAAAACTGCAGAGGCTGAGTCCTAGTCCCTTTAATCCCGCCAGGAGGGCCGGCGTTATTTCTCCGCCGGGAGCGCTAATAGGATTCTAATACGCTGGCAAATGGGATTTTTTACAACTGCCATTCTGCAGTTACTGAGACGGTGTGTCACCAGGACAGCCCTATAAATTCTCTTGGAGATGAAGGGGGCTGGTGGCTTGGGAAGGGAATGGTGCCCGCCGCCACCCATGGCAGCCCTCACGGATGATGCTCGCGTTGGGGGTCTGCCGGATCCCCCAGTGCTGCTTTTTGTGCTCTTGGGGCATCACCACGGCTTGGCTGGACGGTATTGCTGGGCAATATGTGCTGGTGGTTGGGCTGATGGGGGTTAGGGGTGGTTTGGTTGTTGCTTGTAGGGTCGATATCCAGCCCTGTGGGCTCACCCTCCTTGCACAGGTGTGTGCCAGGACTGGTCACCTCTGTGACTGATCTCAGCAATGAGTTGAGTGGCCTCTGTGTGGCCTTGAAGGAATTAATAAGTCCTAATAAACCTGGGGAGGCTCTGGAAGGACCCATTTCTTCCTGCCCTCCATCGCTAGGCCCTGGATGAGTCTCCTCTGTCACCATCAGGCTCCAGTGTGGAGGTGGCATCCTGCTCCCAACTGCTTTTCCCAGCCCGCCCCAGTGCTGGGGCCCATGGCAGTGGGACCATTGAGTCTGTGGCACTGTGGGATGGGGGTTTCGTGCCAGTGCCCTGTGTGGTCGCTGCAGGGTGGTCGTGGACAGAGCACCCACCCAGGGCAGGGAAAACCCCCTGGGCTCATCTTTGGGACCCAGTTCCTTCCTTTGCTTTCATGTGTTTGATGTTGATGAGGTTATAGAACTTGTGGGTAGGAGGGTGATGCGTTTATGGCCTTTCTGTAAATCCCCTGGCTAGCGCAGGGGTGGCAGAGGGGGCAGTAGCCACAGGTGCAGACAAATCTGACTGAACGTTGTTCAGGCACCCACGGGACACGCAACTGCGCTTCATCCCCCCCTCAGCGGGCAGCGCCTGACTCGAGTGCCAGAGCCATAAATCTTGTATTACTGTATCCAATCTCAGCTCTGGATTGCTTTTTCTCCAGCCCTGATCACGGAAAGTCAGGAAGATGGGATTATTTACTGGGGCAATCACAGGTTGATGGGTCCTTGCAGCTGCTTCCACGCTTTTTGACATCAGTAACTAAACAGCTCCCCACACTCCTCGCTGAGTAGCACCTATTTCCCTGGGACGTCTAGTGGGGTTTTGTTGTACTTAGCTGCAAATTGGTACAGGAGACTGGCCCGATTCTTCTTGTTTTACAGCAGTATAGGCATGTAGGCTTTATCTTATCTATTATCACCTCTGCCTGATAGCTAACAAGGTCGCATCTACCTCTCTTGCAAATCCTATTTGTCATCACATTTCTAGAGCTTCCCAAAAGTCCCAACCTGACGTCAGGCATCCTCGTGCTTGGTGCTGTACAAGCAGATTGCAAGAGGCAGACCTGCCCCACAGATAATAAAGCAGCTATTGTTATTCCCATTTTACAGACAGCCGAGCCAAGGGGAGATGCGTGGTCCAAGTTAATAAAAGCTCGCGGAATAATCCCCCATGATTTATCCAAGGTTATAAAGGAAGTCTGAGGTTTGAAAAGAGATCTCAAGAGCGCTAAACAGAAATTTGCCTATCTGTAAACAGCTCGCTCCAGGTTTTTGAATTGCTGCTTTAGGAATGCAACCAAAGTAGCAGAGTTTTTTCCCTATTTAAAAAAAAATAAAAATGAAAAGTTCTGCATATAAATAGGCACCAGAGATGAGGTCATGTTGTGCAATAAATAGGTGAAGGCAGGATAACGTCACTTTTTATTGTGGCAAAATTTGTGACAAGAGAGAATATCTTCTCTTAGACTGACTGATATGTTTGGGGAAAAGTAAAGTAACAGCAGACTCACTTTTGCATGGAGTCACAAGAGGAGGTGGAGAGAGAGAGGAGGTGGTTGTCCCTGGTAAGGACATCACAGGTCCCTCTGCAGCAAGGACATGGGAACAACATGGAGAAGGGCTCCCGAGCTGCCACCAGTTACAGCAGAGAGTTAATGCAAAATTGGTACCATCTGCTGCACTTCAGGCTTTGCTTCCCATGCTGTTCAGTCCTGCCCGCACACATCTGTGCGAGGAGGGGTTGTGGAGAGGGCTGCTGGGGACAGCAACCCTTGCGCTTACCAGGAAGTGGTTTAGTTCAGTCTGCTCCAGATTCTCCAAGTACCAAGCTTGTCTCCTCTCGGGCCAGTGTGGCTGCAGCTCTCCGTGCTCCTGAAAAACACTGGAGCTGGGCTTGAATCGATGCAGTATCTTGCAGTCTTTGATGGGGATGGGTGAGAAGTCCTCTCCTGGACCAAGGGGCTCTTCAAAGCCATTTCCTGGGCTGCATCTCCCTCTGCTCACTTCTTCCCAGATAAAACAGTGGAGATATGTCCCTTGGACAAATCAATCCCATCGTGTCACCATTTTTTATTTTTTCACTCTTTAGAGTGAGACTTTCTAGGAAATCATCCGGTATTGTGGCTTTCAGCTTCCTGATTCTCATCAACTAAACACCACCCTTTCCCAAGGCGTGCTGAATTAAATAAAAAAAAAAAAATAAAAAAAAAATCAACACCTGAGCTATGCCGGCAGCTCGGTGTAAACAACCCGGCACCTGCTGCGTTAATAGCGCGGAGGAGAAGCGATGCTGGAGGCTTCAAACTCCGCCGAGCTGTCACTTCGGTGCCTCTGACCGGGTGTTCGTGCTGACTCCCCAGATGGCTCGGGCTGGCCGGGGCTTTGCGGAGCAGCAGTGCCCCCCCCACACCTCTCACTGCTTTCCGGACCGCGCTGACATGATGGGGGTGAGGCGTTGGCGTGCTCACGTGGAATTTTGGGCTCTTGGGATAATTCTGTGTGAGCCTGTTGCAAACCTTAAGCGGGGTGTGCCTGTGTTTTGGTAGGTCCTACTCTTTCTGTGTACTTTCAGGAGGTATATCCCACTCGGTGCCTTGGGGCCACATGATGGGCACAAGTCACTCTGTCTCCACGTGCTTTGTTTTCTCTCTCAGTAAAGCAGAAATGCCAATGTGAGGGTATTCACCTCTTTTCCACACCCAGCATCCTTTCCTAGCAGCTGTCTGCTTGTGTTTTTGAACAGCACCCAGCGTAGCGAGGTCCTGCCTGGGGAGAGAGCTGCTGCTTCTGCTGTCGTAGAAATTAAATATTAATGTTGGTATCACAGAAGCTATTCTGTTCACTAAATTCATTTTTTCTTCTCTTGTACGTGACCAAGTGGAAGGTCTCCTTATGACAGATGTGGAGAGGGGAGTTTTCTCTCTCATGGTCAAGATGAGATGGTGACTCCCTGCGGGGGTTCCTCATGTTCAGCAATGTGGAAGATTTCCACATTTCCCTCTCCAACCCCAGATTATCTCCACCCCCCTGCCCAAATCCACCAGCGTGATGCATTTCCAGGTGTTGTGCATTTGCAAGGCTCCAGCAACACGCTTGCAGCCCTGTTTTCCCCCCAAGGACTGCAGCTACAAGGGGCAGGCAGGGAGCAGGGTGATGGAGCCAGACTGCCACAGGCTCTCCCGGGGGCTTAATTTTATTTCTCTCATCCCCTTTTTCCCCCTCAGGCTTCGGGGTGGGAGCACCATTTCCCCTTGCAGGGCCACCAGCATCACAGCGATGCCGTGCGGCGCACGGACCGATGCCTGTAGCATCACCAGTCCTTGAGGGAACCAACCGAACAAGAAACAGGAAAGGGGAAAAAAGTCCTGTAGGGGATTTTCCACCGCCTGAAGCATCTGGCACCGGGAGTTGCTGGCAGTGTATCCCAAACCGATGGGATTTCAACAGAGACATCCGTTTCTGCAGCTAGGAAACAAATAATAACAAACAGCTCGGTGATGGGGGCAAGCAAGTCAGACGAAACGTGAATATTTTGCTTGGAGAGGACTGTTTCATTCTTGTCTGTGCTGAAATAGGATGCTGCTTTCCCATCCGGAAGGAAAATTAGGTTGTAGTGATGATTTTTGGATTTTATTTGTAGAAGCATTCATATGGGAGGAAGGAGAAGCGGTGAGGAGAGGGACAACAGCCTATTCTCTCTTTCAACCGTAATGTGATTTTTCATTAAATATTTTTATATTCATTTTTAAAAATTAATTTTTAATAATTCTTTTATGCATGCTGGATAGTTGAGCTTGGAATTTGAAGTTTTGTACCTTGTACTGAGGATACGGTGGCTATGAAAGTCGTGCATGGCCAAGCCTTGTTAGGAGCTGAAAACTGTCCTCTTGACAGGAAATGGAGAATAAGACAAATAGATCAATTTTCATTACAGCCAAAGCTTAACAGTAGAGGGCCTCAAATTTCCTCTGGGGTCTAATGTTGTTTAACTTATTTCTTAATGGTCTGAAACACAGGGTGACCAGGGCTGTGGCCTTTGACTACAAGAGAAATATGAAGTTGCCCTAATAATGGAGCGTTGGGAGTTATGAAAAGGAACTGGATAAATTAGCTTGTGGTCTTGTGTGTGGCAATGGCCGTGTCCTTCTGGAGAAGTAAATATCATTATTAAGTAAGGGGAAAGGAAAAAATAGGGCAGATTTGCTGTGTATAGAGGAGAATTTATTCTAGGGAGAGAAATACCGGGATGGGTGATGCTCCATGTGTTGGTGCTGGAGCGGTGGGATTTCACGGTGAGCTGCGTATCCCCGGGGCTTGCAGAGGGGCAGCTCTGAAATGTGCTGCTGGCAAAAACCAGGCAAGTTTCTGGTCTCAGCAGAGACGTGAGGAAATGAAAAGGCTGAGGAGATGGGCTCTGCGTGCGATTTTTATGGCGAGGAGAAGCTTTTGGTTAGGCACTGGCAGGAAATAGCGAGTATCTGCTCACAAATGGTGCTGATGTCCTTAGTCACGCTGGGTGGAAGTGACCCGATGCAAAATAGAGTTATAGATTTCTTGTGCTGCTGGACATATGGCTAGACTGGTATTTAAACGCTGCTTTTGCAGCCTGTGGGCTGCAACTATAAATGGAAGGAAATGCAGATACAAAGATGTTTCTCGAGACTCCCCACCACTTTCAAGAAAATAAAAATTAGAGACAGGAAAAAAAAAAAAAAAAAAAAAAAAAAAAAAAAAAAGGAGTACTTCTGCAATGCAACAGTATAAAAAGAACCCCAAACTGAATTTAAGTACTTAATAAGGATAATTTTTTTTCATTTAATGTTGGCTTTTTTTCTCCCCACAACCCGGCGTCACCCTGCCCTAGGCTTGTTCAAATCTGGTGCTGCTGTGGCTCGAGTCCCATCTACTATCCCCAGGGCAGCCCTTGGTGTGACACACACACCTGTGTTCCAGACTGTGTTGCCGGCTTTAAATTCTCCTTGCTCCACGGGTTTACTCCATAGAAAGAAGCTGTACTTGGGGAACGTGATTTATCTTCCTTGCAGCAAGCGTTTGGGCCTGTGTCCTCCTTGATTTGGGTGATTTGTGACATTTCACCTGTCCTTTAAGCTTCTGAAGTTGTTGCGCTTGAGCAGAGCAAGCTTCAATGAACGGAGAAGAAAAAAAAAAAAATCAAAATTAAAACCGATACGTTCGTGTTTTTCTTTCCCTGTCTACAGCTTGTTGAATATTCTCCTTCCTCGTCGGGAAGCGGGAATAAAGTTCACGGTGTCAGTGGCATAATCGAGCAAATGGCCTTTGCGCTTATCAAGTGCCTCTGTTCTGCTTGGGCATTTAATCACCCGCAAAAGCCATTTATTGCCTCGTATACTCCTCTTCTATGAACATTAGCCCTTAAATACCTGGCATAATTAAAGGTGAAGCTGCGGCGCTGCGCTCCGTCTCCTGCCCGGGGAAGGGTAACAGATGAGGTGGGAGTTCTGGCGGAGTTCAAGGTGAGAGCTGTAAAGCCCATTTTCTGCATGTGTCAGGGACATTATTTTAGGAATGTGTAATTCTGCTGGTGAAAATTGAGGCTGGCTCAAATAATAATTCACGCTTAATGAACTTAGAGTTATAGCCCTGGCTCTGCGGTTCCCTCTGTGCCTGGCGCGGTCCATTGGCCTTGTCAGATGTTTAAAGGATGGTGAAGAAATGACAAAAAGGATTTGATGGAATTAGGCAGAATTCCCCCCAAAACCTATTTCTTTGTGTTTAGATCCCTGTCTGGGAAGAAAGAGAGAAATTCGCCACAGCTTTGGCTGTAATCCAGTCGGCTCCTTGATCGGAACTTTTCAGGGCTTTAACCTTGTGCGTTTTTCCTGCAGCTCAGCTCTTCAAGAGACTTGTGCCCTTTCTTTATGTAAGGGAAAATAAAAATAAAGTATTGATGAAGGGTTAATACCCAGTGCTGTGTGCAGATAGGAAATTTAAGTACCTGCCTGTCACGTTCCTTGACACATCCTTGGCTACCCAACAATCAGATGTTCAAAGACTTGATCATTAATGCAGTTATCCTTGTAACACCCCTTTGATAGTAAATTAATGGGCTGTGGTATGTAGAACATCAGACTATTGCTACCGCTGGGTTTATACACTAGCAAGCTGTATCGCTTGGAAATATTCACCCTCTGATGAGCTTGGGGAATGGAATGGAGGCAATCGACCCAAAGCTAAGAATCAAATTATTGCAAGGAAGGAGCAAAATGTGAGGCTACCCCATATTCAAACTCTCTGTCCCAGTCGCTGGGTAAATACTGACCAGGTGACCGACTTGCTTTCATGTGAAAGGGGTTGAGGCATCACCGGCTGATGGTAGAGTTGTGCATCCGGACAGATTGTTTTAAGATGGGTGAAACCTTGGTGCTAAGGTGGCTGCCGTTCTCCTCAGCAAGGTGCTGAAGCAGCTGGTGTGGTATTTCACCTCAAGTAAAGAAAATGGTGATTTTTTTTTTTTTTTTTGTGGGTACATTAGGAGCTCAACCGCTGGCTCTTTGCTCAGCGCTTGTTGCTGCCCCCAAAAGCCCTTCTGTGGAGTTAGTGACCTTGCTGAGGAGAAACGGCTGCGGTGTTGGGCTGCCGGTGCTTCTCGGGAAGGCAGGTAGACCCGTCGCAGATTGCACGTCAGGCTTGGCCGGCAACGCGGGCGAGCATGGCCGGGGTGCAGCTGGCAGCGGGCGCTGCTGCCACGGCCTCCCGCGAGGCTCTTCCCAAGGTTGCTGCAGACCGTGGGTGAAGGAGGGTTCACCTGGGGGCCAGCAGGGATCGAGACCCCCTCAAATCTCAGTCCTGTTATCCCTCCCTCTGCTTCCCGAGCACACCTCTAGTGAAGGATTGCTGAGCCCCACGTCTCTTCCTAGAAAGACGAGGATTTTTCTGGCTGTTGAGAACACCAGGCATCTGTATAAACAATTGTATTAAGCCGCTGTTGTAGTAATTGTGTTTGTACAGTGAAGCAAAAAGGCTCAGTTTACCCCTCTGCTGTCTGGAAATGATTCCTCCAGGTTATGTGCGAAGCATTTCTTCAGTGTACTGATTTCATTCAGGGAAAAAAAAAACCCAAACAAACCCGATACTATTACAATGACATATTCTTCCCCAATGGTAACTTTATCCCTGCTTCTGGCTCAGTGCAGAATCATAATTCATTTTGTCACAAGGATAGCAAATAAATAATAAGAATAAATTGAGCAGATTATCTCATCTTTAAGCCATGCCCAGCATTCATCAAATCCATGCCAAGAAGCAAGACTTATCTGCAGTCAAATTGATCCTACAAGAACACCTACCTTAAGCTCCATTAGTGTACCTCGGAGCCGCTCACCCATCTCCCCGGTCCTCGCTCGCTTAAAATGACGAGTCATTAAAATGACACACATTCCCAAAGTGTCTTTCTTATAAAAGGTCTGGTAAAAACGTTATGTGTTGCTATTTCTCGCCATTGATTTTTACTGAAAGGACCAAAATAGACAAAGGCTCAATTCGACTCGGTAGAAGTTTGCTACTCACGCTGCAGATGCAAAAACATCCTTTTTTTTTTTTTTTTTTTTTTTACTTCAGTGAAGTTTTAATAACAGATGCTGCAGGGAGTTTCCACAGGACTAGTGTCTCATTACTCTTAGAGGAAGTGCTACTGTACATTTACTGGTGTAACACAAAGTGTTATAAATAATTAACGTGGAACTACACCGAATAAACCTACTGCAGGCCTACTAATTGGTAAACCGACATGTATTTCACTCGGAGTATGCGAGAAGTAATACCGCTTTCAGTAGGATGATTCATTTGTATGAATTTAAGCTTATGAATAATGGTTAAAAGGGCTGAGGCTCGCTTTTATTTATTTCACAGCGCTCAGAAAATGGTAGGTGCGTCATATGAATAAAGGTGAGTTTTGTTGCCCCGGAAAATAAAGCCTCATCTAAACTAAAACTGGAACTGAAGGAACTAACTTTGTTAGCGCGTAACAATTATTTCACTGGAAGCCTGTGTGTTCAATTCAAATTATGTTCACCGAACCTACTCTAAGCCCCCTCCCAAGTTATCGCAAAATAGCACAAGCTGAATGCAAAATAAGGTTGTTAATTTGCAGTCGTGCTCTCAAGGTGTGCGTAACGGAGGTCTTGCTGACAGCACGAGACTTGTCTCCCCGTACGGTTTAATATGAATTTAACCTGATATATTTAAGCTGGAAAACATGCAAGGGTGAATGGCTCCACTTCGGCTCAACTTGACTGGGAACATATTTAAGATTAAGCTGGAACAAGCCCTTTTTAAACTGAAATAGGTTCGTGCTTACAAGAGTGTTGCCCCCGTTTAGGTGTGTTGGTTTAATAACTGGCTTTTGTTAAAAGGCGCGGGCTCTTGCTTAGCTACACACCCTCTATTATTCCCTCCGGGTGGATGCCAGGAGCAATTTTCTGCCGCAGGTTTGAGTTACCCTCGTGCAAAGGGAGTGTAAACTGGACTTGAAACCATTACCAGGTCAGGTGAGAAACGTGCTGGCATTATGTTTCCTGCAGCAGAAGGGACAAGCTGAGGTGAAAGCTAACGTGCCAAAGTGGGAAACGTTAGAAAGATGGACTTGCAAAATACTCAGGTTTGCAGCAGGTATGGCAAAAAATGACACTGTGACTCAAAAAGGCAAGCTGCCAGCATGGTGGCACACAACATTTCAAGACTATATATAAATATCTGACCTATTTCTTATGGATAGCACAATAAGGACTCGATCAAAACGCCATTGAATTCTGCAGGAGTCTTTCCATTGACTTCAATGGCTTTTGGATTGGCCCCTATAAACGGCTCTTGAGGAGAAGATAGTGGTGCATTTGCCTGACTATTTTTATAATGTGTTTGATCACTCACTCGGTGATTTTTCAAACTTCAGCCGTTCGCAATGGGGAGCTAGTGCAAATTACAATGTTCGATGTCCAAAGAAATGTCTCTTGAAATTGAACTGAGACTCATAAAACAGATAAATGTGTTGGCATCCCATGGCCGCCAAAATGAAAGGAGAGCATTAACACTCATTAAAAGGGACAAGTCAGTGCCATGCTTCCAGTGACCCTGTCACAGAAACACGAGGGGTTTGTAATTCTAGTTTTCAGTTCTCCCAGCTGTTGGACTAGCGTGGGGCTTGTAGGATCAGTGGGCCAGCTCATTCCCTGTCCTCTTTCTGAAAAAAATGGGAGTCTGGGAAAGGTCCAGGAAGCTTCTCAGAGTGTGTCTGGAGAGTAACATCCCCCTTGGAGATGTTTTTTTCTTGACCCTGAAGCGCAAAGGTTTGTTTTATTCCACCACGGAGCTATGCAAGTTCTCATTGCTCGTATAAGTCTTCCATCCTTTTGGATCCCTTTTAAGCTCTTCTTTTTAATGATACCTGGTGACAGGGAGGTTAATTATGCCTTATGGAAAGAGAGGTCTCATCTCATACCTTTGCATGGTGTTGCCTGTTGAATTTTGTGGAGGGGCTCCTCTGTTTCTGCTCTTTGAGGGTAAGAAGTACTAGGCAGCAGGTTTGTGGTGGAAGGCTTTTCCATCTCCAATTACAGTGAAATCAAAATATCTGGTAGGGTTGTTTTCACTGGAGCTTTTGCTGAGCATCACCAATGGGTATCATTTTCATAAGCTGGAGTGTTATTTCCCAGCCTTGGTGGTTTTTTTTTGGTCTTATTTTATATAATAATTTTTTTAAAAATGGAATCAAAATGAAAGCTTTCAGTGAGGTTAAAAGATTGTTCCTGGGAATATTCTGTGATGTGAAGGAAATTCACGGTTTCAGAGTTTTGCCCCAGGTTTTGCCCTAGATTTCAAAGTCTCAGAATGTCTTATAAAAGAGAATTTACATGTTTTGACTTTTTTTTTTTTCCAGGGAATAAAGATGTCTGGTTTTACTCCTATTGTATCATGCTCATCTAGACAGTAATATTCAATCTTTGTCAAACCTAGAAATTTTCAACTGAAGGCACAGAGCATTTGAGAAATATTATGTGCATAGATTGCTTTATGCGATAATAATGGAGTTGTTTTTTCAAAAGCCTTTTGTGGATGTCTTAGAAGCAGTCAGTGGATTAGGTATAGAAAACCGGCTTGAGGTTTACTCATCGTGTCTCAGCTAAATTGCTGGGTTTTGCAAGGACGCCTGCTTGATCTGCAGGTTTTCGGATGGGTACAGCGTTGGCTGGAGGTCCCAGCAGTTGGTCCAGCTGTTGTTATTGAAGAAGAGATGATAAGTTTTTGTTGGAATGAGGGGATCTGAGGCTCCTCCACAACCTGAGGCTGGAGGTCACCTTCTCAATGTCACCACCTGTCCCAGGGCTTGTCATTTAATTCTTCTCTTCCCGCTCTGATCCTGCCAAGGATAATCCCCCTTCAATATGCAGAAGGGGCAAGTCTGGGCCAGCCGTCTCCCCCATGCCTGCTGTGGTGGAGATGACTGAGGAATTTATTTAATTTCTCCTCCATGTCCTTACACTCTAATTGGTCCCCAGCAGACCAGCTTTGTTGGAAAGCTTCCTGCTGTCGATGGGATTTGGCTGAGGAGCTGGTTTGTGCAGGTTGTGGGTGGGATGATAAAATCTCAGGTTGCTCTCTCTGGTCTGACTTCACTCTCCACCCTACGGGAAGACCTGAATGTGGGAGCAGTGCTTGTTCTGACCCCCTTTTCCTTCCAAATACGTGATTCTTTTTTCCTGGGTCACAGTGTCCATCTCTTCTATTTACTGAGCTCTAAAGCCTTGATTTTCTCAGAAAATCCAGCATTTGTGTTGCTTAAGACCAAACCAGGGAAAACTTCTTCATCAGACCTATGTGACTTTGTATTTGTCTTCTAAAATTCACACTGCTGGACCCAAAAAGCAGTGCCTGACCCACTGAGCAGGTCAGGCCTCCCCCTGTTTTTAGGCTGCTTTAGGCCCAGGCATTCAAACAATGTTTCTAGATCTTGGAAGAGGCCAGGATTATTTTGACCATGGGGGAATCTCAGTGACTTATGATTGCCCAGACGCTCTTTGGAGAGAGTTTCTCCTTTCCAGGATTCAATATTACTGTGTCTTGCCACTCAGTGGTGGAACGGGCTGTTAGAATAGGCTGACCAAAGATGTGAGGTTAAAAAAAAAAAAAAAAAAGGACAGCAATTTGTCAAAGATCTGTTCCATACAGCTGAACGGGGAATTAAACTGTTTTTATACCCTTTTCAAAGTAGATGAGAGAATTATGTCCTATGCTTAACTTTTAAGTCCCTGTGACCTGCTTAAGTGCAGGTTCTCATATTTCTGTGTGATGGACTTCTCTGTCAGTGCTGTCCTGGAGGGCCATAAAGTGCTGCTGAGTTTGGTCCTTGTGTATCCTCAGGAAAGGTCCCGTCTGTCCCCCGGTCCCTCCTGCGCCGGGGGCTCAGGCTCTGGTCTGATGCGGATTCTCCTCCATTAGCCACAGCAGGACTTTCTCACGATTGAAATGCGCTATTTTTTGCCTAAAGGAGAACTGAAAATTAAGCGAACTGATCTGTTTAAACCTTTATAAATACGTGTTTAATATCTGCTTAATGTGAGATGGAATTTATGAGCCGTTAAGTGATGCTAGATCGTTTTTATAAGAATAGAGAAGTCTAGTGGGAAAATTTCCTCCTGGGACATAATCTCATATTATTATTTTTTTAAGAGAGAGAGATTTAATATGTTATAGCTGACGTTTTCAGTGATATTAGAATATAAATCTTTATAAATAAATCTTTAAGGGTTTAAATTAATGAAATCCTTATGCCAGTGGTGAGGATTAAGCCTCTTCTGTGGATGAGTAAACTGAGGCATGGATACAGAGATGAGCAGACCCAGAAATGGGACCCATGAGTCCTGCTCTTCGTTTATGGTAGTCCAGCTGCTTCATGGCCTTCCCCCCAACAATGTGCTTTGCATCTCCTTGGGTTTGGGGATTTTTTTTTTTTTTTTTTTTTTTTTTTTT